>NW_026916294.1:1925000-2450000 GCF_034315485.1 Pezoporus occidentalis
CAACACTACAAAGTACAAGTCCCACAGATAAACATTACTAATGAGTGTACTATGGTAAGAACACGGGTGTCATGATTTAGTGTGTGGTGTCCCTGCCCACGGCAGGAGGGGTGGGACTAGATAATCTTAAGGTCTTTTCCAACACTAACTATTCTACAATTCTATGATTCTAAGAAGAGCATTACAAAATATACCAGTGAGCACATGGACTCTGAACAAGGCAACATCATGACCAGCAACTATTACAAGACAATGAATGCTTACAGTAAATTTGTTTAACACATTCTGGTCACATCCATTGTTATCTCAACCTTTCACACCAGAAGGACTGTCATGGTGTAAGCCCAAATAGCAATTAAATACCACACAACCACTCACTGACTCCACACACGCAAACACATAGTGGGAAGGCGAGGAGAATTGGGACAGTAACACATGTGGGTTATGATTTAAAAAAAAATTGAATATTTGAATAGTTGAATAATTGAAATTAAGTAAAATAATAGAAATAATAGCAACAATATTGATAAAAATAGGGAACCACAAAAAAGTATAAATGAAAATTCAGAAAACACAAGTGATGCACAATATGTTGCTACCCACCTGCTGACCAATGCCCAGCATGACCCAAGTAGTGATCTCTCCCTTCCAGGTAACTCTCCCAGTTTATATGCTGGGCATGACGTGCTGTGGTATGGAATACCTCTTCGGCTTCTTGTGCCCCTCTTCACTGGCAGAGAATGAGAGACTGAAAGGTGATCGGGGTAAACTGCTACTTAGCAACAACTAAACCATTGGTGTGTTACCAGCATTGTTCTCAGACTAAAGCCAAAACACAGCACTGCACCACCGACTAGGAAGAAAATTAACTCTGACGCAGTTGAAATCACAACAGAACCTCCCGAGTTATTCACATTGTTTTTATCTTTGATCTGTGCTACCCAGCTTGTATTAAATTCCTACATACTACACACTAGCTTTGGTGCTCCAATACTTTCTGAGAACTGCTGGCTCCAACTACTGCTTCATATAGATACTCCCTGACACTTCTTGGTTTGTGTGATTAGTGGTGATATTATGTATGCATACATGGAAAAAGTCTTTTACTAAAAAAGGAGTTATTTAAATTATTAGCAGCATGGAGGAGACTAGGAATAGCTCTTCTAAAACCCTTCAGCTGCATTCCTTACTCCCCCATCCCCATGCATCCCATCCTCTAGTTGATACAGAAGTCCTAACCCTGCAGACAGTTGTCTTTGTGTACTATTTTTGCTGGAACTGCAACACAATTTATCAAAAGGGTTTTGAATGATGACACTTCCTCTCAGACCTGAAGGAACAGCTGGCTTAGTTTCCTTCCACGTCCTCCACACACTTGCTAAGGGAAGAGCTGAAATAGATCGTCATAAACACATTACAAACTTATTTAACATGGGACCCTCCGACCTCATGGTCTGACAACTGAATGGTAAGTTCTCTTTTGTGGGCTAAGAATGAGTGACCTTTTCCTCTTGGATTCCAAATACAGGGTAGCCCTGTGCCCTTTTTCTTGGCTAAGTGCCATGGGAAAGACAGTTTGCAAAGACAGCTCAAAGAATGATGTATGAATGAAAAGAACCAAAAAAGGGAGGAAGAAGGCAGCTTTGAAAAAATCATTCAGCATAACTGTGCACATACTAAAGATACATAAGAGGTTTTATCATGTAATGGTTCTTTCTTGCATCTCTGCTGGCCCTGTACGTTGAGATGAGCCTTGCCTGAAATGGGTTTCCCTGGACATGTCTGATCTCTACGGACTCTTTTAAATGAATTATCCACCAGGATCAATTTCCAAACAAAATCCCTCACACTCAGGGTATGGGTTTTGAAATTCACAAGCCATTAGTTAACCTGGAAAACAAATTGCAATAACTAGGGTGGGTTTCCCTAAACTCTTATGTTATATGATCTTATCAATACCAGTGAGACCGTTACTACTGGAATGGCTAATGGGAGGCTGATAGTAAGGAAGATTCAGCTGCTTAAGATGTGGGAAAGTCACTCAGATTCCCTCTGATTTGATGAGGCTTTTCATCCACCCCTTACTACAAAGGCACAGTTCTCAGTATAACACCATAAAACATTTGGTAGCTTGTAAAGCTGCATTACCCCATTCATATGCATATCAGACTTCACCCGTAACTGTGCATAAATCAAACTGAGCTTCCATAATGGTTTTTTTGGATGGGCCTAAAAGGTACAGGCTTCTGAAATATCCTGATTAAAGGGGGGGGGGGGGGAATAATAGAAACAACATGGCAAAACCTGATCTTGCAAAATATTTAGTCCAACTTCTGTGTTAAAGAGGTGACTAAAGTTATCAAGACCCAAACTTTCAAGGCTGGACAAGTTCTTCCAGTGCACTTCGTTTATGCCTGGTCGTTAAACACTGGCCATGAAAAGTAATTTATCAGAGTCCCTCAATGCTGAGAGCCTCCAAAACACTGCAGAAATGGTACAATATTAAGAGTTTAAGCAAGCAGACACTTTGGCAATCAATCCATGATTGCATGTTTGTCACTGATGCAGAGGTGAGAAGCGCTGAGGGGGGTAGCTCGAGAGAGGACGCCTTCAACACCGGAGCGGGAGGAAGCTCAGCGCCCAGGAGCCTCGACTCAGGGCGGCGAGAGCCACCCAGGGAACCCCAGGTCCGCGACAGGACCGGCCCCGGAGCCGGCAGCTCAGCTGGCGAGGGCGAGCAGGGACTCACGGGGCGGAGCCAGGAGGAGGGGCACCAGGCCTGGGTGGTTTGCGCGGGCAGGCGAGCGGGGTGGTGAGCGCTCGCTTCAGGGCCGGGGCCCGCTCCGGGAGCTCTGATCTGCACCCAGATGGAGCCGATGAGAGGGGAGGGAGGCTGCAGTGGAGAGCTCGGGGTGTAGGGAGTGCCTGCACTGGTCTGGTGAGGCGCGATGGGCAGGGCTGCACTCGGTGCTCCCTGGTGGAGGTGCTCCTGCAGCAGGGCCTGAGCTGCGGGACGCTGTCAATAGGCTGCGAGATGTCAGGGAAGCTGAGAGGAAGCAGGAATGCTTGCTCCCGGCCCAAACTGTGCAGGGGCCTCAAGCATCCGTCGTAGCCCATGCAGGAAACAAGGAGGCCGTTAAGCCGGGAGGCTGGGAACTTGTAACAAAAAACAAACAAAAAAGGAGGAAGAGGACAATTAAAAGCAAGGGGCTTCCTCCTAAATCTGATGTCCCCACTCAGAACTGCTTTGCATTTCTGCAGGGGGCTAGTGAGGAAACACACACCATGAACGACTGGCTGATGCACTGGTAAAGAAGAGCTCTACTGGTGCTGCCAGGAAAAAGCAGTGGGTTGTAGTAGTAGGGGACTCTACTTTGAATGGGACAGAGGCAATCATCTGGCAGCCTGACCCAGTCTCAAGGGAGGTGTGTGACTACTGGGGTCATGGATCAGGGATGTTGCAGAGAGGCTGCCTGCTCTAGTAAGTCCCACTGACTATTACCCACTTCTAGTGATCCATGTGGGTGCTAGGAATATAGATAGCAGTAGCCCAGAGAACATAAAGAAGGACTACAGAGGCCTGGGAGAGGTGGTTAGGGGCTCTGGAGCTTAGATAGTCTTTTCATCAATACTCCAGGATAAAGGGGAGGACCTTAAGAAGACAGGCTGAGAAAGCTGGGGCTGTTCAGCCTGGAGAAGAGAAAGCTGCGTGGAGACCTCATAGCAGCCTTCCAGTACCTGAAGGGGGCCTACAAGGATGCTGGAGAGGGACTCTTCACTGGGGACTGTAGTGACAGGACAAGGGGTAATGGGTTCAAACTTAAACAGGAGAAGTATAGGTTGGATATAAGGAGGAAGTTCTTTACTGTAAGGGTGATGAGGCACTGGAATGGGTTGCCCAGGGAAGTTGTGAATGCTCCATCCCTGGTGGTGTTCAAGGCCAGGTTGGACAGAGCCTTGAGTGACATGGTTTAGTCTGAGGTGTCCCTGCCCATGACAGGGGGGGTTGGAACTGAATGATCTTAAGGTCTCTTCCAACCCTAATTATTCTATGATTCTATGATGGGTTGTTTTTTTTTGCATATAGTTCCATTGGGTTTATCCTGTATTTGCATTAGGTGGAAGTAGTCCATTAGTTCCACACTTTAGGACCAGTCACAACAAGGGAAAACAGAGGAAGGTCTGGGAAAACACTGGGATACCCACTGTCTTGGAGCATTGCTCAGGAATCTATCAGTGTACATTGTCAAATGTTCAAAGGAGATGGGCAGAGATGGAGGGAGATCTTTGCTCTTACACATGAACAAAATGTGTCCCAGACCCAGGAAGGCGCTCATTATACTATTCCTGATGAAACATAGATTGAGATAAAACAGGCTCAGGGCAGTGGTGGAATCACCATCCCTGGAAGTGTTCACAAACCATGTAGATGAAGCCCTCAGTGACATGTGTTAGTAGCAGCCTTGGCAGTGCTGGGTAATAGTTGGACTTGATGATCTTAAAGGTCTTTTCCAACCTGGTTGATTCTATGATTCTATGTGAGACTGAAAACAAAGACAAACTCAGCAGTATCAGATTACCTGAAGTTTATACTGAGGTGGATCATCTGATGCTGAACATGATCACCTATAGACACACTTAGCTCTTCTTTTACCTTATATGATTTGAGGTAGAAATTAGTCAAATTAAATTAAGTTTTTAACAATTTTAAGGGTTAGAGGTGTTTGCTAGAAAGGTCATGACAGCACAGATTTGAACTACCTTGGAAGACTTTAGATTTTAAAAAATAAAAATAGGAAGTCCAGCTGTTTCAGTTGTCAGAGCACCAAACTTTCACAGGCATTTATCTGAACTCCAGTCAGTATTGGCTACCAAAGTGAGTGGCACAGATACAATCCAACACAATTCCTTTCTTCCCTAAATCTTTTTGAAATTAGAGGTGAATATGCCTATACAAGCCTGGGATTTCCAGAAAAAGAAAGTAACTAATTTCACAGAACAAACAATAACTACTGTAACAAGACCAAAATGCCAGCATTGGAGGGGAAACAATGGAGAAAGGGATGCTTTAAGTCCCGAATTATTTTATTTTATTTTTATGTTGGCTTGGCTGCTTCAATGCGGGGACAGACATCCAATATTTGCTACAGCATTTGGCAACAGCACTTTGAACCAAGACACTGGTGGAGACCTCTTCCAGTATCTGAAGAGGGCCTAAGAGGATGAAGAGAGGGGCTCTTCATTAGGGACTGTAGAGCTAGGACAAGGGGTGATGGGTTCAAACTTAAACTGGGGAGACTTAGAGTAGATATAAGGAAGAAGTTCTTGCCTGTGAGGGTGATGAGGCCCAGCAAAGCTGTGGTTGTGCCATCCATGGCAGTGTTCAAGGCCAGGTTGTACGGGACTGGGAGCAACCTGGTCTAGTGGAAGGTGTCCCTGCCTCTGGCAGGTGGTTGAAACTGCATGAGCTTTGAGGTCCCTTCCAACCCAAACCATTCTATGTTCTATGATTCATCTGACTTGCCTAGGAAACGAGCTAATGCTGTTTTCAGCAGGATTTAAACTATATCAGAGCCTCAAGAATGGCAGCAGACAACCTCAAGACCTTGGTCAACGGATCAAAATGGTCAAAAGGTGTTGTCCACAGAGGAAGAGAAAATAAACTTAACAAACCCACTACCACCACCAAAAAACAGTACTTACTGGTAAAGGACCCAAGTACACCTGATGAGCAGGGGCACCTTCCTTCAAAGGCAGTGGTGCAGCATCTAATTCAAATGGCTGAAAAGTTTAATGGCTGAAAATTAAAATAAGCTGTTAGCTTGCTAAAAAAGGTTTTTTAATTTAAAATAAATCAGACTAACAATTTACAGATGTTTGGAAAGAAAATGTTTAAATTACTCTCTTTTAAAGCCTAAGCCCTCCTTACCTTTGGTATTCCACTTGAATTTTAATGATTGTGGTGGCTTTCTGCCACTGCCTGCTCCCTCCCTACTCACAGCACAAACCTCATGAGTCAGCAGGTCTTGCACTCACCCCTGACTTTGAAATCATATCACTTCTATTACCCTCAGAGTTGAGCAGTGGAGGTAGGGAGAGAAACCCAAAAGCTCATTATCCTTGGAAGAATTGATCAAGCCAGAAAATAAAATATATATCTGCATGTAAATATATGTCAAAAAGTCCTATTTGCAAAATACCAATTTGGTGAAACCGTGGAAATTGAGTAGTAAATTAGATCCTTAGAGAAAGGAGTAGAGGACACATCTTTGGGGATTTATGCTAGCACTTTCTAAAGCACATGTACAATGCCAATCTGTATTGGCAAACCAGAAAAGGAATCTCAGACAATGAATTAGGCCTTTAAAGTTCCCATTCCCAGCCCAATCCTTCCAGCTCTGAGAGAAGTGGCACGGCTGGGTGGAAGGCAGGTCAGCCCAGATCATTGTACCACTGACTTTTCCTCTGCTCCTTCCCTCCAGCCACATATGATGAATAACACAGCTTCCATCAGTCATGTCTACTGTATTTCTTTTATTGCTGTCCATTTACCCTGTTCCTGCTACCCAGTTAGGGACTTTCTTCACTTTTTTCCTCCATGACTGGAATTGATGGGATATTTTCCCCAGTATTGAACTTTTAAAAAATAAAGTTCCACAAACATATTTGGCTCCCTGATGCATCCAGCTTCCTCGCTGAAACTGGAAAATTCAGTTTCTCTCTTTTCAGCCAATTTTCTATTTTGAAGTTTTCTCTTAGCAAAAGTACACAAGCAGAGGGTCAAGAAATGCATCTTGCTGGTAAATCTTTGCTTTTGTTGCCAATTGATTCTACTTCTGAATGTGGCAGGTGTGGAAGAATCCCTATAACTTATTACCTACATGTAATAACTTATTATCTACATTTTTAAAAGTGGATGAGAACATAAAAGCTGAGAAAATTTCTGTTTCCCCCCAAGCATTTTGCCTCTTCACGTAAGAATAATGTGCTTTGCCATCTTTATGCTAGTGTTGTTCCAGGAAGAATTTGTCTTCCCATGGTTCTATGACATTGAAGAAGACCAAGAAGGGAAGAAGGGTAGTGATGAACACAAGATACGAATGCAACTGCTTGCATCAGAACATTGGAAGAAGTATTGCTCAGATATAAAGCTCAGTGTACTGGCTTGTCCCCAGTGAACATATCAGTATGGATCTGTCTTCAAAAATTAACTTTGTACCCCGAATAATTCTCAAAATACGTTCAAAATTACCCTGGACACATTTACATCAACTGCAAAACTGCACAGAAAACTTCTACCAATCTCTTACACATTTGTGCCACCTAGTGAACAAAACCAAGTTGAAATGTTTTTGTGAGAGGCAAGACAGATACTGGCCACCTCAAATGTTTACAAACTGGCTATCCAGAGTGACTTAGTGGCTCACTAGGGTACTGTTTTGGTCTTTGAAACAGATGGATTGTCAGTTCCAAACCCTAAGGACTGCAAACAAATGTGACCTGGTAATCCAGAGCCACCAAAAGCTCTTCTGTATCACAGGAAAACAAACAAGTAGCTGAGTCTCACTGTCATCCTAAGGGGCATTAGCAGTAAGTGCATGCAACAGAACAGTGAAGAAATCAAAGTCATTTTGTGCTCAAGTATATACAGTATAACACCCAAACTTAGACAACCAGCATCTGCTATTCCACAAGGGGAAACTCAAATGAGTACCAGCTTGGACAGTAAACCATACACTGGTATTATCACGGGACACAATTTCCTATGTAGATCATTGCTATTTTGGGACAATAATAAATTCGGAAGACATAGCATTATTCTTATTAATAGCAGTCATGAGGCCCCATAAAAAAAACACCACCACCACAAAAAAACACAAAAAGGAAACTTGAGCATAGCTGATTTACAGCTTAATCCAGTAAGAGGAAAAGTTAAGAGAAATCTTCATTTACAGATGAGAGCAGTGAAGCTACAAAATCAGTCAGGGTATGTTTATGTTGCATGTTTTAGGCCAAATCCAGAGCCCAATGGTGACTGCAGTATGCATATACATCTGTAGGGTTACCTAGTCTCTCATGTCATGCTCATCCAGCTTCCAGAACTGCTCAGACCAGGGCCTGACAAGGGTTGTGAGTGTTCAAAGGCAGTATAAACCTCCCAGAAACATTAGCTGATTTTGGTTTATTTGGTGTGATTTAAAGCTTCAGTTGTGGACTTTGTTTCCAGATTCCAAGCCAAAATCCATGACCAAGTGTTGTGTCAGTATTTTGCTTTGAGCCAGTTTGTACATTCCATGGCAATAAATAGATCATGAAAGATGTTGCTTTTGTTTACCGGTATTTAAAACTTAACACCTATCTGAGCACTAACTTTCCCAACGAGGTAATAAACTCAGCTGCAGAACAGGCGGCAGGTACACACGCTATAAGATAGTGCCATCTAGTGCATGCTGGTTATTAGATTAAACAACACTTTTCCCCCCAAGGGAGAACACCCTGAAGGTAACTGCTGGTCACATCTTTAGCACAAAATCTCAGATTTCAATTGTGTGTAAAATTTAGGTTTGGATTAATTGTATCTGTTAACATTCTAGTTCTTCCATTACATGTTTACGTAGAGAAAACATTTTCCTTACAACAAACAACAAATTCCTAGCCATCCCCAAAATTAGGCATATAGCTACCACAACAGGATGTTTCCCATCCTTTGCACTGGAGTCTCCCCTAAGGAAGAGACAAGCAATCAAAGAAGAATCACTGGAGAGTTTCACTGAAGACTAATAAGACTGGTTATGATTGTTCATTAAAACCTTCTGTTAAGGCATTTAAGAGCTAAACATCTAAATTTACAAACACTTTTGCTATTGACAACATTTACAGAATAAATACAGAAATTAATACAGAAAACCTAAAGATGTTTGTTATAGCACAGAAGACTAAAAATGAAGACTAAAAATAAAGACTGCCAGAGCAGCACAAGGTGATCCTCAGTGAGCTCATACCAGAGAAGCATTTGCCTAAATTCTCCACGTCTCTGCTGTGATAGTACACACTTAGTACTATGCAAAGTAAAGGAGATGGTCTACTCCAAGAGCTTAGCCTGCATGAGTGTGCTCCATTGTAAAATTAAACCATTCTTTAGGTTGGATAATAGCAAAGTTCCTGCTCATGGTATGATAGATCACAGTGTGTGCCAGTCTCTGAAAAGGGACGTCCATCCCCCTGTAACCCCATTACAGATCAGTCATTCTTCATTAGTGCCCATAGGAAGCTTTCTTCATCCCCCTGCCCCTGGGTGCTCCGCCAGACCCTTTAGTACATTGGTTGCCAGTGCAATTTCAGAGGTGCTAGATGCTACATAAGGAAGTACCTGTCCAAAGTTTGCCCTTGCAACTCAGTTAAAAGGTGTATTATTTTGATCTCAACTATATATCAGTATCTGCAGCCACACTTGTCTAAGCTGTGATTTCAGCAGTTCTGACATGGTGCATCAGTCTTGTCAGATGCATTACTGTGCTAGAGATGTACTGGCTGTAACACTGATAATTCCACAAGCAGATGTCTTCCTCTGAACATGCGGTGATCCATCTCATTCATGTCAGCAGGGAGGACCCTGGTACCACTGGAGATCTCTGCCACTGCAGGTCTTGACTGTTTTGCCCTGATTTAGGGATTCTGGACGTATTTCAGCTAGAGCAGAAATGTCAGCTCAAGTGTCTTGGATTAAAACCAGGTACATAATTGCATTCTTCCTGTCCTCATTTCCCTTTTGCCTTCAGCTGGATAAACTATTCCTCATGCTGCAGCCTAGATAGTGCTTTGCTGCTCTGCATGCTAGAAAGCTGCCATATTCCACCCCTAAACTTGGCTGTATTTGAGGGATGGATTAACTGTTCTTTACATTTGCAGTTTGGAACTGGAGTGTGTGGTCCATTGTGTGTTTTAAGATCATTGTTATTTAAAATAGCAGTTTGCTACTGGCATCTTCATCTTATACTCAAGTATTGCAAGAAGCACACAATAAGAAATAGACCACTGTGGAGAGTGGGTTAATATCCACAATGAGCCAGAAATCGGTGTTTGGTTAGAGGCCGATTGCTGAAATGCTTTTCTGTAGGGGGCTGGGAGGGAAATGGCCTCTTCAGAATTAAGGAAAAAATAATCCACTTACATCATAGAAAGCTGGAATCACATCAAAGGCTGTGAAATTGGCAGCCTAAAATCCACTGAGAATTGAAATGAATTTATACCTTTTTAATAGAGCTAGAACAACGATTTGAACAACTTAATCCCTTCACAATTTCACAACCTTTTGTTACTTTTCAGAAGTCCCTCTCTTATCCTCGTGTCTCAAACCACCCATTTAAAGCTTTTGCATGTTTCGGATCCAGTTCTGATCTCCTAAGTGTTTGACCCAATTAAGCTCAACAGAACTGAGACGTGCTTGGGAGAGCTGCAGAGCTTGACCTCTGGGCTTGACACAGAGGGGATGCCAAAACAGGGCAGCACAGCCCAAGGACAGCACACAGTTCTGTTCTCAGTGTAGCTGTGATCTGCTGTAGCCCTTAGGAGAAAGTCAATTAACTCATTTTTAAAGAGGAAGTGACACCAGCCTGATTCCCAAGAGCACCAAAATGATAGAGCATGTCCATAGGACAAAGCCTATTCAGTATCAATTTGTACCAACATGTTTATTGGCTTTTTTTAATCAAGCACCTTTATACATACACATAACCTCTCCAGCTCAAAACTGTCAGTACAGCATCATGCAGTTGAAGGATGACTGATGAGATGTGGCATAAGTCTATATCTGAAGTGCTGAAGTATAGTACACTGTCTCCTCTGTGCCAAACAGACCTCTCTGCATGGATCTGTAGTAAAGAAAACCTATTCCAAGCCCCAGGTGGTGAAAGGGCACTAACATACATCTAAGGCCTCTTCAGCCCAAGAAGGGTGTGAATCCATCCATGGCATCTCACCTCCCAAGCAGGGAATAAACCAGGAGAGATCCTAGTCTATTTTCCCTTCTTGAAGGTACTTCACTGGATAGCCAAGAAGGTAAAACTCATGAGGGAAAGAAGTGAAAGGAGCCCAGTCCTGCAGTTGAAGGAGACCTGGACTGTTTCGTCCTTTTAAGGGGCTTTTGATATGTTGAGATAAAGAAGGGAGCAACCCAGGCAGCAGTGACCAGCCCCAAATTACCCCTTCCAGCTGAGTAGCTTAATCACTGCCCTAGGTGTTGGTTTCAAGCTCTTAACTCTGCCTGCAGATAAGACACAACCAGGCCACCTCCTGCTGGCACCAGTGTGCTCTCTGCAGCAACCACCACCATTTCCCTGCAATCGTGGGATGAAACTTCACACACAAACACAAGCACACACATGCCTGCATTGTTTTTCTACAACATTAATCCTGTTTGATATCTGCAAATTCCAGGTATAAAGTTACTTCTGGATATCTTGACAGTCACTTTCACCAACCACCAGTCCCCCATTACCCCTCTGCAAGAGCTCAGGGGTCCTGCTCTCCAGCACAAGAGCTGGCTCCTCTGCAGAGCTGCTGGGAGCACCAGGAAGGAAACATATTGAAGCTCCCAAGTGCACCTCAAATGCTCAGGTAGTAGGAGCAGAGCATTAGCAGTGCTTTTCAACTGCTCTATCCTCCTTCCTTAAGGCTTCATGATCTTTTACCTGCTCTTGTCTGTGAATGAAAAGCATTTGTTCCTCATGTGTTAACTGTCTGGCAGCAAACATATAGCTCTAGTAAGGACAGTGTCTACTTCAAGGGACTCCATCTGGGGAGCCCAGAAAAGGGATGGAGAACATCCTATGCCGCTCTTCTAGAGCCAGGTGAGGCAGGGATTGACCACAGCTTCTGCTTTGGGCTATTCCCAATGCAACATGTTGAGCGTTACGACAGTACATTGAGGAAGGTCAGCATATGCGAGACACCATGACCCCCAGAAACCTCATCTGCTACTGATGAGCACCTTGGAAGATGGCAAAATAGATTAAAAGCTTGGCAAAGTCTCACAACAACACAATGAACACATTCTATTCTATCTCAAATAGAAATGTTAATATTTAGTGAAACATGGGCTAGAAACCTGATTCTTACAGAAGCTCAACGTTGTGAAATGTCAGTCCCAGCCTGTTTGGTCATTCTCACCAAGTAAAGATTTAAGGAAAAGTTCTTTCTAAAAATGCTTAAAAGGAATAGAATGTTAGTGAATGAGGGGTTTGCCTCTTCCAGTGTTAGAATCAAGGTCTTAGTCTGGTTGACACAGTCACATTCAGATGATAATAACTGCCTAGTGGCAATGTCAAGTGAGGGTGCTTTACAGACATGATAATTACAGCAGTTAATTATTTGCACAGTGTCATAGGTGTGCATAGCAATACATCGTTTAGACAAGTGCCTACCCAATGGCCTTACAGTCTAATCTGGATGGACACAGTGTAGATAATTACTGACCCATAAGTAAATAAGAGCAGAAGTGATTCAAATTTGAGTGTCTATTATTATGACTGTGAGACATGTTTACCCCTCTGACCACCTAATGTTATTGCCAGATTTGCTGTCCAAATGTGTGCCGCGCACTGCTGCTTTTGCAGCTTGAGAGGACACAGCTATCTCCATTCCTGAGGTTCTGGTGCCCTCCTGCGGCCGCTCGGGTTTGTCCATTTGGTATTGACAAATGCTTTCTGTTTATTAATGGTATTTGATATTTATGTTTGCGTGGCATCCTGCAATCCCCATTATCACTCCTCTGCCAGCTGAGGTAGCCCTTAACTTTTGCATGTCCCAGATACTGAAGTATTCCCCCTCCAGAAAGTATATTTACTGGTGTTTTCTTCAGACCGTAAAGTGGTCTGAATAAAGGATAGAGAAGTTCAGGCTATGTTGATAGTCTGTGGTCAAGAACACATATTGACACAGGGACAAACCAACGCCCACAGCCGAACCATGAACCTCAGGAGCTGTTAGCTACATTACAATGCAGGCTTACATTAAACCATTTAAAATAAACAGCATTCCCAGGCCAGAGGAGGAGGGTTACCCCTTAGGAAACTCACAAGTAAATTCTCCAGTGATTAGCAAGTTTCCAATTTCGAAACCAATCTATTTCTGTAAGAATAATATTCCCTCTTTAAAATCATTATTTGTTTACATTTCTAAGCCTGCCTAATGTCCCTAGTTGCCACTGGGTACTACAAATAGAAGTCCCGTCCGGCAGAGGAGAAAGGTGACTCCTGCTGGTTCTCCAGCCTGGATCCCAAGTAAGATCAGAGAGAAACCTTTGCAGCAGCCTTGGTGCACCTGCTCCCAAAAGGCTCTTCTGAATCGATACATCTCCTTGTGCAAGCTGAACAAGAATGCCCTCCTCCATCTATTTGAATGTACACTTTGATTATGTACATAGGCACAAATGCCAACATCATTTAAAGAGTTCACTCTGAGAAGCAGAAAAGCTGCATGAATGAACTGAAATAGCCCTCAGCAAGTGAGGAAAAATACCTTGAAGGACTTACAACTCCTTGTAGGAAATAATGAAAAGTGGCAAGAAAAGCCACAGAATTAGTATTTTGCCAGGGAAATATTCCCCGTTTCCTGCAAGGACCCCTGACTTTTTATGCATCCACAAAGAATTTTTGTTTGCATTTCCAGGAAACAGCAACACCAAGACAATGAAGAGACCAAACATGTCCTTTGTCCATGACAATTCAAAAGTGTTATCTGGGTTAACCCAGCCACACAGCTCAAAGGAAGAGCAGGGATGCCGTGGACAGCTGAACAGCAAGTATTTGTTGCATAAGAAAGTTGTGGTGGTGTAAATATTGTTGGGTTGCCAAGGAAACTGTAGAAAACTTCACACCCTCCATAACTGTATACACATCCTTGGACAAAGATGCCTCTATGGCTTTGGGACAGAATGTGAGAGACGTGCTGAGCCTTGAAATATGCTTGAAAGTGTATAGTGTGATATTAGAAAATCCAGACTATCCATTAACCTTTTACATATGCCTACATGTATTCATACATAGAGAAAAACAACAACCTGTACAAAATATTCAGCACCTACACGTTACATGGACTTTTGTATGTATACCTATGCTTTAAAGAATTTTCCATTTTTACTGATGTAATGTTAAAATTAACAGCAAAATCATGTCATAAATAGGAGGTACTTCAAAATGAAAGCCTAAGGAAGATGCAAATTGTTCCGAACTCAACACAAGAGCATGAAAATATATTTCACTTGCTCAGAACAAACCAGCATGTGAAATCTCATATAACAACTCTATCCATCTCTGATTTTTTTCTACTTCCTTCCTTCAAAACTGTGAAGAAATATTTATATATATATAAACATACACTATCTCGATTTCTCCAAACCCCAACAGAAGGATCTCCTACAAGCAATTTTTCCAGTTCCCAGAGAAGTTTTCCATAGTTGCACACCCTCATTAACAATTATTTTTACACCTTTCTTCTTTGTGCCATAGAATGCCATGCTTAATATTTAAAGTTTATTCCTTACTGATGAAGTCAAAACCATATGTTTCTTTACCAGTAACATGGACAAGAACTGTAACAGTTGTTCTTCAGTATAATAGCAGACTAGATTATACACTCCATCTCTCCATTTACACTGGCATGATATGAGTAAAGATGCTATACATCACCCACCAAAGCACACCCAAAGCCTGCTTCTACTAAGACTACATTTCAGGCTCTTTCTGTGTTATATGGGCAATATTAAACAGCACAGGTTAACATTGCTCACCCACAACGTGGAACAAGCTGCAAAGCTGAAGTGATAGAAGATGAAGTTACATACATCTTTCGATGCAAATGCAAAGAAAGCTGAACCTAATGTGGTGCTAGTCACAACTGCACCCAATTGTCCTATAAAAACATAAAAAAAATCCCATTTTCCTGAACTGTGCTCCATCCAGTTATATTTCTAGGAAAGCTATGTTCACATTTCAATTGGCAATTAACTTTTTCCCCATTAATACAGAATCATGTGTCTCTCAGAATGCACATGCTTCATGTTGTGCAGTATTAAGGGTAATCTCACACTACAGACTTTAGCTGTGAATTGGACATCTATGTCACCTTGCCACATAAGAGACCAGCGTGATCATACCTGGCAAATTAGTATGATCATTTGTGTAGCATTCCTTTTCTTCATATATTCTAATATATGAAGGGGGCAGCTGAAGAGAAAACATCAGAAATAGATTTTATGATTATATAAGACACGTGACCTAACTTTTCCCAACCCTTCCATGCTTACAGCCAGTCAGAACTCATTGGAAAATACTTTATGTTTAAGACAATTCCAATATAGAACAAAAGTTCAACCATTTAGATTATTCTAAAGATAAAATATATACATACTTGAAATTTCTATACAAAATAATTTTGTCTATGAGAACTAAAGCAATTAGCCTTTTTTCTTCTCCCTCACCCTATTTCCTCAGAGAACTCCAGAGGAGAGCAACTTGGGATTGGTCCCCAAATCTAAAGCACTGCCAGCCACAGTCAGCTCAGTATGGTTTTAGAAGTATAATTTTATGCTCCTTTGGAGGCTGAAACCAGAAATACCAAGTGAACCTTCCCAGCTAAACTGCTGGAAGTCTGAAAGTCCAAATACTGTTCTCAGAGCTTTCAGACAAACCCATGCTGGGGAGCACTGTGATATACATTAACACCAGTCAAGATCCTGTGTTCTTCTCTCCAACGTTCTCACCCCAGCTGACATGAAAAGCAGGCACATAGTTTTACACCAAGATGGTAGCATGGCTGAATGCTTAATGACCCAAGTAGTTCAATTCACTTATGATTAAATCTCAGCAAGGTTTCCAAAGCAAATTGCACAGTTTTCCACCACACAAGCTAAATGTGAGACTTTCAGCTTTGGTTTGGAATTAGTGAACAGCTTGCAAGTGTTTGATTTTCTTCAAGGGAAATAGATGTCTTCAGACTCTAAACATTTTTCATTAAAAACCCTATTAGTCATGCCTTAGCTAAAACCTAGCCCAAGTTGAGTCTGTTCCCCGGAGTTTTCAGATACCTACACAGCTGCTCTTCCAAACTGCCCTGTCTTGAGTCTGCCCTTCTCAAATCTGGTTTTCCCAATACCCTAGTCATTTGAGTGCTGTGAACCCTTCAAAGACCAGATTGTCACCTGTGCTCAGAGGTATACTACAGCTTTTCAGCCTCAGCTTTGCAAAAGAACACTCTTGTTCAATGAGAATATTTGCCAAGACTTCTAAGAGAAAACAATGTAGAACTAACCTGCTTTTTTTACCTAAAGCCAGTGCTTCAAAATTCCCACATCACTCTAAGACAACCTTGGGAGCAGTTGACGTTTAAGTTGTTGACATGATTTTAGAAGGCAGGGCACACAGTTTATGATTGCCAATGACAAGGTTGCATTGTGCTTCTAGTTCACTGTAAGGGTATAACCTGTAATTAAAGAAAACACCACAGAACAACCCAACAAAAACTCAACAGCAGGGAAACCCTGTGGGTGATGTATATTGGGCCGGTCTATGGATTCTTTGTGTTGCTAGAGTCAACTGCCTGTCTAAAAGTACATCTGAGGCATATAACAGCACTCTCCTGAAACTCATGGCCTGTCAGGTCTGATTGCTTAAACAGACTATATAATCGCATAAATTGCTTTCACCTCCTGTACACTACATACAACTCAAATGTTGAGCCAGCAGAGATTAGGCATCATTAGCCCATATACCCTACTCTTTAATGCAAACATGTCATTACATAATTAACATATTAATGTTGATTACTCAGGGTTGCACAGTAGAGTAGGGCAAGTAATGCTACTACTGAAGCTTGCAAAAATAGATCATCTGGAAGTCAAATTTTACAACTCTTAAGATAAGCAGTTAATGCCTTGTTAACTGTAATTTCCTTGAATTTGAGTCCCAAATACAGAACTGACTTCTGAGAATGATGCTCACTTCTAAGGAAAACAACAGCTACCTGCAGACAGCTTCAACAGATACAGAACTGAATGTAAGAACCTGATCCGATTCCTTCTAGGTGAAAGATAAAGATGAAAAGGTTGCTACTAAATTTGTGCATTTATTAATAGAACAACCACATACAGACAAACACAGGCAATAAGGTCTGCACACACAGCAAAAGAGCCTCTACAAAACCACTAACCTGCTCCATTTGCATGCTATGTTCTACTTGGACAAGTTATTGCAAGATGCCCCTGATCAGAAGGAGAGATGCCAGCTGTGATCCTGCCCAACTCTAAGACTCACTGCTGTGTGAACTCACTGACATTGTTTTGTTCTCCGTGACATGGAGCATCCTTTTATAGGATTTCTATGAGCAGCTGAATTCAGCACAATCTCTGGAAAAATGGCTCCCATAAATTACAGTCAGAACAGTCATGACAAGCCCTTTGTTTCCATCACACGCTGGGAAAATATATAGACTAGAAAAGAAGAAATCCCAACCTATTTTAAAAGTCATCCTCTCTGCAAAGATAAGTGAGTGGGGAAGTCTACTGGCAGCACTCACTGGAACTGCGTTCATGAGTCTAACCACTATGTTGAAGCCAAAGTTTGATGGAATATTTTAGTCGTTCTTTACAGAAAACAAGTATAATTTTCCACAGACACTTTTATATAATGCAAGACTGGTGTGAATAAGTGATCCAAACATTTATTCTGTGATGAATACTAGAGCTAATTCCACACATTTCAGTGGTTTCATACTTTTGTCAAGTAAACCATGAACATGACAAACTCCTTTAGTTCACTCATGATTTAAATCCAAACTAAAATGCCACAAGATATTAACTTATTATGTGACATCAAGGGAAGTCACAACTGTTGTCAAAGCTTCAAACTTCTCTATTCTGGTGCATTTAATATACAATGCCTAACAGTGGAATTCTCCATTCTGACAAGGGTAGAACCAGTTTCACTGTGACAAAAAAACACATTACTCCTGTCCCTCTTTGAAATTGCTTATAATTCCAAGGAACACTTGGTTGTAAACTGTTTAACTTTTATAAAATCTCTTGAAATCTTTCAAGAAAGGTTGAAAAATTAAAAAAGTTGTTTTAATAAAATATTTATATCTTCTCCTTGAGGAAGAAATCACAACAGGTTTCTTTTTTTTTACAGAACATGCAGAAAGTACTTTAAGAATAGTAAAATACGTTTCTTCCCAATGTGATGATACTTGCAATAATACGTAAAACAATCTCATTATTTCAGTTTTTAAAATCTAAATAAAAGTGCTTTTAAAAGTTTGCAAAAGTCACTGAATGAGCATTTTAGTGAAGTTTATAACTTCTCAAAACAGTCCTCTTAGAATCTTTTTTTAATGGTAAAGTTTAAGAAAATGTGGTAATCTTTTTTCTTTCCTTCCTTCCTTCCTTCCTTTCTCTTCCTTTCTTTGTCTTTCTTTTTCTTTTTCTTTCTCTCTCTCTTTCCTTCCTTCCTGCCTTCCTGCCTGCCTGCCTGCCTTCCTTTCTTGCTTGCTTCCTTCCTTCCTTCCTGCCTGCCTGCTTGCCTGCCTTCGTTGCTTGCTCACTTGCTTCCTTTCTTTCTTGCTTCCTTTCTTTTTCTTTCTTTTCTGGTTCTCTTTTTTCCCCAATATTGAGGAATTGGGTTTCCTGCATCCGCCAAGCAGCAAACCAGTTAATTTTTCAAGTGCTCACTAGAGGGAGCGTTTCCACAGGGCTAAAGCAGTCCAGAAGGTAAATCTCTAGAAACATTCCAATCCCTGTCAGTCAAACCATGCCATTACCAACACCTGTTTGCCTTCTTGCTTGTTGCGGACTATTAATGGTTCAGCAACAGATCCGTTACTCGATGCGTATTTATTGCCTGATTTATAAGAATGAATTATTCAATCCTGCAATTAAAATTAACCTAAGAAGAAAAGTTTGATACAATTCAGCACTGAAGCACAGTTAAATGAGAAAATAAAAAGAAGAAAAGGTGGAATATAAATATATATGCCTAAAGGCCACTAAAAAAGGCTTTTCTGACAAGATGGGGTTTAGTTAAGATTGAGGGAAAATTCACTAGACAGGCAGTAGTTCCTCATTTTGTAAAACTCCCAGTCTTCTACAAGATTTGCAAAACACAAAACTTAGTCTCACTGCCCCACAAAGGCACAGAGGTTCTGCTTTCCAGAGGTTAAACCACCCTTAAGGGTCTTGTCCACTCCAATTTGCAATGAATCACACCTGAATCTCACAAGCTCTCAAACTGGATGCTGTTCACAGTGAGACACCCATGAAAGCCCCGAGAAGGACCAGGTACTGGGGCAGGCAGCACTGCACCCATCTCCCATCCGAGCTTTGCTGGCTTATACAAACCACAGTGCCACCTGTAGGCATAAAGTAATGCAAGTTTCATAGAATCATAGAATCATGGAATAGTTAGGGTTGGAAAGGACCTTACGATCATCTAGTTCCAACCCCCCTGCCATAGGCAGGGACACCTCACACTAAACCCTGTCACCCAAGGCTCTGTCCAGCCTGGCCTTGAACACCACCAGGGATGGAGCATTCACAACTTCTGTGGGCTAACCATTCCAGTGCCTCACCACCCTTACAGTAAAGAACTTCCTCCTTATATCCAACCTAAACTTCCCCTGTTTAAGTTTGAACCCATTACCCCTTGTCCTGTCACTACAGTCCCCAGTGAAGAGTCCCTCCCCGGCATCCTTACAGTCCCCCTTCAGATACTGGAAGGCTGCTATGAGGTCTCCACACAGCTTCTCTTCTCCAGGATGAACAGCCCCAACTTTCTCAGCCTGCCTTCATATGGGAGGTGCTCCAGTCCCCTGATCATCATCATGGCCTCCTCTGGACTTGTTCCAACAGTTCCATGTCCTTTTTATGTTGAGGACACCAGAACTGCACACAATACTGCAGGTGAGGTCTCACAAGAGCAGAGTAGAGGGACAGGATCACCTCCTTCGACCTGCTGGTCACGCTCCTTTTGATGCAGCCCAGGATACGGTTGGCTTTCTGGGCTGCAAGCGCACACTGACGCCAGCTCATGTTCATTTTCTCATCGACCAGCACCCCCAGTTCCTTCTCTGCAGGGCTGCTCTGAATCTCTTCTCTGCCCAACCTGTAGCTGTGCCTGGGATTGCTCTGACCCAGGTGCAGGACCTCGCACTTGGCATGGTTAAACTTCATGAGGTTGGCATCAGCCCACCTCACAAGCGTGTCGAGGTCCCTCTGGATGGCATTCCTTCCCTCCAGTGTATCAACCGAACCACACAGCTTGGTGTCATCAGCAAACTTGCTGAGGGCTTGCACGGGTTTATTAAACCACCCTCCTGATGAAAGCCTATGAAATCAGCTTTCTTTTGGGAGAAAGGAGGCTTCTAGTACAGCTGGTGTGGACAAAACAACTGAAAAAGATGAAGCAATCATATCCTGGAGGCAAAGGGATCTCTTTTCCCCCTTCCCAGTGATTATGCACCCCTGCTGGTACCAAGCAGCAATGGTCCTCCTATGCAAGCGTTACACATCCTGTGAACCTCTTCCCACACTCACAATACAATGCATGCAACACTCCAAACTGCTAGCAAAGCAGCATGAATCACCTCAAAACAAGCAAATGCTTTTAAAAAATATATCGATGAAGAAGTTATATCAATGAAGAAGATATAAAAAAATAAATCAAGGGCACATAAAAACTCATCCCAAAGGATGGGTTTTCTCTGAGACGTGTGGAAGGCCAGACACTCCAAAAAAAAACCTCCAGCAACTTCACTGTCATTACTGATTTTTCAGGAACTGTGCTTTGGTGGAAAGCAGCTGTAAAATGAGGTGACTAGACCAGTTGTGAGGACTGAGACTGATGCTTGAGCAAATGACTTCATGTTTGTCTGCACAGTTAGAGGTTGATCTCATTTGGGGCACTGAGGAGTCACACAGATATGAGGCAGGGATGGGCTGAGTGGATGCTGCCAGTGCCCCAGAGCTGACCTCTGTCTTCGGAAAATGAAGAGCCTGTGAACGCAGATAGATCTGATAGCTCAAGGTGAGCCTGGAATTGGCCTTGTTTGCAAAAGCAACATGTGCAACAAGGACATACGAGCATTTATATCATCCAGAGATTAAGAGGGTTCATGTTATACAATACATCTTTACATACAAAGAGCAAATTCTTAAAGGTTGTTAGCCACCTCATATGTGAACTCAAACCATGAGGTGAACACAGTGGCTGGTAGGTAAGGCTGATAACAGAGGGGCAAACTCATTGTCACTAGAGTGTTCCGATAACTTGCACAAATGGGCTGCGGGATCTGCGTCATCTGGATCTGAAAACTGCTGTGCTGGCAGAGGTTTTGTCATGGTGTTTTGCTATTTCTTGCTCATTCATCCCGTTTTATTGCTGGTTTACAGCTAACAGTAACTTCTTTTTTTTTTCTTTTTTAATGACTCTGCAACATCAACTTTACTGCAGATCTCTACACCATATCTCATGGTAAAATAATTTTCCATCCATTCTCAGCATTTATCTAGTCAAGTAAGGAATGCTTTCTGCAAGGGAAATCACTTTCACTTGAAACTGGCCCTTAGAGTACATTAGGAAAATTTAATGTAGGGAAGTGCCCTGCACTGGCAGAAAGGGGAGCTAAATTCTCCATGGAAGACTCGGCAGTGTTTGCTTGATCAGAGATCAGAAGATGCACATAACTTGTGTCTAGAACATCCCCTATCTTGGAGGGAAAAGGAGCTCTATCTAATGTCTGGCCAGCAACACTTCAACCATATAAAGAAAAAAAAGAGAAGCCCAATAGGAGGAGAAAGTGCAATAGAAAATTCCTGCCTATTATCGTAGTTACGAGAGCTATTGGGTTCAAACTGTGTTCATTACCCTAGGTGATCTCTTTGGTTGCCGTATCTCTCTCACTTTTATTTAAAATGACTCAAACATCAAAAGTGCTTGTGGATGCCAGCATCACGGGCATTGCCACTTTTGTGCTAACTCTCAGTAGCAATGTGATAACAACTAATCTGCTTCTCTCTGGTTTACAGATCAGGGGCTATCATGCACATTGAGGAAGAAATGGTTAAAAATTAATTTCAGTAGACTGTAAGAAAATACTTTGTCAAGAACCTTTAGTTGAAGGGACTGGGTTTGGGTGGTGGATTGATCTGGTTTGGTTTTGAACTTATAATGGTGTTGGGCCTTTTATTTACTCCCACCTCCGAGGCAGAGTACAAAAGAAGATGAATGCTCAAAAAAATCTATTTTGAAGAAGTTTTTGGAGCTAAGGTTTCAGACTTTTAACCAATATTTCTTATACACCTTTCCCTACATAGTTCCCAAACTTTGAATTTGTTTTTTTTCTACTCTGTTCTGCTTTCTAATAATTGCTCCTATACTTGGATTATTTTACCACTTTGTGGAAGAGCTCTGCCTTCCTCTGGAAGCTCCTTCTTAAAATCCAGTCTTCCCTGCACCTCCATCATCACAAACTATGTCTCACCAGACATGCTTAATCCTTTGCTAAACAGCTCAGGAAGACTGTTAGCACTCCAAGGTAGAGACTGAATAAAAACCTCCTGTCTTCTCAGAAATTAGAATAAGGGAAACAGAGACTAAAGAAAAAGCCTGCATCCATCAACAGGGATCATTAGTCTGCAGCAATCAAATTTAAAATGCCTTTCCTAGGACTGTTTATGTCTCCCAGATTTCAATGACATAATGCAGAAATGCATCTTGAAAATGCTTTTAACTCCACAGCTCATCAGAGCTCAGTGGTAAATGGGCAAATACATGAATAAAAAACTGTCTCAGGAAGCAAAGAGAAAACATAATCCCTTGGGCTATCTTTCTGAGACAAAGATCTAATTTAACAAAGATTACTTTGTCTGATAGGTTTCTTTAGATTTTCACACCTGCAACTTTGTTGTGTTCATCTGAAATGATTGCAGTATTGCTTTCCTTTCAAATAAGAAATATTGTAGCAACACCTCTTTTCACTATTGCCCAATAATAATCACAGTGGCTTATTAAATATTTTATTAAGTAATCCCGTATGCTTTTGCCTGCTAGATGAACATATGCTATTGTTCATAATACTGCAAATAAACACCCCAAAGGATATTCTTTCTGCTGGAGAAATTTCACTAAATAGCTTTTAAAAACTTATTTTGGGGGAATGCAAAGTTAAGATACATGCTGTGCAAAGATCTTCCTTTACATACTTCTTCAAGCTGCATAATTTACCTGAAGGTTGAGTATAAAGTCAGTAATTTATTCATTATGACTTCCTTGTATGAGAAACACTATAAGATTATGTGCCAGCCAGCTTACAGTGAACCAGCATGTGACATCTCCTCCCTTTTGCTGTTTTATCTGCTTTTATTTAACATCATCTTGAAGCATTTGGATTTGTTACTTTGGTGTTGTTGGTACTGAGCACACATAAGGGCTGCTATTCTGGAAGGGGTCTTAGTACACATTGACCTGCCTCTGTTTTGGAGAAATGTGTCTTTTGCCTGAAATAGCAACTTGAACTAAAGGATGAGGGAGGAGTCCCCCAAGAGTTTCTTCCCACATCCAAAATCACTTATTGATCCCTGGTACCAGGATGCATGACTTCCTATGAAGACTTCATAGAATCATAGAATCATAGAATGGTTTGGGTTGGAAAGGACCTTAAGATCATCCAGTTCCAACCCCCCTGCCATGGGCAAGGACACCTCACACTAAACCATATCACCCAAGGCTTCGTCCAATCTAGTCTTGAACACTGCCAGGGATGGAGCATTCACAACCTCCCTGGGCAACCCATTCCAGTGCCTCACCACCCTAACAGGAAAGAACTTCCTCCTTATATCCAATCTAAAATTCTCCTGTTTAAGTTTTAACCCCTTACCCCTTGTCCTGTCACTACAGTCCCTAATGAAGAGTCCCTCCCCAGCACCCCTATAGGGAACTTGAAACTTCAACGGACTTTGAATTCAACTAATGTTAGCAAAGACCTGAGGTTGCCTTTCCTGAGAGAGCTTACCTGCAGCTAAAGTGCTGCAGGTGGCAATGTGATGGAGGAGACAATTTGGCCTGCAGCACCTTTAATAAAATGATGAGGAGGAGTCAACTGTGGGGCATTACAAGTCTCAGTCTGTGTGAGGTTAGTGTATAAGGATATAGAACCACAAGCATATTTAGGACTGGCAATGAGGAGTTTTAAACAAGAGCAGGATAGTTTTGTTCACAAAACATTGGTAGTTAAAAAATGTAGACTCTGAATGCAGACTGAAGCCATTCTCATAGCTGCTTTTCAGGGAATCACTGCTTTTCTGGAAGAGGAAAGCCCCAAGGCTTAGGAAGACATGGATAGATAGCAAAATGCAGCTTCTCTGGCAGCATAATTCATCTCACCTTTGACTGCTGCTTTCTGTCTTCTATGAATCATTATTAGTAATTATTAGCGACTCAAGAACCTAATCCTCTATTGATACCAAAAGTACACAAGTCAACAGGGACTTTAACTTTGACCATAATGGAGCACCTAGTAAACTAACTAGGATTTTAAACCTGTTGCACTGCAGATTAGACTTCTTACTGAGACTTCAAGATACTATGACACAGACTCTCCCCTGAGTTATTCCAGCATGAACCAGAATTATTTCCATTTGCAACATCAATTTGAAGCTAGTACAAATGAAAGATTTAATTCAATACAATCTTTACCAGGCTTGCATCCCTGGCTTACGTCAAGGCAAAGACAACAATACCTGCAGCCAGGCATCATGGCTCTGGAGGTTATGCTGATCTTCAGGTCTAAAGGTGAAGAAGGCTCATTCTGCGCTCATTGTTCCCACCATTTAGCATGGCTTCCCACTTAATTTCTCTATTTTACCCATATCTTACCTTTCCCTGAGGAATTTTGTATATAGCATGTTTCTTGATCTTATTTGTAAATCTAAAGACCATGTATATACTGCTCACACTGTCTAAGGCTGTAACTGTCAAGGTTATAAACCCAACACTCAGAAGACAGTGACTAGGTGAACTTAGAAAAGAGAAGGTGAGAGGAGGTAACTGGGAATGGGACGGGGAAACTGCAGAGGGTACAAGAGTTTCTGGTCAAATAAACATAAATAAACCAGAGGAATGAAGACTAACTCCTGATGGTGGGTATGTAAAAGAAAAGAAAGAGAAAAACAAAAAGAAACAAGGCTGTTGGCAAGAGTGTATGTCTAACAGACATGTTCATTGCCTGTCAAAGTCAGTGCCAAAAAAACCTTCATTCTGCTGAAGTGCTGGCACACATGCAGGGTCTCTGCTTGAGCCAGAGGTCCCCTCTCTGCTGTGCTCCTGTATGTACCTCCAGACCCCTGATGGCACTGTCACTTTGGTTTGCTTCTTTGTAGACAAATACCCTAGGAAATCACATACTAAAGGTAAGTTAAAAGAAGAAAAGTGTCAGAGAAGACCAGGCATCCAACAGTTAGAGCTTGAAAACATGAGTAAGAAAGCAAGCTTGAGTACGTGGGTATGTGGGGGAATCTATCATATCAGCTGCAGAAGGACAACTACATCAGTTCCTATATGTTGTATCATGTTCTGCTTATTTGCATCAGGCCCAGACAGATGCATGTGTAACCAAAGACGTTACTGTGATAGCAGTGATATCATAACCTCCTAATATTTTTTCTTCTGTATAAAAACTAAAGTATTGTTCAGTTTACATTGTTAGGTTATTTCATTCTGAAATGCAAGTATCTGACTGAAACTGTACAGCAAGTACAAGGCAGCTCCTCAGGGTTGTGCCTTTTAAGTACCATAAAAGACTGCCAGCGAATTACCGTATAAAGTTTATGTGCTTCTCACTACTAAGCAGTTACTGACCAGGAAATCATGTCCAACAGGAGCTGTCAAATGCCAGCAGTCTGCTTTTTTCTTGCCATTCCCTGCAATTCCTCTCAGTGTGAAGAGTTTTCCAGAGAATAGTCTGTCCTTGTATTGGTCAAGTTGACCCACACCAGATTAGTCCTGCTGACTCAATGACACCACACCACAGCAGGACCCCCTGTATTAGTGCTTCTTATATTGAAAATAGGAATAGCAAAGGTTTTATTGTTCAGAAACCCTGCAGTCTTCACAAAACAGCCTTCTAGCATAACTCCTACACGTAAGTACTGAACTGACACTTGTTTCAATAGGCTCATCTTAACAAATGACATTAAAGCAGAGAAACTAGTCATTGGAGATTTGCCACAGCTCTGGTATAGTTATATGTCTTGTTGATGCTCTTTGCTGTCCTTCTGAAACCCATTGTATGACTGGAGAGCTCAATGCCCATTAGGATCTTCCAGCACTGCAATTCCCAGCCTTGAGTGCGCAATCCAAAACCCAGAGTCGGGCACGGAAGGTCCCTGGGCAGTGTAAAAGAAGAGGTGTGTGCTTGCAAAAGGCAGACTGAGTAGCTCATTACAAGCTCATTAAGAAACCCACATTGTTTAAAATGAATGCTTCAGTTGCTCTGTGTGTAGCATGCAAAGCAGATTTCTAGCTGCATAGTGTGGTAAGTGGATAAGAAAAAAGGGAACTGGTTCAGGCAGATAATAAAATTCCTGATACTATAGAGACAGCTTCAGTTCAGCATGATTTCTGTGAAAGTAAAGGTTGTTTTCTGGTTGTTTCTGTTTGCCTTTCACATAGAATTTATGAAATATTTATTGAAAGCATTAATTGAGTTATATTGACAACCCAAAATCTATAGAAGGGTATCATCCCTTCACTGCCACAGGCCTGCAACCCAATAACTTCCTTTTTAAATCCACAGGTAAAGCACGAAGCTTGACCTAAGATACCAGAACTGGACTGAGCACTCCTGTCAGAGCTGAAGAATGGACTCATTAACTTCTTAGTCTCTTTACTAAGCCTACATCATTTATTGAACAACTGAAATCAGTGAGTTCACTGACTAAATATATCTACATGCATAAATCCTGATATACTAACTCGTAACCAGACTCGACATCACTGAATCTGAAGTCAAGACAAAACAACCAAGAAGCAAAAGTTACCCATGCTCCTGACACTCCTTTCACCATAGGTAAGCTGGCTACTCATAGCAAACCCCACTAAAAGCAAAACTGACATAAAGAAAAAAAAAAACAAATTCAGAGGAAGTTTGAGAACTTGGTTTGTGGTTTAAACCCCTCAGGTTCAGATGTGCCACTCATTTTATGTTTCTAATGCACCAAGCAAAACAGGGCTCTGACTTTTGCCCATTCTCAGGTACTGTACTAATAAAGGAACAATTAATAATATTAAGAGTAATAAACTTTAGGACATTTCTATACAGATTTACATTTTTAAACATTTGCTTCCCAGTGTATAGTCAAACAAGACTTCAGAGGGTTTCTTTATAACACTCAACTGGACAGACAAAATTCAGCCTTACAAATATAGTCTTATCATTGAAATCCCGGAGAGGAGGGGAGATTAAAAACAAAATGATTTGAGAGGACAGAGGTATTGGTTCAGCCAGGCAAAACAAGCAGCAGTGTCACAGTGGAGGTTCATGAGGTTCAGTCCCATAGGTCTTGCAATACCATGGTCTCAGTGAAGGTAGAATCACCAGTCTTTCACATCAGCAGAACCTCATTTTTAATGAATCAGACAAAAAGGTTAAGTGCCCGGAGTCTTTGCTCAGGATCTGATAGACTTCTTTCCCTAAAAAGGTGTAACAGCAGTCAAATCAGTCGGAATTGTGTAATCATTAATACAAGAAAATTTGCCTGTCTCGAGAGAAGTGCCCTTGTAATCACTTTTGTAAATACAGTTGTATTAATCTGGTATAGGATAACAGGTTCAAAGTTGTAAACCCTGGAAATCTTTTACCATATGAAATGTTATTGTAGGCATTAACTCATAATGTTTGCTTGTTATCGTGACAGCAGCAGCTCCCTAGGGGGTCAGGAGGTTTATGCTAAAGCACTTAGTGTTGAGTAAAGAGCACATATAATTCTCTATTGTAACTGAACTCAAAACACCCTCTTTCCTTCCCTGCCCCAAACAGTAAGTTGAGAACAAGAGACACATGTAGGCATATCCTTCTTGATTTTGTATTCACCCCAAGCTCTCTACAATGCTTTTGATGCCTTCAGAAAAGTCATGCATCGGAAGGATGTTCTTGATTTAGATGAGTGCTGCTGATGGGAGGCAGCAGACCAAGGTGGTGAAGGCAGAAAGGAATGGGCTAAGCAGTCGTGACAGCCCCTCTGGTTGCAGTCTAGCCAGCCTGGTCTCAAGACAAAAAACACGTTTACAAAGTAGTGGTTTGTCAGTGCTGCGGATGGGCAGGACCTCAAGAATGGTGTTGAGAATATCTGTGGTCTTTGACAAAGGGACAGCACTCAGTGGTTGGACAAAGTCTTGTCTCTAGCTTCACTGTGTGACCCTGAAGGACACTGCAGAACAGGGTCTAGCCAAGTACTTCCGATGCCCCTGAATATACATGATCTCCCACAAAAGCTTTGAGGGTTTGCAAATGTTTCTTAAGTAGCAATATTGCAGGGGATCATATTGATCACCTTCTCTAAATTGTTTGAAACTAGTCACAGCACCCTTTTCTCTTCATGTTTCTGTTAGTAGTACTAGTATTAAAAACCACATCTACTGATCCACAGTAAGTGGTCTGAGTTTCATCTTCAAACTTTCTAACCTCTAACACACCTCTTGGTAGTTTTCAGCAAAAAAGACAAAATTGGCCAGCAGTGTATTTCAACCTCCAGGTCTAGACAGAAGACTGAGCAGCAGTTCTGTAAAAAGCAGGTTAGTTTTCAAGCCAGCTGCTCTTTCAAGCCCTAGACCTGGCCCCTCAGAACACATCTCTTTCAATGTTTTCCAGGACTAAGCTAAAGAGTACTCCAAGCAGAAAGACAGCAGGCACAAGGTGGCCAGAAGCACGATGGCGAGGGAGAGATTTGCAGCCCTGGGTGGACGGGCAAGGAAGAAAGATTAGGGAGACAGCATTTGATAAGGAGAAAGCATCTGAGAAGAGCAAGCAGAAGGAAAATAGTCAAAGGGATCAGTGGGGCCAGAGTTTGGAGTCCCCAGATAGTCAGGGTGGAGCAGGACCTGTCATGCTTGAGGAGGGGTGATAACAGCTGGTTGGATTATGGCTGTTGCTGCCAGCCAAAAAACACGCTGCAGTAGCAGCTACTCACTAAATGAAGCAGCACGAGGATTTTCCCTGGGGACTGGCTGTGTTTGACCATCCATGCCCTTTTCTTTTCTCCCTGTGCATGTCTACCTAACTTTTAAAGATCACTTTTGTGCTCCTCTCTGCCCAGATCAACCACTGCAGGGAAAATCAGTGTGAACCTCACAAGGAAAGTCCTGTTGTAATCTGTCTGCCCTTTACACAACTTCAGTACCTAGCAGAAAGCTGCCTCACACAGATGGGATCCTCATGGCAGCACTCTTTCATAGTACAGAAAATACACTAAATTCACACAAAACCCTGCTGCTAGAGTCTGGCAGTTTCTTCCAGGCAGACACACAACTATTAAAAGGGCAACTCTGCAATCCTGACATACTGAATTGGTCCAATTTCACAGTGATAAGCAGGAAGGATATACCAGATAGAAGATATTGGGGATACCCAGCAAGCTGTACTAGTATGGCACTGTGACTAAAGCAAACACTCTCACTTGCTGAATGCTGATAAATATGGTTATATATAGTCAGTATCATGTGTGTGTTTGTGTATACACATGTGTGTATGCAAAAAAAAACCACGCATGCGTGCATGTTTGTGTTTTAAATATAAGACTTTTCTCCATTTCATCAGTCCCAGTGCTGCTGGCTCTTGCTGTGGAAACAACCTCCTTCCTATGAGACATGCTCCATCCCTATCTTCCTTACAGCTCCTTGTCCAGAGGCCACATTTGTCCACACTGTTCTTTGCTTTGTGTGTATGTGTGTCCCATACAAAGAAGGTGACCCTTACCCCTGCAGCAGTGGGCATGGGGCTGTATGGGATGCTGGATTCAAAGGAGGCACAGGCAAGCTGCCGACCTCCTTCGCCAAGTGAACAAGTACTTTGAAAGAGCTCTGTGAGCAAGGCTCCTCTTTGTTCCCCTTGGTCTCCCATTGCTGCTGCCTCACATGATTATTCTTTGGCCGGGACACAGAGTGCTTAAGAGAGACAGTATTTGTCTTTCGGAAGGAAATGTAAGATCAGCGTTAGTTGGGGCTTGCATATGAAGCATGATTAGCAGAAGCTTTTGACTTCTGCCAGAAATAATATATATCTATAAATAGATAGATAGATAGATAGATAGATGATAGATAGATAGATAGATAGATAGATAGATAGATAGATAGATAGATAGATAGATAGATAGATAGATAGATGCCACAGTCAGCAGGAGGCGGTGTCATTGCCTTACTGCTCCACAGCCCTGGGAGACCCCCATTGTAGCCAGAAAAGTACATTTTCATCCCCTTAAAGTGATGGCTGAGGCACTGTGTAACCTTCCTGGCTGTACCAGCAGCCCAGTTCCCTGACACATGAAGAAGGGCAGAGCACAGGGCTAGATTTTCAGCTGTTGAAAATAGCCAGAGCTTCCTTCTAGCCAACACACTTGTGCTTGCTTGATGTTCCTCCATCGGGAGCCAAATCCCTTCTTTCTTGGGCTAGCAAAGCAGAAAGAACTGCAAAGACAGTGATGCCTTCATGTCAGCCCAAACACTAACCCAAAATGACAGTTTCCTCCTTGAAGGAGCAGTACCCTGCTTTACAACCAGGAGGAAGCATAATCCGTTTCATCATTTACAGAACTTCATAACCCTTAGGAGAACTATATCTCCACCTTTGCTTTTCCTTTTCTTTTCAGTGCAGACATACAACACCAGCATATTAGCATAGAAGAAAAACCAGTGTTAATCTGAGGGATAGAAGGATTTACTGTGACCGTAAGAACTGATTGGTTAAGGTCAGATTTCATATTTCTGATACTAAAGCACCAAAGCAAATTAGGGTTAAAGCAAACAAGTGAAAAGCTCACATCTGGAGACAACAGGAATTGAGGCTTTGCCTCAACACGTTTCCAAGTAACTTCCTTCATGTATCAAAGTATCCAGGAGTCGGAGGCAGAAAGAAGACGTATACACCACTGCCCACTTCTGGCCTCCAACTGTGCTTGAAAGCACAAATGGTACTCAGAAAACAGGGCTTCAGGTCCACCAAGGATACTGAGCAGTTTCCCCACTCTTCCCTCTCTGAAACCCTTGGCAAATCCTTCCCCAGCAGCAGCTGAAGTTGTTTGTCCCAGGGGATGCATCATGTTCCGGCATGGGTTCGCTCCATGCCCACTCTGGGGGAGAAGCAGGACCCTCTTCCTCCTCCAGTTGCTGGGAAGCAGCTCCTCTTGCTACCGTGCAAAGGCTCACCATTATTTTGGAGACCCTGATTATCACCCTCTGTCATGACTTATCAAGTTACACCCAGACAATTTAGGGCTGACCCCCAAACACTCTTAGAAATTACACAACAAAGATGTTCACAAGTAGAAACATGCTCCCCAGATGGTGATGTCCCCAAAATCATTTGGGTGCAGATGTTTGAAGCGCGCTCCAAACACTTTCTGTGAACAATTTGGGCAAAGGAAGCTGGGCTATGCAGAAAGGCTGCCAGCCCTGCTTCATACAGCAATTTCAGAAAGAAATAGCTAATTAAAGCAAGTGCTGCTCTACCAGACATGGCATTCATTGCGCTGAATTTCCATCACCTGTTGTACTTCCTGGTTTAAAACTTGGGGGATCAGCTTATAGAATCATAGAATGATTTAGGTTGGAAAGAACCTTAAGATCATCCAGTTCCAACCCCCTGCCACAGGCAGAGACACCTCACACCAGACCCTGTCACCCAAGGGTGACAATGCTTTTTACAAGATTGATTTTTAAGGTACATTGAAAAAAGGGTTGTTTTCTACCTCTTGAACTATGCAATCCTTCACCTACAAAGCTTTCTGTACCTTAGGCTGTGAGCATGCTGTGCCATTTCAATGATTTACATATTGTCTTCACCCTGAAGCCTCTTGCCATAGTCTTGTCTCAATCTCCTCACCCCACAGTGAGGCGACACCACAGCAATAGGGGGTTAAACAGACAGAGAGCTTTAGTAAACAGGGACAAATGCTGAAAATAAATAAATAAATAGATGCACTCGGGCTGGAAGGAGGCAAAGCAAAGTGCAACACCATATCGGCAGTGCCACTTGCCTTACGCTTTTTGTTTCCTGAGCCATGCAAACAAGCTGTGATGATAGCGTTATCTGCTGACTGCACTGCTGACCCAGGCAGCCTCTCCCCTTCCAGCTCGCCCAGCACAACGATGCAGCACAGCATAGGTGAGGATAAAGCGGAGATCTTTCAACCCCCAATCCTAAGAAACCACCGCCAGCTTCATCTCCTTTTTTATCTGCCTTGCAGAACAGCACAGAGGCTCAGGGACCAAGGGCCTTATCAATACTTGCGAATTAAACAGCTACTGGGGATGAGCCATGATTACATATCAGCAAGTTGTTCAGGTATTTCGTGGCCTGTGGCAATAACTCCACTCCCCAGCCATTCCCAGGCACAGTCAAGGACCTAATCTCAGTTGGTCCTCTGCACGGGGCCACCCTCTTTTGAAGTGGACAGTATTTTACTAGCATAGATGCAAGCTCTTCTGTGCTGGCTAGTCTCTTGTGCCTGGGAATATTCCAAGGTATAATTAATTTACTAATACAGAGGTAGTCAATAATGCTTCACAGTTATTAAAATGTATGCTATCTCTATTGACCAAGTTACGTGCTTCTTTCATCAGTGTCACTTTAGCAAAGATAAGTTCAGTCATCAACCTACAGGGCTGCTCTAAGTGACTTCTCTGGTGAGGTGACAGTAAGCATTACACTTATGTCCCTCCCTCTAGAATTATATGGCAAAAATAACTCTCTGCATGTAAAATACAGCTAGGATTCGACAGTAAATTCAACCTTTGCATCAGAGGGCAAAGCTTATATACCTGAAAAGACAGAGGCTTACTCATCCCCACTGAATTACTCATTAGCTTCTCCTACTTTCAGGTTTACTGATCCTTCACCTTGGCCTAACTGGAAGATTTGCTAACTTCATCTCAACTATATTCTAAGTCTGCCAGGGGGGTTAACTGACCCTTCATCACCCATTGTGAAAATTGTCATTTCCCCACTTCTTACTACAACTTTGACCCCAACAGGACATCCACCAGATCAGAAAGTACTTGCCCTCAGCAGATGGATTGTGTGCATGCGTCTGTGAGGAATCCATAGCAGCCTCCTAAAAATACTCTTACAGAAGGGTGTGGGTTGCAAACCACACATTTGAAAGCCCAACAAACTGTAATTGCAAATACATGTTGTAATGTGCATGCATAGAATCCCAGACTGGTTTGGATTAGAAGGGACCTTAAATATCATCGAGTTCCAACCCCCTGCCACAGGCAGTGACACCTTTCACTAGATCAGGTTGCTCCAATCCTCCTTCAACTTGGCCTTATGTATTTTGAATACATAATCATTGGACATATAAGAATCCACATGGATTTTTTTTAGAAGCTGTTTCTAAAAATGCAACTTACTACATCCAGCCCAAAATCATCCTATTTCTGTGGCTTCTTGGAGCGTAGGTAAGTATCAGAATAGTAGCAGCCCTCTAACATGGAAAGTACCTACTGCTCCAGAAGGACCCAGGTACAAAATAAGGGCCTCTGTGTAGAGAAGAAGTCCTTGAATTTCAAATGCCTTGTGCCAGTCTGTGCAGTGAGGAAACTGTTCATTAAACGTCAGGATTAAAACTGCATGCTCCAAATCTATCAGCCCTTCTTCTTGTCCTAAAATGGTGGGTTTCAACATTTAAGAATCAGAACATGATTTCTGTCTCTGAAAAGCAACCTCAGGATTACTTTGGCAGCATTTCTGCAATCATTTTCATGTACAACCAGTAATAGTTAGGTTAAATCCTTAACATTTCTGTTCTTAATTATTTTTGTTTCTCTTGAGCATATGTATTATTTGATTTGTCAGGAATTGCTTATAGATGTTTCAGTTCTGTCTCCCAACACACCAGCTTCAACCTGAGCCAAGCACACGACCACAGGCAACATATTGGCCAAAACTGAACTGAATTTCTTGTGGAGCATTTACAGGAGCATTTATTATGGACCGTTACTTAGGAAGCCATGGCAGTGTGGTGAAGTTGACTGCTGCTCTAAAACCAGCACCTAAACTTGTAGTGCTAAGCATCATCTCATTTCTAACATGCATGTTCATGTCATGAAACCCAGAAGTGAGAATCATGGAGCTCTCCTATCATTTGCAGCCAGCATCCTTGCCTGGTATCCTGGAGTTATAGACTCTAAGTTTAGTCCCAGGTTAGGGAGCACTAGGCTGCTTGCGGAGGAAGAGCTTTTGAGTGTCTGCCCTCTTTTGTTCCAAACACATAACAGAAGTTGCAGCATTAGCAAACCCGCAGGTTAAGAACAAACTTTACTCATACAAAGGTCTTCAAATTATCCAAACTGACACAAGCTCCCTACTGCTGACACACATCAAGCTCAGAACAACAGGTTTATTAAAAAATACACTTTATTGACATTTAAACTTCATTTTGAAAAAAAAGAATATGACTGTACATAAGACCTTAAGTAATCTTTCACTAATAGTAAATAAAACCACAGTGGGATTTAAAATTCAGTGATTCAGCAATCATGGAAGTTAAATTTGGCACATTGTTTAAATCACATAATGAACAGAAAAACTGGAGGAAACTTTTAAGCAACACAACTCCACAAATGTAACAATCTTACACAGTGACATCCCCATATCAAGGTATCACTATTCAAATAAAGTATTTAACATAGAAAGTGCTTCCACTTAGAGCAGTATGTGGTAGAACCTATAGAAATCTTCATAGGTTTCGACTGATCTTTTCAGAAACATCCCTTTTACCTGCTTTCCATTTAGCGACCCACACTTTCCCCTAAGCTGTTAATGAATGACTACCGAACCATATTGATTTCATTGTATTTTCTCAGGTTTAGAAGCCAACTTCTTTTAAAAGTTGGTTCATGTGGACTGTTTATAAAGAATGTATATATATAAATATATATATTTACATCTCAGGATATCTACTTAGACAACACTTCTACACAGGCCACAGAACATAAAATAGTCCTTGGAGTCGCTCCCATCAAGACATCCATAGGCTTTGGGTGGTGATCTTCATCTCAGGAAAAACTTGGATGCTGGCATATTCCCTTCAAAGTTCAGAACAAAAGGAAGCATTCAGAACAGTAACTGTTATAATCAGGTAGGGAAGGGGGAACAAAGAGGAAGAACTAAACAAGGTCAAAAAGTGGTTTGCAATGATAAAGTGTATCACACAGCAAAACCAGAAAGTGGGTGAATTTGAGTTAAATGGAGTGCAAAAATTTAACCAGCGCACAAAAGAGGTATTTCTAAACTGTACTATGGGTACATCACCCTCCTCAGAAGGCCACCAAAACCATCCTACTTTCCTTGAAGAGACAAAGAATATGAAAAACTTTAAAAGGAAAAAAACACAGCTGTAAAATAACACAAAGAACACAAGTTTTCAACTGAAAACCTGTAAAACAAAGGCAATGCTCCTAAAAATTGCTCTTAGATGTAAAGAAAAATAACTGATGCTAAGTCAAGGCTTGCATTTAAGGAGTGACAGAAGGAAACTTTAACACTCAAATTGGCACATATGGTATAGATGAAAAGGTAACAAAAAATTGATTCACTTTACATAAAGACCTACAATTAATGAAGGCCAGTAAAGTGCTTTTGCATTCAATACTATGTTAATTCATTCCAGATTTTGCTTCTGCTCCAAAACTACCAGGTAAGGCTAGCAAATGTTTCGCTGTCATACAAGTAAGGTGATGTTTATGACTGGCTATGGATCAGAGGGACACACAACCTGGATAACCAGTTGAAAGTCACCTGTATTTTAAACAAACAGATTTCTTTTGCTACAGATAATGACAGCCACAGAACCTGAATGCCATAATGATGTAATTCTAAGGGAGCACAGGAAGAGGACAGAGTAGCACAATCAAACTGCAATTATCAGAAATTTTACATTACTGAATTGGGAGGGGAAGAAATTAAGCTAAAGAGGCAAGACAAGAGATTCCATGACAGTGCAGTAGGCTACAAAACTGAATCTAGAACAAGATCCACAGATAAAGGCAGACACTTGAAATATATTGTATTTTGAAATGAGGTAAGCCTACTTCGAGTGAATTGGAAGAAGTATGCCAAGAACTGAAGGGAAATAAGCCAGTACAAAATACACACTGATTGGAAGGAAGTCTTCTACAGATGCAGAGAGGGGCCACCCAGTACAGCCAAGCTGTGGCACGTTTCAAACGAAGGAGAAAGATATTTTATTGTGGGACTAAAAGGAAGGATACCAGGTCAGAAACCTTAGCTGAATACCCTTAAAATCCCTACACAGGAAAAAAACATGGCTCATCTCATCAATAACATAGCTCTGTTGGTCTTGCTTGCTTAAGCAATAATACAAATGTTAAATCTGATTGTTTTCCAGACCTGAAGATTTCTATAATCCCTGGTATTTTCCTATTTATTCACAGGCAACAATTACAGTACATTCAACCAGACAAGAAAAAATGTCTAAGAATGTTACTTCATTGTATTTTGGGGTTACAACACTTTTAAAAGCTTAAAAAATAGATAAACACAGTTTTAACAAACACTGGCAGAACAAAGAAAGAGATGGTCCATTTTGTCAAATGCCCCAACATCATATACTTATTTTCCCTAATCCCAGAATAAACAACACTGCCATTCCATCTTCAACCATTTAATAATACATATAAAAATTACCTGATTTAAGACATAAATGCATAATTATGAAAGGGTGCTTGTTTTTAGAGGATATCTGGGAAGCAAGCTCTCCCCTTGACTCTGTTGGTATTTTGGGAGCCTTTTATTCCAGATCTCAAAATAACCCCTGTAAATATATTTGTTTTAATGTCGAGGTTTAGATGTAAATAACATCATCATAGGTGAAAATAAGGACAAAAAGGACAGAACTGTCTTACTTTATGCCACACACTTTTAAAAGACACAGCAATTCTTTAAATGTTTCCTGATTTACATTAATTTGTGCAATAACTGCCAAGCAAGATCCTGCTGCTTTCACCTCTGCTGCTAACAGAATCAGACTAGAGGATCAAGCTTTTAATTATATTAACACATAATTTAGTTTATATTATAAAAACTTACAATGGAAAGCTATAAAATATATTAATTTGCCCAAGAATCTGTTTTAACTACAGATCTCAAAATGTGCTATTTAGACTGGAATCACTGGTTCAGTAAATACCATCTTGCAAGCAGCAAAATATCTTGCTGTGTGTTGTAATAGTCATTGACTTAATGTAATCATCCTTATTAATAAGAAATTGGCTGCTTTAAAGCCAGCCTTACAAGGAGGTCCTTGTGTTTTCCCAGCCCAGGCAGGAAATCAATTTGCCCTTTCTGTTAAGGTGTCACTGAAGTAAAGATGCTTTTAATTTATAAAGGTGTTCTCCTGAATAAACGAATAAAATAGCCTGCCCAGGCCACACATACCATTGAAAGGCTGCTTTTGACAGCAAAATACATTTGAAAGCTTCTGGATACGATGTGCATAGTTTCCTCTGATAATACTGCATATAAAATTTTAAAGGGACTTTCTTAATTAATGCACTATTAAATTATGTCTTCTTAGTAAAACTGTAGAATTTTAACTGTTCACAATAAACACATTAGCTTATTTATTCAGCATGAGTAATGACAGACACTCATTGTTAAAGATACTGCAATCATCCTGTGCAATGCTGAATTAAGACTGTGGCTATGATACCTTCTGTTGTCAAGAGAAAAAAAAGAACCACTGAGTTGTAATCACAGCAGTAAACAAGATAAAAGTTAACTGGATGACTGCCTGTGTTTCTGTTTGCTAGAATTGATACTAACAGGATTTCTTTGCTTTCATGACGAGAAGTCTACTCTTAAGCACATTTATCTGTGATTAGGCTAGGACACCAGTAGTAGAGAAGCAAGACCAGCTTCTGCTCTTAAATACATTCCTTAAATACAGGAATCAGTCAAGAAAATAATGCAAGTCAAAACTCCCAAGTATTTCCCACATTCCTTAGACTCTCTAATTTCATTCACATACTCCACTGGCCAGAAGCACAAGCATTATGTTAAACATGAACTGTCTACGCAAAAAAAATGGGGTTTCAGGATCAGTAAAGCATCTCTACTGAAGTCCTTTATAAATATACAGTACTTCAGCCCAGTAGAATCATTAACTGGCCACAGGGCTTTCAGGAAATGGCTCACTTCAGCAGAAAAGGCCAGATTTTCATTCCCAGTGCCACTGGCCATTAACTGCGAGCATCAGTGCAGACAGCAAAACACCCCAATTCAGTCTAACAACAGAGACTCACACATGGTTTGGGAAGGAACTGTGTTAGGCTGCATCAGAACACACTTCATGGAAATATGAATCCTTATTTAGGTGTATTTTGGTTTACAGCTAAAGCAGAGAAAACTTTTTGCCACATCAGCTTCAGCTACAACCCCCTTCCCAGCCAGGACAGAATTGTTCTGTGAGAACATGATGCAGAGTAGAGGGGAATTGCCTAAAGCCGTGTACTGCTCAACATGGATTTGCCATCACAATTTTTCACATTTTTAATGCTATCTTCTGCCAGTGGGTACTCGATAGGTATTTCAACATCGTTTTTCCTGGAACCATTGTCTTTATGCACTGCAGAAAGGCAACTATCATTTTTCTCAGTATAGCCATTAGTTTTAGCCAGATGAGGTTCCCGCTGACTGCAGCACAGCTGAGAGTCACAAGCTTTTGAGATGCAGGGTGAGCTGCACAGTATCTGGGAGTTCTTGTGGTCAGTGTATTCGGGCTGGATGGTCACAGAATGGATCCCTGCATCATGGAAAATCTTCCGTATTTTATAAGCAGCATCTTGGTAATCGGCAGGGGTTTGGCACTTGATGTGAAGAGTAGCAATATTCTTCCCACCTGCAAGCTCCCAGACATGCACCTCATGAAGGCTGCTCACCCCTGGTACACGAGCCAGTTCATCAGCTGGAAAACATAAGAGAAAGATATTACAGGCTTTGGTGTACTGGGTAATTACTAGATTTCTCATTAAGAGCCCTATCTGAAAGCAGACAAAAGTACATTTACTCTTATTTTGTGCACTTACACTTATTTTATGTTTAGTAAAATATAGCTACTCCCAGCTGCCTTCAGTTCACCCGCCAGATGGCCACACAAGCAAGTCACCCTTTCTTCTGGGTTCACGCATCCCTCAGGCTCCTTTATGGCAATTTACACAGAAGCAATGATAGAGCACCACTTCCTTGGCCAAGATCCCACATCTTCTGGTTTCCTTAGCCCTGAGCATGGTGGAATTCCAGCAATAACCAGTGCTACCCCACAGTTAATTAGTGTGAAATATGCCAGAGAGCCACAAAATTAACCAGCCTTAATGGAAATTTCCAAGCTGTTTTGGAAGCCTCTCAGAAGAAGGGTTGGGAGATACTGCAGTTCAATGTTATTTCTTTCACAAACACCCCACACAAAGCATTACCAGCTCAAGACCTGGTACTTTTGATGTACTGTTAGAGTACCACATTCTCAAAATGCATGCTTTAACTAATCCAGAGAGATTTGAGTCATGTTGCTAGGACACAGGCATGTGACTATTTCTCACTGTTCTTGAGAATTTAGAGCTGTTAGGAGTAAATAATCCAAACGTCATTCCAGAAATAACCTATGCATTGAAATATATCATTAGAATTAATAGCAACAAATTTGACTTACTCAGTAGTTGCATATTAACACCTTTGGGAACCATCTGCAACAAAATAGTTGAGGTCTCCTTGATAAGTGGGAATGCAGAAGACAAGATGATGAGCACCATAATTATTGTGAGGCTTGGATCAATGTAGCACTGCCAGTTACACGGAGCATCTCCCAGAGGAAGTACATGGAAGATTGTAGCAGCAACTACCACAACCACAGATCCAAGTGCATCTCCCATAACATGCAAAAGAACACCTGAAACAGATGGCACAACTTCCATTAGTGGGGGTGACGGAGTATTTTTTGGGGGGGAAGTACGGTAATGCTGCATTTTTCAAGTCTGTTCCACTTGACATGTAAAAAAAGCAATTTTCTAGGCATTAATATCTTAACCAATACTTTCAGCAACAGCTTTCAGGACAAAACAGCAAGGGAAATGCTGACTGAACCCCAGCTGCTTAAGTGGGATGCATTATTAAACATGTAGGGTATGCTAGCACTGCGGTCCAACTGCAATGCCATGGCAACATAGAAAGTGTTGGCTTAAACGCCTGCAGATTATTAAAAGATCCTGGCACATTAAACCTCATTTCTCAATTAAAAATTGATGACTAAATATATCCATTCTACCCTGGAAGCTAAGAGAGCCACAGACCACTCCCAGTAATAGTTATTCTCCTCCGTCAGCTTCTATGACACTACAGAAACCTGAAAAGTTACCTACGTGAAAACTAAGCTTACTCCTATCGCTTCAAATACCCTCACGCTGATTTTGAGATCAAGCTTGATTACTAGGCAGACTAAACCTTATCCCACCGACACTACTAGCCCTCAAAGCCCCCCAGAAAATTGGAATTGAGTTTGACAGTCAGTCACATGGACAACATAGTTTATTATGTGCCTGGACTACTCTAAATTGAGAGGAACGCTGGGTACCACTTCTTACATCTAAGATATGTTTTTGCACTAAAGACACAAAACAGGGTCCTGTAATAACACATTTTAAGCTGCCCTTTCAGCTACAACGACTGAAGTAGTCTTCTTGCTATAAAGTCACAATAACCCAAGAACTTTTTTGTTTTTATTACTTTACATCATTTTCCCTCAAATGCACTCTAGTTTTGTCAGTCTTTACTATTTAGACTCTGGTTCATTCAACCCATGCCTAATTCATAACATCTCTCAATATATTAAGTTCATTTCTTTGCCAATACTTCTTACTGTAAGCCTGTGAGAGACTGCAATGGACTATCTCCTTTCAACATCCTTATGACAAGCACTTTCAAGAGCTTCAGTCTATTGGAATCACTTCCTCTGGGCTGGAGTGTCTGCAAAAGGCTCCCTCCCAAACTCATTAACAACACAGCGAAGAGTTTTGGCTGTTTGGTGGTGCTAGTCACTGGATTAAACCTACAGCTTTGCCTGTGCTGTTGTTTCTTGCCAGCTCTGTGCATGAACATTGATCTTCTGTGTGATAAATAAAGGCAATAACCCTGGAGTTACTCTGAATCACTTGGGTCAGATAAGAAAAGTACAAGCATCCAGTGAGTCTAGCTCTTTCTGCTGGAGTCAGGCATGTTCTGCCCTTTCTGGCAGACTCCCACAAAGCTTTACTCCTCCTAACAGTGTTGCAGTGTTCCCTTTTTATTTACAAATAATCCCGATTCAGCACAGGCTATCAGCTATTGCACGAACAAAAGGGACAGGCAGGATGCAATTGCCAAGGAAACAAACTGGAGAGCACAGCTTAAAGAGAACAGGAAAACGCTTCAGAAAGTCTTCTTTTGAATGAAGAATAAAGTAAAATGTGTCAGAATTTTGATAAATGATGAACTGAGAATACAGAATTTGGAGAATTATTATTTTACATTACTCATATCATTAATATGTACAACTTAGTTGCACATCACATAATGAGGGCCTAGATAGAAATTATTTCCCTATTGATCTCCTAAAGCTCTGGTTATTAGATAGAACTGAAAATTATGCTTCATTTAATAAAGCGAGTCTGGTAGGATGATAGTAACGCACAGTTTCCAACAGCTTGTGTTAGAAAGTCTGAACTACTCTGCATATGCTCAGGAAATAAAAGGAATAATTTTATACTACAGTAATTAGTACTGTTGGGCAGAATGTATGGATCCCTGCTCCCACTACTTTTAAAATCCATTTTCTCCAGCCATGTTTTTCAGGGAGGCTCAGATTCTGTAATATGCAGGAATTTTGCCAAGTGATCATGGCTATGCAACTAATCTCAAAAGAAAAAAAAAAACAGATTTTGAATTTCTGTAGCAAGGAACATTCGTAAGGACAATACAAAGACTTTGCAAAGATGACACACTGAAGTAGCACTTAGAGAAAAAAATCTCTTTCTAAAAACCAAAGATGACAGGTATCTTAAAATAACTGACACAAAACTCTTTATCCTTCAGACATCTTTCAAAGCTTCCAGCACCCGTGTGCTAAGCACTGTCATTCAGGCAAGTAAGGCCTTCTCTAAAATACACTCACTGGTTTCTTATTCTTTCCTCCTCCACACCTGAAAGTGACAGTTTGCTTTACCTGCTCCATTACCCTTACCACTATAATGCCATAATATCCAGTGACACCGACCTCTACACATTCAGGAAAGTGCTGTGGCTGTAGCACATGGTTTGATTTCCAAACGGTCATCCTTGAAAGACAGGTGGACAGACACACAGGAAACCCAAGCAAACAAGTGCCTGACTGCCACTGACCTCTTGAGCTGAATTCACATGATGCCAACTTACAGGATTTTGAAGGAATACCAGATGCTGATAAGCAACCTCAGCAGCCTGAAATTATCATTCTGCTTCAGCTTTTCAATAGCCCTTTCCTTGGAGACAAACTCCATGTGTAATATAGTCAAAGATATCTGCTTTTGTCTCAGAGTGGGTATTTAAATGTGTATACATAATAAATGTCTATACAGAGAGGGAGAGAGACACTTGGTTAACTTCTCCCTAGAAGCAGCTATGCCAGTTAGCTCCACAGGTACCCAGAGACCTGCCAAATTACAATGTAAGAAGGGTTAATCCTATCACAGACTCTCTCAGGGACAAGTTCACAGTTCAAGGACCTGCAAAAATACTGTGCTGTAGCACCACTTCCAGCACCTTTTTCCTCATGCTGACAACAAAACCTGGGGATTTAAAGAAGTTCCATTTCCTGCCCTAAAGCATTTGAAAGCTGAAAACTGCTCAACTGATATAGTAGTAACAGCCAGCAAAGCACCTCACAGCTACCTGGCTCACCTTCCTATAAAGTCACTAGTGGCTTGAGCTTAGGGCAATAGGCTTTGCCTCCTTTCCAAGAGGTCCAGCTGCACTCTTCTAAATAGTGAAAATCAAGATGCGAGCACACTCACAGCCAAATCAGCACCACACTATTTTGTTATTATCTATGCTATTTCATACAACCAAAACCTTTCTGCCAAAGATAACTGGGTCTACATACACAGAAAAGCCCTGGGCTTTTGCTCCATTTATTACTGATATTTGGTAAAAGTAAACAGAAACCTGAAACGGAAATCAGAAAGTGTTTTAAAGTTAATGACAATATTAGCAGTATGCTCCCATGCTGTACCTCTGATGTTCAAGGCTTCGGACTTCTTTTCTTTTTTCTTCTCAGACCCCTCCTCAGGGCTTTTTTGGTCATTGGGTGAATCACCTGCATTCAAAGAAGAAACGCTGTGTTGTGTATAAGTTCTACAAACAGAAAAAACATCAACCTTCTCAAAACCAACTTATTTCAAAGACGGCCAGAAGAGAAATAAAAACACAGACAACAAAGCAAGCCAAACCATTCTCCACGCAGCAATCCGAGCAACACCACCTCCTGTCCCCCCCCCTTCCCAGGCAGCCCGGTGTAAAGTACAAGGTGAAAGAGGCAGCGGGTGCGTGAGTGACAGGCACAGCCTCCGAGTGTCTTTGTGACCCTCCCCAGGGCCTATGGGTGGGCTCGGAAGGGTTAGGGATGAATCCAACAGGTCCCAAGGGAAAACAGGCAGGAGAAAGGGCACGGGAGGGACGTGGAAGGGTGGGAAGCGGGACAGAAGGGGAAGCCTGGACGGCGAGGCTGCAGCCGAAAGGCACCTGCTTCATCGGCCTCCCCGGCTGGGGCACCGCTGGGCACGGCCGGAGCGGGCACCGCGGCAGGCGGGCGGCGGCGGCAGCAGACGCCCCAGTCTTGGAAGACGAGGAGCCCCACCAGGTTGACGGCGAGGCCGAGGGTGCCGACGATGAGCACCAGCTGCGCGTCGTCGATGGGCTCCGGCCGGGCGAGGCGCAGGATGGCCTCGACGGAAATGGTGAAGCAGAGCGCGGTGAGGAACACGGCGTTGCTGAGGGCCCCCACCGCCTCAGCGCGGCTGTAGCCGTAAGTGGCGCGGGGGCCGCGGCGGCTGCGGCGGGCGATGCGCCCCGTGGAGAGACCGACGCAGAGGGAGATGAGGTCCGAGAGCATGTTGAAGGAGTCGGACACCAGCGCGATGGAGTTGCCCAGGTAGCCCGACACCAGCTCGGCCACGAAGAAGCCGGTGGTAAGCACCAGCATGAAGATGAGGCGGCACGTCTTCCCCGAGTACCGCCCCATGGCCAGGCCTATAGCCGGTCCCCCCCCTCCCTCCCTCGGCACCCCTCTCCGCGCTAACTCCGGGGCATGCCCCGCCGCCGAGCACAGCAACCACCACCCTCCCCAACAAGTGCGGCCGCCCCAGCCCTTAACGCCGCCGCCCGCAGAGCTACGCCCCGCCCGCCGCCCAGCCCCGAGGGGACGGACATGGGCGCCCGCCCCTCCCCTCTACAGCCGCCGAGACCGAGCGCTGCGCGGTGCCGGGGATCGCGGCGGTACGAATACATCGGATCCGACATAAACCCGCAATAGAACGGCCGTGGGGAGGCGCCGGGCGGGGAAGAGCCCTCTGGGGAAGGGCAAAGACATCCCGATCAAAGGGAAAGGCTGCACAATCTTGTACAGCCGGGTCCCACCGCGCTGTCCAAAGGTGAGGGTTAAGGGTGCTGAGGCGCTGGCACTGGGTGCCCAGAGAAGCCGTGGCTGCCCCATCCCTGGCAGTGTTCAGGGCCAGGTTGGACGGGGCTTGGAGCAACCTGCTCTAGCGGAAGGTGTTCCTGCCCATGGCCAGGGGTTGGAACTGGGTGATCTTAAGGTCCTTTCCAACCCAAACCAGACTGTGGTCCTATAACAGATCGAGCAATTAAACTCCTTTAGCACTTTATTGGTTGTTTAAGTGTCAAATCAAAGCACAGAGTGCCACCTACAGAACAAGGTGATTTCCTGCCACTAGCCTTTAAAAAAGTATGTGTATGTCAAAATAGTACTTCAGTGGCCATGAATCTACCATCCTATGAGAAAAAGAATTTCACACTTTATTTAACCTACAGCATAGTCTGTAAGAAGCATAACAAGTGAATAAACCTCTGAAATGTATTTGTAGATTATTAGTTTTGTTATGACAGTTCTTGGGAAAGTGACACCCCTGTAAGTGGAAGGAGGACAGAGTCAACTGCTAATACAGCACTGGGAGATGACAGGAGCAACTGGATAATCAGAGGAGGTTCTGCACAGTTAACTCATCCTCAGCTGTGGGTTCTTAATAACAGAACTGAGCCCCAAAATAATAAGCTTAAATGAAAGACATGAGACCTAAAGAAAATAATGTCCTTAAAGTTGTATCCTGCAAGACTATCCTGGTGTATTTCAGTTATGCAAGAGGCTGGAGCTACTGCTTCAGCAGCTACAATTTACACTGAAATGCCACATCAGCCATTTCACCATGCTTGACAAAGCATACATCACTATCAGATAATAAACCAGCACGGCCAGGGAACGCTATCACATTCCTCCCACCTTCTTTACAACCAGGTATTCATTAAAGGCTTTAGGAGTTCCTGCTTCATTCTGACTCTGAAGCAATTGCATTGTTACTGCTGTTAATGCAGTTTGAGCCCTTGCCTGAATACATCTTTTAAATAAAGCCTCTCAATGCCACCTAAATTCTGTGTACACAACCAGACACAGGATAAATCTTAACCTCTACAGTGGACTTCAGTTGCCACTCAAGTGATAACCTCCTGCGTATCTGCAAGGCTTAACACACACAACAGATACAATTCACTGGAGATACTTGCACGTCCCTCACGCACTCAAGGCAAAAGCAATGGCAGTACCCTGCAATGTTCAACGTAACAAATGCGTAAAAATGAATGTGTTGAAAAGAACTTTACCATAAAGACAAACACAGCAGTGGGAGCATGTAGCATAGCTTACATCAACACACATTTCAGCTCTATAATTACATCTACTGACATAAGATGAGAGATTTTAAACAGTGATGCCAAATAGAAAGCAGTGTGAGACAGGCAGAGCAAAAAGAAGATATACATAAGTTACAGGAAGTTAAATAGTCTGTTAGACACAAACTTTGAACCAACGGACTCTATCTGCTTTTCTGTAATTAATGACAGAAAATTCTGCCTCTGGCACTTCACTTACAATCAAAAATACAAATTCACTGAAGTTCATTGCACCTGCATAGAGCTGAAAAGCATTTTCAGCAGTTCTTATTTTAGGAAGATGTATAATGCAGTACCTGGAACATCATCAATCCTGTTCTGCAAAAATATACATTAAATCTCTTTGAAAAAATCAACCCAACATCTCATCGTCCTGAACTCACTTCAAAAAACTAAAAATATCACAGTTATTTTGCAGAAACAGTGCTAAGAATACTATTTTCAGCAAATAAGGCTGTGACTAAGTCCTCTGACATGGAACACAACCACAGATGACACTGAAGAAGCCAGAAGCAGCACGTGTTCATCAGAGCCCCAGCTCTGAAGCCATGTAAGCTGATCCACTGATTCTTCCTTCTTCCACCTGTCAAGCTCAAGCATCTCAATCTGCTTCTCCTGGTAGAGTATCAGTCTGAAAGCCACACACTGAGATAGGAAGAGAGCAATGGCTGTGCTGGGTTATACCAGGGTCTTTCTCTGAACTGCATCCAGTTCCCATCTACATCTTTTGGAGATGAGGGAACTGAACCGGCACAGTCTTCAAAACACAGGGCAGCCAGAGATTCATGCAGAGTCAGAGGTCCCAACTGCCTCCTTTACTCCTCCCTCAGTGCTGCCCCACATTTGATTCACTTCTGTCTTCTGAACACTTAGCAAACAATCTTATGGGACTGATCAGCCTCTCCTTTCTGTTTCTCGCCTTCTGACCAGTTATTTCATGATGTGGCAGCTTAGAAAGCCTCTTGGAAATCCAACCTGTGCTTATCACACAACGCATACAAGCCTCCCTAGACTTCTTCATCCAGGTACCACAATCACTTCAAGACAAACAACTCCTAAAACTATAATCTGAACAAAGCTACACTAACATTCTTAGTGGGGACGTTGTATCTTTCAATGGCAAGAATAATTAATTTAGCTCAATCCTCAGGATAAAGCATGTGTTAACCCCTGTAGAGTTTTTGAACCTTGATCTTCTTCCACATAGTCCAGAAGAAAGTCTGGATCCTGCATGTAAGCAGCACCAACACCCTTACCCTTGCTTGCAGCATCAGAACATTTCATCTCAAATCCTTTTACAAAGGAACTGTGTTTCTGACTGTCTTGCAGCATGCATGGTTTCATGTGTTTTACACTGACTGCAGACATTCAGCAACAGTATGTTACAGTTCCACTTGCTCATGCCATACTGAGATAGCCTGAGCAAGCTTTGTACCATTAAACCAATCAGTCCAAATATCCCAGTCTCTGCTTCTACCCATGCTGAGTTGAACAAGTCTCTCTTGGGAGGTTCAGAAAAGGTTGTCCAACACCTTAGTTTTCTGAATCTTTTGCCAACTTTAGTTTCAGCTACAATACTGCTCTGAAAGCTGTTCTTGCAGTTTCCTCATCCTAATCAGGAGTGGGAATTGGTAAAATTCCTATTAACTGGTAAAATTACTGCAAACAAGACTGCTTTCCTTCTGAACCCCAAAGGTGCAAAGCACTCCTGTAAGATTCAAGATTTCTGTGTACCAAGTTTTTGAAGTTCTCAGCACACCAATTTTAAACACTTAGCCATTGGCAGTCAGACCTCTAGCCAATAGGCTATCCCCACCTGTGGCCATAAAGGGATGCTTAGGTAACAGCAAGAGCAGAGTAAGTATATGTGACACTTTCCCATAATACTCTTCTACCTTTCAAGTATTTCCAGCTCAAGAGAGTTTCTGAGCTATATATCTGTATTAACTAGCCATCAATGGGTTTCTGGTCCATGTACTAGTGCAGCCTTTCACTCATTGATGCAGACTTCAACATTGCTTGGCAACAAGCTCCACACATTTACTCATGGTGTGAAGAATCACCTCTTTCTTATTGCTTTGAACTTGGATCCCACTAGTTTCATTTAATATATCCTGGTTCTTTTATCAGAGGACAGAACAAATAGTCGATGACTACCGACCTTCCCTATGCAGACTTCTGTCACACCCTCCTTAAGCTATCCATTTTCAAGGTGACAGGTTAAAATCTACTTAGTTGTTCCTGGCAGAGGAGCCATTATGAGCCTTTTAAATTAGGGTATCTCTGTGTTATTATGAAATACGACAGCACTAACAGCAGTAACAACAGTAATTTTCTTCCATTGCCAAATGAAGAGTGAAAATAAGATCACTCATGGCCTTGTGGTGCTATAGAATTTGGATACTAAAACAGATCATTAAAATGAAGAACTAATTGTGAACACTGTAATTAAGACAGATCACTCTTCACCCTGCTTATCAAAGTCCTGGCAGAGATTACTTTTTAACCCATCATAAAAATGATTTACAAATAATATTTCATGAATTATCTGGAAGAAATTAGAATTAAAGAAACAAACACCCACATGTACATGATAAAGGAGTCATGCCTTTTTAAGACTGTGGGGATAAAAGCACTACGTTTGCACTAAAAAGCTGAGGCATATCACATTTAAAGGCAGCATCCCTACCTGTAAGCGCCTGAAATGCAGCGGGTAGGTAAGAGTGGACCTTTAAACAAGATCCCTGAAGGATCTCAACAAGCTTGTGAAGCTTGATGTTTTATATTAGGAACACTGGGCCAAATTCACAGCAAATCTCAAACTGAAACCTTGTGGTTGGCTTCTGCCCCAGATAAGTTGGACCATGAAATGAATCACAAAACAAATACTGACCGTCAGACCTTGTTGTGGAAGATGGTCAGCATGAGAGTATTCTGTTTGCAGGTGGTTTGTTCGTCTTTGTTTGATCATTTTACTTGTATCTCACTCTCATTCTGCTCACGGCCATACCTGCAAGAGGAGGATGGGGTTTCTTGGCATACACTGAAGAGCTAGGAAATCAGTTCATGAGGTTTGCTCCAATCTAGGGAGCAGAAGCCTTAGTTTGCCCTCCAGCAAGAGCTCAGCAGTCTGGGCAGGACACAGAGGTGAATGTCCCTGGCTCTTTTAACCACAGCTGTGACTCTTCGTGACAGTCCCGGGGGGAGACCATAGTCTGTCCGGACACAGAGAATGGATTTCTCATGCCCTTCCAAAGACAGCTTGAATACACTGGTAGGTCAATCTGAAATTATCAGCTTCTGGGATTATTTAATTCCTAGCCTGGAATGTCTTTTTTTCTTTTTTTTTTTTTGTTAGGTATTTTTTCTATTTTAAGATGCTTGTTCAGTTTGTTAGTTATAAACCACCACTCCCTGCTCTTTTTTTGTTAGTTATAAACCACCATTACCCTGCTCTTAATATCTAGCATACGGAAAGCTTTTACATACCTTGAAACGTATCCAGTCAGTATCTGCTCTAGCACCCGGATAGCGCTTCCCTGAATATTTCAACTACTTGGTAATTCAATTTTAAGAAGTGTAGTTTGTTAAGTTTCCCCTATAAATGTATGTGCGTGTGTATATATTTATAACCCATATAACATTTTCCTACCAGAAAAAGGACTTGCAAAGAACATGAAGAGGAGAAAGCCACTTACTGGTTTCACCACTGTAATTTACATTGAGTCCTACTGCAAATCCTTCCTTTTCTGTCCCAGCAGCATTTCTAGACAGAAGCTGATACCAAACCTGTGCCTGTAGCAAACTCTCTGCCGAAGAGCCTTCCAAATAAAACAATTGCAGTTAACATATATAACATGTCAGCCTTTAAAAGCACATTGTATTGAATCTGTCCATGACTTTGAACTCAGTTATCTTACAGTCCTCTTATTTCCTTCCAGCTCACCACAGATACTGTGAGGTAACTCAGGCAGTCTGTCCATGTCTTCCCTATGAAAGCAGTTCAAAGTTGAGAGCGAATGCAGTTACCCAAAGTTCAGTGGCACTGGTACGGTTGGAATCTAGGTTCAGAAGTTTTAGTCTTACCTTTATGCTGCTGCTAAACCATTCAGGGGTGCTTTGCTTGCTTTACTTACAGTTTTCATTCCACACTTTCCATTTTGGACAAACAGTAGCCCCAAAGGTTTCGCTTTTGCTTGTTGTGATGCAAAGTTTTCTTGAAACAATTGGGGAAAGTAAAATGTATCTCTCTTAGATTATCTTCTGAAGTTTCTTTTAAGCATTCAAAACAGACCTGAAGAAAATTTAGTGAAGCTTGTTGCTAAATAAACTTTCACAGTCTCTTCCCATCTGCGTTGTCTTTCTTAAAGACTCTGGACTATGGCTTCAGCTAATATAAGTTAACCCAGGTTACCTTTAGGGTAGCTGCTCAGGAAAGCTTTGGAAGTACTTGGTAAGTATTATTTGGCGCACAATTAAACTAAAGAAGACCTTCAGAAAATATACGTGTTCATTCTTAGGTATCTGATAAACACTTAAAATTACTTTGAGAGTTTCTCTTGGCCCCTTTATCTATTTGAGAGGACTCTGTCGAGTAACACTGCAGAAATCAAAGCCAGAAAATCTAAATATTTAGTTAGATTAGGCTTTGGTTACCTGCATGCCAACACCTGTGGAATTTATGAAAATCTAAATATGCCCCTCCATTTATGCATACCATGTTGGCAAGCATTTATTAGTTGGATGCCACAGTGCACTACACAGACAGCATAAGTCCATGAGGATGAGGATGTAGTGCATGAATTAAGCAGCTGCCTGTTGGTAAACTCCAGCACTGCGCGGTCGGTACTGAATGCTGTCGCTCATGGAATGACATGGAGTGTTTTACTGCAGGGTCGGTGGTTTTGGGGGAAAGCAGCATCAACTTGGTGAAGATAAACTCAAAAGAGGCAAAACAGAGGTAGTAATGCTGACCTCCAGTAAAAGCTTTCAGGCTTTCCAGGTGTGAGAAGCATGGTAAGCCAGAGGTTTGTTGTTACAGGTGTTACACCCAGGGCTCCTTCCGATTCCTTAAAAAGGTCTCCAAGCCAAGACTGGTGCAGTCTGGCATCCTTTAAGCAGTACATTTGAGAGAGAAACCTGTTCAGCTCAATGAACTTACTTTTCCTCTTCTTAAGTGCAGGTGAATTAAGCAAACATGAAATTTTTCACACTGACAACCTAAGTGACTGCAATCCTCTGCTCCAGATCTCTAATCCCCAGAGAACTTCTCTTTCCTGGAATACAGACTGTTGGGTCTGCTGAATCAGAGAGCAGCACTGCAAATACAATTGCTCCTCACAATACCTGCACATTTGTGCTCATGAGGTCTCCACGGGGAAGGGCAATGGCATTAAGACATGGATCAAGCAGCCACTTACCCATTCATTTTGGCTTATAAATATTCTCACTTCCCCTGGGATCAGTACGTTTGCAACAAGATGTGAAAATTTAGTTCAGAATATTACAGCAACAAACCCTCCCTAAGTCACCCAGCCAGTTAAAGCTAGTGCCCCCTCTTCACTCGACCCCAATCTCTTCTACTTATAAAAGCCTGGAAGACACACCTCATAGCAAGCCTCAGACTAAACAAACTCACTCTGCATAAGAGAAAGAAGGCATGTTTTCCATTTTTGTGACTGCTAGCTTACATGCCAGCTCTTATCTGAGAGGCTGGCTCCTGGTGCATACTGAGATAGGAGAATCAAGACCCAACAGAAAAAGCTCACACACATGCCTGCTGAATTGCACCCACCACAATATAAAAGCAAGCCCCTTGCCTGCTAACACAGAACGTGTTTTATTTAATGAGTTGTGAACTGTGTGAAGACCAGGAGGTCTCTCATGAGATTGAAGCCGTTTCCCAGTCCCAGCTGTTTTATGCGGCTCAGTATCAGACTGGTTGGGCTGGGTGACATCTTAACTTCCTGCCTCCCTCCCACCTCCCTGTACAGATCACATGAACGACAGCACAAATGTTTTCTCCATGTTACATCTTTATTCATTTTCCCAAGACAAACAACAGAGAATTGCTGTGATCAGACTAACGTGGTGCTTTCCAAACTGTGGTTCCCTGGCAGTTTAAAACTCTGTATAAATGACTAGAAGAGATAACCACACAAACAAGAGCAGTATGATCTCTGTGTGCAATAAAACATGCTTCTGTATTTTCATGACTGACTGTAAAGGGCACGGCCAGTATTAAAGTTGTCTGGTATTTATTACAAGAGCCTGATCAGTATTTTTTTCTTCTCAGCTGATTACTTCACCATATTCTTCAATTTTGTGCCAAAACTTTCTGTGTAAGATGCAAGACCTTAAAATTGACAGAAAACTCTGGCTAAAGCTGCTCTGTCATTTCCAACAGCAACAGCAGGAAAAGTGTTTTGTGAATGTTAACTTCTGGCAAAAAATTTCTTAGGAAAGCTTTAATATTTCTATGTTTTAACAAGTACTTCCTGGATTTTAAGTCAAAGTAATAACTACTGTTTGTTGCCCTCCATGGTGCTATGGATGGCCCAGCTGGCCCAAAAACCTCTCTACAGAGCAGCTCCTTTAGAGAGTATAGAAATACTTTATACCTGTAATAGCTGCTCTTGGCCAGCATCAAAAGAAAGAACACGGGAAAGTCATCCCCATACTCCTGCCGACCTCTCCCCTTAATCCTAATGTAGCGTGGGGAACCTCACTGTCTGAGTCAAGAGCACAAGGGTAGCAAGAACCAGAAAGAAGGGCAAGGGACAGAAGAGTAAGGGGTAAGAGGCAAAACAAACCTAGCCAATGGGTGGAGGAGGAAAACTGGGTTTTCCAGGGATGGCAACTTGGAAAAACACGTATTTGCTCGTCAAGAACATTTGTACGTCAAGAATATTTGTATTAAGGTAAGAACCTGAAGCATGAATGTTGCAATGAGCTAAAGGAGGAATACAGAACAAGGGAAAAGGATATTGAGCTGGGTTGGAACCTGTAAATGCCACCCTCTGTGTCCACTGGATCTCAGGTCTGGTCAGGAATGCTCACTTGTAGGCATGGCTCGCTCTGCCCCAGCTGTCAGAAAAGCTAACTTTCCCATCCCTGACAGTAGACTGTGCCACAGAGGAATGAGATGAACTGTTGGCTGTTGTGATTAATCATGGCACTAATACATGGAGGAATCTACTTCAGTGGATTTAGATGTTCCCACTGCCCTGAGCACCCACAACAGAGCACTTGATAACCGAACCGCTGTCTCTAGTTTTCGCTTTGTATTTTGCAAAGTGATGCAATCACATACAAGAGAGCAGAGGGCTGTTTAAATCCATTCTCTCCTTAGGGAACAGAGATTTAAAGGCAGCTGTGTCCCTTCCTGGAAAGCATAAGAGGTGGAGGATGAGTGTACAAACCTGATGTCACAATTGCCTCAAGCGTTGCCTGTGGACAGGGGGATTGCACCAGCAGAGCTCAGAGACCATGTCCATCCACCTGAATTTCTGCTAGTGGCACTGCTGTGCTAGAAAACTTGCCCTGACTTCCATCTCCAGGAAGGAGTGTCTTTTCCTTGTACACAGGATGACAAGAGAGAGAGATGGAATCCCTCTTCTTTTCATGTCTTTTAATATGCACATGAAATATACATCAAGTATCAAGTATAGCTTTCAGAGTACAGCTTTTTGGGGAATAAGATTTCTTTTAAAAGAAATGCAACAGAAGTCCCACTAAGGTTGAATATGCAGATAATTAGAAGAAATAAATATGAAATGATGAAATTTTACCTAAGTGGAGATTATAAAATCAAGTCCATGAGAAAGAAGCATTCCTCTATAGTATAAAATGGCACTGTCTTGCCTGCAGGCATTATCACAAGCAAAGAAGATTCACAGTACCAGAAGAAGAGGCAAAATCACCAACAAATCTACATGCTGTGTCTATGGGATGGTACAAACCTAATCCTTAGTTTATGCAACTGAAATTCAGTTCAAAGCAGAGTTGCCCAGTATTTGAACATGAGTCTATCAGAGGGAGAGGGGTTGCTGTGCTGTCCCAGAGAGTTGTTAGAAGCAGGAATCTGGAAATGCAGTAAGAATGGTGTTTACCTACACAGTTACTATTAATTTCAGTTAATTCTCTAATTGTCTATGGCTCCCTCCACATTTGGTTGTAAGTGCTGATGTGTTCTTCCCTCCCTGACTTCAGTCAGAGGCACAACTGGAAGCTGTCTTCCAGAAGGCATCATAAACAGACCTAAAACTCTGCGCAGTCAACAGCACCTCCTGCAAAAGATTTACATAGCAGAGTATCCCTGTGTCCCCTGCCCTCTCCCAAGCACAGCTTAACAAATATCTCCAAAGAATACTCCAGCGCTGTATTCACAGATTCTTTAGACAGCACCAAAATAGTCCCAAATCAAGGAAGGCTGAGACTCCCCTTTTGCCCTTTCCTATTATTTTGTCTCATGCAAACTGTGAACACTTCTAAGAAGATAATCATGTCCTAGACAAAAATTACAGCAGAACTACCCAAATATTGAGCATGAAGGTTGTGGACGATTAGTATTTCAGGATAAGGTATTTCCTAATAAGTATCTCCTTGGGTGGTAGTACACTGTGCCCCCATTTGGCCAGTCAGTGGATGAGGGACAAAATTTCTCTTGCTGATCACTTTACACTTTAGGAAGTCAACACATACACTACTTACACACTGCTTACTCAAACACATGTGGCAATAGCTGGAAACACACATGGGTTCAGGCATTAAATCCATTACCCTTGCTAACAAAGGAATGAAGAAAACTACATTTTACTCGCCCATCTCAGAGAAGCAGTAAAGAGTCTCTATTAAGTCATTAAGGACAAGCTTAGAGGGCTGGGTACGTTGAGCAACCACACTACGTTATTTACCTGCTTCGGTGTCTCCTTGGGGTGAACGACAATAACAGCAGTCCATGAAGACAACATAGTTGAGCACATTGCAGAACAGCCCTACAATCCCGACAAGGAGGACGAACAGTGCTTTCTCAGTCTTCTGAGGACTGATAAACCTCTTGATTGCCTCAACGAAGATGCTAAACATCAGAGCGCTGGCAAAAACTGAGTTACCAAAAGCTCCCAGCACATCCGCCCGGCTGAAGCCATAAGTGTTAGCTTTATGCCATTGGATGCGACTGACCCTAACACCAAACAAACCGATGATCATGGAGATCAAGTGAGAGAGAACAGCAAAGGCATCTGAAGCTAAGGAAAGAGAGTTGCCAGCATAGGCTACTGAGGTCTCAACAATAAAAAGCACAAGGCTCATCACACACATGAGGATGAGCCTGCTGCTCCTGCCCGAGTAGCGGCCCATTTCTGCTGCTCTCTTCCCCTTGGCTCTGAGCTCCTGCACGAGGAGCACCTCACTGCCTGCGTTTCTGCCCTTCACCTGTCAGCGCTGCTCACATGCAGGAACCACTCTTATAGGAAGCTGTAAAGCAATAAATCAGTTTAAAGGGCAGTTTAGCAAGATGTGTCATGTTAAGGCAGCCTGAACACTTAAGTCCTGTAGGGGCTCCACCCTCAGGAGGCTTTTTTTTTTTCCTATAAACCAAAGGAGACTACTAAGAGCACTGGCACTTGCTACTCAGGGGCACTGTCCTATAACACTGAGTAAGGCCTAGACAGGAGAGCATAAGACAGTGGCTCAGAATTTTAAGCAGTTAGAGAAGGCGTTTCTTTTGCTAAAACTCTCTTCCGATGCCTGTTTCAACTATTTCTATTGCCTGTAACTTTAGTACTGAGAAAATACTACTACAAGCCTATGGAGGACAGTATTTGAAACCCAAGTTGGGTGGACATTACTTTTAAGAACTCAATAAAAATATGGACTGTCTGTGAAGGCTGTGGAACATGTTGTCCGTAGAGCAAGTTTCAAAGCCAACTGTATCGATCTTCCAGTTTGGCAACCTAGAGTTCTCACCTGCTTGTACTTTTAGCATGTTTCCCATGGAAACGGATCGAAGTTGGAGACCATTTTCTAGATAGACAGTCAGTAGACACAGAGCTGAGCCTCAACAATAAACCCAAAGCACATCGTTTATTCCCTATTTAGAAAACCCTGCCTATCTGAAAATCCCAAAGTAATCCTCATAGCTTTGCAAGAAAGTCAGATTTGGGCAAAGCAGAACCAGAAGTTAAGGGGGAAATAAGAGATACAGAAGCCCTAGCTTGGACTCAGTGCCTTTTCTGGAACAGTAGGTACATGAAGCTGTAAACTGGTTTTTGTCACTCACTGTAGTACCTGTTGAACTCCTAAGGGTACACATAGTTTTACGCACACTCAGAAACGTGGTGAAGGAAATCTAGCTGCTAATAGCACATCAGGCTATGTGGATGATGACAAGGTTACCTTCCTTGAAAAGTTTATGATCCAGCAGTCTGTTTGAAATCCTCATCCATGTATGTATATATACACAGTTACTTACAAGATAAAAAGGAAGGAAATTACATGCAGTCCAGCCTGAGAGAGATAACATGATAACACTGATAACCTGAGCTGACCAACTGTCCTTGTTGGCCTCAGCCTTCCCAAGGTGAATTAACTTCAGGTTAAAAACTCAAACACCCACCCCCAGTTTTCATATAATTTTTTTGCTCACAGGGTTTCAACAGCCAAAATGTTTACGTTTAAAGTCCAGTTTGCTAGAAGCCTTGTCTGCCAATACATGTAATCTTTAACATTTGGTCATTTGTCTACCTACACATTGCACTCTTGAGAGTGCCATCCCTCCCCCCAGTTTAAGAACACCACTAGCCCTGGGATAGTGAATTAGTAGAACTAATTGCCACACTAAAACTGGTACTTGCTCTTCTTTGTCTTCATATCGCACCTGTGTTACTACTTCTACTCCACCTATTTCTATGGTGTTTTCCTCCTTATACTAATGTTCAGCTACTTCATTATTTTATTATCTGAACTCCTGAGCATGAAAAGTGAGAATTTTATTTTCAATGGGAACAGACCTAGGTGAAAATTCAGATCTCTCAGGTCACAAGATTTCAATTACCAAAACAAGAGCTTGAGCTAAATAAAGCATTCCCTTTGCAGCAGAGCCAAAATGCTCAAATAGACTCTGTCAATAAAGAACAGCACCACATCAAGGCAGCTCCCCTGCATCCCACCTTACTATGCAATTTAATCCAAATTTATCAGTATATAAGAACTAAGAAACAGTAAGAGATTTGCAGTTCTGTTATAAACACAAAGTAGTATCATTTAACCAACTGTAGCGTATTATTCAGATTCATATACTTACTTTCTAACAGACACAATCTACTAGGAGTATGAAAGTTTCCACACCAGTAAAATTAACAGTATGGACTTTTCTACAATGCTTTACAGGTAGCTCATATTGTGCTTCTGGTGGAGTAATCCTTGACATGGACCTGTCTCTCCCAGGCAGGCATTGGCATCTCTGTGGAAGATCAAGAGGTTTACAGGGGAGTCACCCACATTCCAGACACTTCAAGCCCTAATATGATCAGGAGGAAACATGCTGGGCAAAAAGGGAAAAAGAAAGGGAGGTAGTGGTGGAAGGGCTGGTCTTCTGTGAAATTTCTGGCTTCAAACAAACCCACTTGTAGGTGGAAAGCAACGCATTTCTACAAACAGTATCGTCAACATGTTTACTCATGAATTTGATCCAGTCAACTAGTTGAAGGTTGGCTGTTCAAACTGATAAGGCTGCAACAGTGTTAGACACTGCATTTTGTTTCGCCTTTTTTCTGAGCTTCCACATATCACTTGTAAAATACCAGTACTGTGGAGTGCATCAGTGGGAGCCTGAAGTGCTCATCTACTGTTAATAATCTGGTTTGCCTTGTCTTGGCACGTTCCTGTCTCTAATTCCCGAGGACACTTCCTCTACCTCCTTCAAAGGACAATCCCTCTGAAGACAAGTCTTACCCATCATTCGAGGCTGGGAAAACATCACTCCGGTATTACTACTTACATTCTTTCTCAGAGTATCACTTCTGTCAGTGTTAGAGACAGCATACAAAAAAGTCTTAGGGGCACTGTTCTATGTCTCTGAGAAAAATGATCTTAATTCTTTCACATTTTTTTTCTGTATGATCACAAGGTGCATGATCCTAAATTTGAACCAATGGCCTGTCCAGTTTAACATTCAAAGTTTTGACCAAGTGGGCTGACCATAGGAACCTGGGCAAAAGCAAATGTTTTGCATGGTTCTGAAAAGCAGAGAATTGTGAAGACCTGGGAACAGCACTGTACGCGTAAGACTTTCAGACTACTGATGCTACATAAAAATAAGGGTTTGGAGACAGGCAGCCATGTAGTATTGTCCCAGGAAGAGTATGGGGAGGATCTTACTGGGCCAGCTTTTTAATTGCCAAGTTTTCACTCAACTCTTTTGAGGGGAAAGCAATTTACATAAACAGCCTTCAAACCTAGAGGAGGTAAAAAAAGTAACAAACTAAGCATATCATCCAAAATGTATTTTGTGCCAGGTCTATCTCTTTTTTGTTAAAGTCAATCCTAGGCTCAGAGTAGATGTAATTTTCTCTTAAAAACAGTTTCATAACCATGCAACCTCTAGCCTTCTCTGCTAAAGCAACACATAGTAAGTGCAGGAAAAGCAAAAGGGTTTTATGAAACATGCTCTAAATTTAACTACAGCGCCTAAAATCTTTAGCAATGAAAATACCTCTCTTCAGACTGCCTTTGCATTACTTACTGCAGTATCACTGTGAGACAGCTATAAATGCCAGTTTATAAGATAAGAGAAACAGGGATTGGCAAAGGATCTGCAAGAAATGGCACTCACCTGCATCTTGCTAACAGTGTGGCATTTAATCTAAGGTAGCTTTTCAAACTTGTTTTACAACAGGGTGAAAATACTCCTTTTAATACCTGGCTCCTGAGGGAGTTTTCATAAAGGGCAGCATTCACCATGCCTAGTTAGCAGCAAGTCTGTATTGAAAATTGAAAAGTTTGAAGACAGAATTAAAAGCAGATGTTTTATCCATAAAGTTGATGTTGGCCACTAAACTGTAGACTGCTTACGATATTCTCTTCAATCTTTCAGGTATTTTCTCAATGTACAACAAAATACATGCACCAAAACGGAAAGAGAAGTCATGAGCAAAGCATACCTATCATGAGCAAAGGATAACCCATTGAGCAACAGAAAAAACAACCAGAGCATCTTACAGCTCACAATACATGTTTATTATTAGAGATGTTTACAGAAAAGTCTGTGAATTACTGCTAGCCTAAGACTGACAACTGTCGGGGAGGGACACGGGGTGTTCTGGTTTATGGCTTTGTTTTTTGAATTGTTTAAAAAGTCGCCAAACTGATTAAGTTCGGGGGCTATTTCAGTATTCTTTAAAAAAGGTGGATTCACAGATAAAGGAGAAGGTGCCTTCACTAGTAATTTAGTAACTACGACCAAACAGGGTGTAAAACTTGGCAGGGTTTTTGCCGCAGACACATCTTGCCCCACTCTGTAGTTCACGGATTGGCTGGAAAGGTATGCAGAGGCTTTTTGCTCCCATGGAGGGGGCACCAGGCTCAAGATCTTGATCCCTGAAATAAAAAGATACTCGTAAATACTCTGATTAAAAACTAAAGGTGCAATAAATGTATTATACATAAAATCTCAAAAGCACCTTCGTCTGAAAGTTTTAGAACTAAAGGAATAAATATATTGAATTATGCAGGACAGCAAGAGTCAAGGGTGAGCAGTGTACATCAGTGTCATACCCAGAGGCATCTTACATTCCCATTTTATATTCACAGCATTTCGTTTGATCTTGGTTGATACTCCCCTTTTCAGTCATATATTACCTGGCAGTCGTCTTCTTGATCCAATCCTCACACTCAATTTCTCCACAAAAAGGGATTTGTACAATCTGAAGCAGGGAGGAGAAGCGGAAAGACACAAAACCCAACAGTTATACATCTGAAAAGTCATTCTCGTCTCTGGAAGATTCCTAAACATTAAGATCTCATATACACGCATAAGTGGGAAAAGTTGCAGTTGCTACAAATAATTTTTAATAGCTCTTTCTCATCATAGAAATAGATAAGCACAGTCATCCCTCCATAGCGCAGCATGGAAAAACTTACACACACTCCAAGCAGCATTTAAAGCAAGTCAGAGTGTTGATTTCTTTTTTTTTCTTTTAACCAAATGTATCTCCCTTCTGTGGAAAAATACTGCGTTTTTCAGGAAAAGTTTGATACTTTCAAACTGCAGAATAAATACTTGCTTACATATTATGCGACAGTGCTTTCCTAATGAAATTTCCATTTTGACTCCCTGACTAAGATTTTTCATATCTTCTGAACAAGACAAGGACATATGTATTTTAACAGAATCCCCAGCAGCACATTTGTCTTGGGGGCAGAGGGAAGTGGTGTGTAATATCCTGCCGTTTCCTTCAGTTAGCTTAACTGAAGAAATATAAGAAAGTTGAAACAATCTCATATATTCTTCTCAGTACGACTCTTAGCTACTGCAGCGAATCTCTTTTCCTAAGTTTTGCATTCCATTTTACTGTTGATTTGGAGTTGTGGGTTTTTTTTTTTATTTTTAATGGACTTTCACAGTGAGAACTCTGTTTGCTACTAAAAAGCGGATTTACTGTTAAAAAGACACCCCCTACCTATATTTGACCACTCCTTTAATATTATCTAAAGGCAACAAAGGCCACTAAATTCAATCTTCACAGTCATTTTAATTCAATCCAAATTGTGATTGAGGTTTCCTCTTCTGTGGCGAAAACCAAACTTATGCTCTCAAAATTCTCTGTCTTGAACCAGAACACACCTTTATTAGACTTCACTGGCAACCAAAAAAGGGAACTATTACCACTCTACTATACTGTTCTTGCATTAAGCCTTTGTTAGTTAAGTGAAACTTTGTTTAAATACCTGTGCAATTATTCTTAAGAGTTTCAGCTCAACTTAGAAGAACACAGAAGCAGTCTACATTCTGGAAGAGCTAATAGCCTATGCTGCAATTATGGTAAAGGGGAAAACAGTGACAGGAATTAAGCAGGAGTACTTTGGCTTATAAATTCCCTCTTAAACAGTAGACGGTGCTAACAGGATAATTTCAAGATACTACAGAACGTATATGCTGTAAAACTTTGTCCATACAACACATATAGGTAGACAGTGAAACAGTCATAAAATTACGTACGTCACTTTTCTCAGCTCAGATATACTGATTGTAATAAACTCATATAACCAAAGTACCAAAATGGTGCAAGTATCCAACTTGGAATGTAAAAATATTTGTTCATGTTTTCAAGTTTAACTACATTATAAACTAGATTATATTAGAGTTCTAAACATGATACACATTTTAATACTCTCAGCCCTCTCTGGAATCTAGCCATACACAGCAGTTAGTGTTGGATGTTGAAGACCAAGCATTTTGCTCTCTCCATAGGCAGGAGGTATCATGTGAAACCGCTGCAGTAAGTGTAGAATCTTCTTTCTTCTACTCCATTTTATCAAAGTTAAAGGAAATAATTTATGTGTAATAAATACAGATCAGCTTCACATTCCATTCCCACTCTTGAAATGAGCTTGACTCTTAATTTCAGTTTATTATTACATTAAAGTTTACTGCATCTCTTATAAATTTATGAGCTTATCTTCAATTGTTTCTTTGCCTTAAAGACAATCAATCATAGTTTCAGAGTGCTTGTTTAATTCATAAGTGAAAGATACGTGCTAGCACATCTTGAAATCGCAGTACATAAGAGCTGTAGTACTAGTTGAACTTTATATAGAGCATTATTATGTGTTAAGCAAAGACTAAAGATTTGGGTTTTTTAAATCTACCATCAGAATCAGACGCTTTAGAAACACTTGAACTGAGGAAATAACTTTTGCAGTCAGCAGGAAAGCAGGAAGTGCCCAAAGCAGTTTGGAAAGAGAATATTTCACATTTGCGTTTAGCTTTGTAGCAGAAAGCAAGGTGCTACTATTGTAGCACCTATGCACAGAATGTCTGAGATCTCTATATCCAGAACTTCATAAGCATGCTAAATCAGTCCCTCCTCTGAAGTTCATAATTATTCATTTAAATCTTGTTATAAATTGAAGCGCAATAGAAATGCAAGAATTGGAGTGTGATGGAAGGTTAAGCCTAACCAAGAGTAACTTAAAACTATTTTTGCAGTTAACAGAAGTACTTTTGCATTTTCCAACAGAAATTATTAATTTTTCAGAGTGGATCTAATTAGATCTAACACAAATAAACCCTGATCTCTCTTTATAAAACACGCAGCCTTAATGACTGATCCTGGGGATCTTACTACTTGAACACATTAATCTCAAAACATGAAAAAATTCACAAGCTGAGGCTTGTGACAGAATTTCAGGGTTAAGAACTGCTGTTAGTGGATCTCTGAAAAAGAAGCAGAAGATCAATTCTCTACCGGCTTTCTTGAACAGTAAGGTTCAATCATCCACATTATGCAGTATTCTTACTATCAACCCAAGGAGGTTTCTGACTCGGCAGTAATTCTCAGTGAACCCAATGGCTTCTACTTCGGTCATAAAGGTAAAACTTCTTTGACGTAAATTGCATGTACTTTAAACTCTTACCTGGACCTATTATGAGATTTGACAAGTGTTTTTCACTGCTTGCATTAGAATAATGTCTGGAAGTTTATCTTAATCTGAATACAATATTTGCATTAATCTCTCTGAAAAGCACCTTCTAATAAAAAATGCAACTTACCAAACTGCAGCCGCTGTAGGTCATTTCAAGATACCCTGCCACCTCCAGCACAGGACTATATTTTGAATGGTGGTGGAAACACCACATTTAGTAAATACAGTATTTTAGCAAAAGAAAACAGCAACATATCCTACAAATGTTGGGAAAACTGTTTTTGTGCAGCTTCATCTGCTTGTGAAGGGAGAGTTCCATAAAAAACACAACAGCATTTATATGCAAGTTTTGAAATTTCTAGCCCCTGATCATTTGTAAGGAACAGAACACATGTGAACACATTTACAAGACAGAATGAAGTAAATTTTCTTACCTTTCCTGAATCAAGCTCTTTTTGAAAGTCCTCAATAGTATCGGCCACCACCATATGACTTTTTAGGTCCTCAGAAGCTCTAAGAAAAGGAAAGAAAAAAAATAGGTCAGGGCAGATTTACACATGTAACCTCAGTAGCCAAACTTACAAAGTTCTCAGTCAGTTAAAACGAAAAGTTGTAAGAGAAGCTATCCATTCATTCAAGTTTTCCTAATCAGTTTATGTCTTTCTACTGCTTTTGCCTTCAAAGAGACAAAATTTTGATTAATTGCTTATGGAATGTTCTCCAAGTTGCTCCACATTTTACCACGTTAATTCACACTGTTGGGCATATCAGCTCAACACTGACCAACTGCAGACAGAAACAGATGAGTACTACAGGTACAGAAGACAATTAACAAAGAAAAATCTACATCTCAGTATCAAAATGCTTTTTAATTAGGTAAAAATACTCTGCTTGTAAGCAGCTTTGATCACCACAGAAGAAAGGAGGAAAACTCCTCTGCCATAGTGCTGGATCACTACCCTGTTCTTTCTCAGTGTTTCTACGAGCAACAATTTACAGTGACAGACAGGGAAAGGATTTTGGCATACACAATAAGTGCAAATAACATTTCCAAAAGTATCTGATTGCTTATAAGGAAACAATCCTATGAAATCCAGATTTAAGTACACTTCTGAACTTCAGCTACTGCGGTTTCTTGGACAACTTTCTATCTTTCAAAATTCCTTACCAAAAGCATCTTTGTGGAACGAATCCTGTGCATTATTAATCCATGAACTATTTATGGTGTGCTTATTAATACTTCACATGAATACACAGAAGTATTTTGTAAAAACAGTTCACAACCTTTAACGTTCTATTTGATAAGCACAATAGAAAGCTTCTAACACTGTGTGCGAACAAGTTTCAGAGACAGAAAAATTAGTATCACAAACAGGAAGATGGACCTAACCTGTCTTTCTTCACAGATGAACCAACAATGTGAGAAATTCTTCCAACAGGTAAAGTGCATCTGTGATTAGCATAGCCATTTATTGTACCTTTCTGTTTACCTGTTAAAAAGGTTAACATGGATGTCCTCCAAGATCTGCTTCAGTCTGTCTTCTGCTTCATGCTCAGAAAGGGTCAGCTTCTGTCCTGTGTCTCTTCTAACAGCTACAAACTGTTGACTCTTCATGTCTCGTGGTCCCACTTCAACCCTGACTGGAACGCCCTTCATTTAAAAAAAAAAAAAAATGATTAAAGTAATGGCAAACACTTATAATTGTCTGGAGATGTCGTTTTCTTTCTCTCTTTTCTTAACCTTAATGCCCAGCCTTGATATGGAATCACTTTATACATTTAAGTTTCTTTGAAATAAACTAACATATATTCCACTGCTTTTACGTATTTCTGTCTTTCCCATACACACATTCTTTACTTGTGCATCGTACCTTGCTCCACTTGCTTGGAGACTACACCTGTGACAACATGCAAGTAATACTAACACAGTTAAATCAGAACTGAAACTACACTACGACAATTATCCCAGATAGTGCAAGTTAGACTTTTGAAGTCTGAATGATTAAGACTTCCACAGTAATTTTAATATTCATAGAAACACAGAATAGTTAGGGTTGCAAAGGACCTTAAGATCATCTAGTTCCAACCCCCCTGCCATGGGTAGGGACACCTCTGTCCAACCTGGCCTTGAAAACACCACCAGGGATGGAGCATTCACAACTTTCCTGGGCAACCCATTCCAGTGCCTCACCACCCTAACAGTAAAGAATTTCTTCCTTATATCCAGTCTTCCTTATATCCAATTTGAACTTCCCCTGTTTATTCTTGTTCTTCCAATAATACCTTTTAATTCTGTTTTCACAGAACATTTTCAACTCTATTAACAGAAAATAACAGAAGTTCGGTTAAATACATCCCTAACATCAACATTAATTGCACTGAATATTTAACTATAAAGAGATCATTGCTTTATCTATGTAAAGCTTTTACACTTTATAAACTTTACTGATAAGAGCCATGTAATGTCTCATGCCCTATATACCATCAGACAAAAAGAGTTTCCACTTTACTAGTCAGTTTAAGAGTATACTGAGCCTAACATTTTCACTACATCCTGCTAGCATATGTCCCAGGATGAACACATTCATTCATGGGAGATGAAGAGAGTAAGTGTGAACATATTTGGCAGTGATTTTGTTGTTGGTTTTTTCTTGATTTTTTGTGAAAGTATGCCTAATGGACACATAGGAAGACTTCCCAAGAGAGAGCAATGGAACTACTACCAGACATCATAAAAAAAGAGATACTAATGATTTGGCTGTTTTGGGGGTTAACATGAGAAATCTGCTAGGCTGAAAAGTACATTAAGGCAAGATACTTTCCAGTTCATCCTTGAACTACTTAATATTTTTTACCCTGTGAAATTCCTTATCAATACTCAATGAAATGAGTGTACTTTGCCTGCATTAGCCTGAAGATGCAGTTTACACATTATGCTTGACACATTAGTAGACTGAATAAAAAAACATCAAGTTTGCCCCATACTGTGCCTCAATTGATAAACCTGATTTTATTTAAAAACATCTCCCAACATGGATTCGTGGTATCACAGCTCCAATAAAAGAAATAAATAAGGTTACACAAAGGGAAAAGAACTTGTACACAATGGGAACTTTCAACAACTCAGGGAGCTTCTACCATCTTACACTGAATTCAGAACACGATCCCATAAAATCACTCAATACATTATTCAATTTCTAATTACCATAGTCTCATTCTGTTGTTTTTGTTTTACAAAAGCTTCATATTTAATGAAGCAGAACTGTTCCTTTCAACTACTATGTAAAGGGAACAGGGCAATTGTGAAACAAAACAAATTGCTCCTTTCTTTGTTGACGCTGTACAGGTTTATCTTTTCTGTTTCACTCTGTGCAGAGAAGGCATTGTTGTGACTCTGGAGACACTTAAGTGCTAGTACAAATTTTTAAACATGCAAGTAATTTGTACTATTAATTTTCTGGGTATATAAAGTAAAGACCTGGAAACTCAAAAATCTGTAATGACACATGAAGCCCAGCAAACTGAGCAAGTCTTAGAAAACCTTTTCTTCATTTATTAATGAAAGTGATCATTAAATATCAGACAACACATCTTCATTTAGAGAAAATATTTGCCTTCAGAATACAAGGCCTCCTACATACCCCCACATAAAAGCTTCAAAACACCTGGAAAGAAATGTACCTTAAGTTCCCAGTGGTTGAACTTCCAACCAGGTGAATAGTTGTCTCGTAAATCAGCCCGTACACGGATATTAATACCAAGCAGCCTATTGTGATATTCATTACATTTCTTCAATAAAGCCTCTTTATCCTCTTCAGAAAGGGAATTTGTGATACCACAGGGAATAATTACAACCTGCAATATAACATAACGTGTACTTTAAGTTCTTAAATAGCTACTACTTATAGGAACTTAAAAATCAATATTGTGGCCTTATATCCACGTAATAGTAATCTCTTTCAAGCTGTCAGAAGTAAAGGATACATTTCCCTTTTTATCCAGATCCAGATACAATTATTTTAAATGAATGGACTGTTAAAGGGATCTTGACCACTAAAAGTATCTTAATGATCTGTGCTAACTTTATAGAGGACACTCCATGATTGGACAGCTCCTGTGCTACGTTAACTCTTCCAGGAGCCCAATATGAAATTCTTGTGAATTCCAAGACAGGAAAGGAAACAAACTGATAAAGCATTTTTACACACCTGAACACAGGCTACTCGAGGTGGGAGCACCAGTCCCATGTTATCTCCATGAATCATTGTCATTACACCAATAGTTCGGGTTGTAAGACCCCAGGAATTCTGGTAAGCAAACTGTTTTTCTCCCGGTTTCTTGGGATCTTCAAATACAATCTCAAACATCTTTGAGAAATTCTGCCCTAGATGATGCGATGTTGCTCCCTGAAATAGTCGCACACAGAAAACTCTACTTAATGGAATGTTAAGTTTATCAAGCATCAGTTTAAGGCTTTCATCTTACTCTATTTACTGAAAAACATCATTCTTCTAGTAGATACCTGGATAGCTCTTCCACTGGCAGATATAAATGCCTCCACAGTGGTTGTATAATCACCACCAGCAAACTTCTCCTTCTCTGTCTTCCTTCCTTTCACAACAGGTATTGCTAGGAGATCTTCATACACTTGAGCATACAGATCAAGTATCTGCATCACCTATGATGAACATACTCTCTTGAACTACTCAGTATTTTGCATTTGCTAAATCATGAAATTTTTATATGTCAGTCTAAAATCTTAAAAACGTAACACTTTTTTCAAGATCATGATTAAAAAAAAACAAACATTTTTTTCAATTGCTTTAAACTGCAGCTGTTTTCCATAAATCAAATAGCAACAACTATCAACCATGACAGAAAACAAGAGTCACTACAGAAATGCCAGTCCATTTGTTACATTGACTTCTGGTTTCCACCTAAACGTCTTAATATCTGCTAAGTAAATAAAGATATGCTATGATACTCAATGAAATATCTATCCTTGGGCAAAGGAAACATTAAAATTTCTTGCTGTTAATATGTGAATGCATTATTTAGATTTTTATGGAAAACAATTTTTAAGGAAAGCATTCTTTTTATGTAACACACTCTTCAAACTCTCCATGTTGTTTGAAAAGACTAAAGCCTTCGACATAAGTTAAATCTGAAATAAAAAAAATAGGTTCCAGTACACTTGGCATTTTTCATGACAAAGAAAAGGAGACCAATTTCTGATTTGGTTGTGTTGCTATGGAGCAAGGTAGCTTTCTGAAAGCAAAAGCACTATTACATTTGCTTTTTACCTCCTCTGCTGCTTCTTCATATGTTGCAAATGCTGTGTGACCCTCTTGCCAAAGGAACTCACGAGTGCGAAGGAAAGGTTGGGGATGTTTGAATTCCCAGCGCTGGAAAGAGGGAAATAAACGACTGAAAACCATGGTTACCAGTAAAGTGTCAAGTTATTGTAAAAATAACACATAAGTATTAGAAAATTCACAGATTTTACTTAATATAATATGTTGATAAATTATGTTTCGTTAAAAACAGTGAGAAAACAAATCCCAAACCACATTCATACTTCTGCCATGAATATGTGCTGTGTTCAGTATCATCAGGCCATATCCACATAGAGTAACTGTCCTACACTTCACTTAGAATATAAGTGTTAGTCAGAAATTCTGCACAGACATACCACAATATTACACCACTGATTAAGCTTGATAGGAAGATCCCTGTGTGACTGCACCCACTTTGCATAGGCAGGATACATGACTGTAAAAAGAAAACAGCTTTAGGTCTCTGCACAATATAGCCAGTTTAAGCCAAACCTTTTCTTTTTGCTACATACAAGCTTAACATTCTCTGCTGTGAGAAATATGCTCTTATGTTTAAATTTTCTTTAGAACAGTTTGGTCTTAACACATAATATTTTCACATAAAAGAGTACTTTCACTTCATCCTGTGTCTCTGCAAAATAGCTTGCTTGTTGCTGGCCAAAGTACAATCCAAAGCTTAACATCTAATGACACTAGGTTTGAGCCTCTGGCTTAGGGTATGTAAATACAGTTAGGTTCACAAATAGAAATTCACCAACCTCAAGACTTCAGGACACTATAGTGTACCTGATTCAATAAAACTGCATCCAGACTTAGGTCTTAAAATGTATGTTTAAATTACTCAGAAGAAATTTTAGTAAGAGCTAATTTACAGCTATAGACAAAGTACTTGGAAAACTGAAGTGAATAATAAGATGAAGAAATTTTATAAACAGTATAGAAAAACCAAAACAAAACATGTTTTTCAGTCAAAGCAAGTCAGTCTTCAGGATATATAAAAATTCCTAGAGCGTACATTTCCTAGGAAACTCCAATTAAGGGAACATACAGTGTTTTGACACTTGCTGTAAGCAACAGCAAAATTAGGATATTTTGGTAAGGAGTTATAGAAAACACCCTAACAAATGGGTTTCCACTTTTCACAAGCTTGTCTATCGGCTACACCATACTTGCAACTGTCTCCTTTGCAGCCAAACTGCATGAAAAAAATCTACCTGTTTCACTCGTGGGCCGTACAGCAATGGGTTCAGCCAGATCTGTTTTCCCTGATCTTGTGACCCAAGCAACCTAAAAGAAGACAAAAAAAAAGGGGGGGGGGGAGTCAAAACAAAACAAGTTTACAAAAACCTCACTTTCATACTCAACTGCAGACTAAGTGGTTGGGCTCTCCTGTACTCATATTAAAACAAACTTTTTGAGTGTACCTCAGGAGCAAAGTCAGCAATATGAGTCTTCTCTTTCTCTAGGGCAGCCTGGGACACAAACATGGGGAAGTAACAGTTTTCCACTCCAAGTTTCTTGATCTCTGCATCGAAGAAGTTCTTGATAGCTTCCCAAATAGCATAAGCCCAAGGACGAAGAACGTAACAGCCACTCACATCATAGTATTCAATCATCTCTGCTTTTGTGATCACCTTTCAAAAGATCAGGTATTTAAGCTTCTATTTCATACACAAAGAACATTCAGTAATTTGTGTGTTGCATGCAATTCAAAAAAGACAAAACAGAAATATAAGATACAAATCCAAAACAGATCTTGATTTATAAGAATTAAATAATTATTTAATCCAAACTGATGTGCACTTACCTGAGAGAACCATTCTGCAAGATTTTCTTCTTTTTTAGCTTCTAGACCCAGCCTAGGGTATTAGGAAAGAACCAGATTTGAACTGTATAGCATTTAGCATTCAACATTAAAATTTATCCTAACCTTTTTTTGGGGGAGGGAAGGACACTTGACATAGAAAAAGGGGGTACAGAACAGAATCTTTTAATTTTACTTCATAAAGCTAACTTTTCCCAATTTGTTTTCTAGCAGTTCAGAAACACAGCACTGCACCAGCTACTAAGAAGGAGAAAAATAACTGTTTAGAGCTGAACCCAGGACAATTGGCTAGTAGGAATTGCTAGTATTCCCTCACCTGGGATAACACAAGTATTTAACAAAAACAGTTGTTTATTCTCTATTGTTTGAACCTTTCTAACTATCACCATGGTTGCATCAAGGAACCTCATAACAATGCATTAAAAAAAAACCCTAAGCACCTCAAGTAAGAACCTTAGATTAACCAGACCTGTGTGTAAGCTGGTTTACTTTTTATTAAACAAATCTGGTTAGTTTCTTACCTAGCTGGTGCCTACAATTTCAGGAAACATATGCAACTTGAATTCACCATTCGTGTGAATGTCAGTCACAGCGTTCAATAGAAAACTGACCCTATCATCAAAATAAAGACAACCAATAAAAGATTCTGAGAAGACTAAAATCACTAGACTCAAATGACAGTAGACAGAAATATCTCTACAAACTGAGAAGTTTTAAGGGTGAAAAATATATTTTTCTGGCATAGTTCCTATATAAAATAACCACATCTCTGTCTCTTATCATGTGATTTATGTACCTGAAACAGAAAATAAATAGCATTGCATAATATATGTTGTGAAAAGGCTTCTAAATTTTCACGGTTGGAGCAGGAGAGGTGATGCACAGCAATCATCACTTGAGAGCTCCCCCAGGAGCAGCAGTGTTGCTCTGGCTTGGGTTTCATACTTGTTATAGTACTCACAGTAAATATTTTGGAAACTCTGGTACAACAAAATAAGCATAAGGGTTTTCCCCCCCCCTCTGAGGTTTATACTAAGCAAGATAAAGCAGCATATTTGCAAAAAAAAAAAAATAAAGAAGCAAGTTCTCAATGACAGTACCCACAGTAACAGAGTGTGCACACTGCTCTGTGCTTTCTACAGGCTAGGTAGAATTTTCCTCAGTATGATGCTGAGGTACAACTGACACTAAATGAACTTTGGTAACTTGCTTTCGGCTTGATCCTAAATACAAAATGATTTATTTTGCAAATGTCCATGTTTTCAAATACAATAAGAAACCTGTAAAACTCTGAATCTGAGTAGAGGTAAACAGCTGAGGTTCCTAGCAAGCAGATTAAAGACTGCATCTTTACCTGGTTTGTTTCTTAGGGCCTTGACCCTCTCCTGATCCACTTGAGGAGAACTCATTACCACTCTGTCCCTGCAAAGCTTCTTTTTTTGGGCCATCACTTTGCTTCTGTTGCTTACTCTGCTTTTCAGACTTGTTCTCTTTCTCTTTCTTCTTCTTGTCTTTGTCATCAGCGCCACTAGCAGTAACTGGTTTATAGTCAACTCCTGCAATAGACTTATACTGGGTCTTCAATTGAAGAAGTTCCTTAACAGCTGCATCAATCTTATCCTTTAAAAACAAACAAAAAAAATATAGAAATGTATACAGAAATCACAGAAATACATGGCTCTATAAAAAAAAAAAATCTGCATCTATGTATGGCATTGCAGACATCCACTCAGTACTGGGGCAAAAAATCCACCAAATCCAATAGTTATATGTATTAACATTTTAAGGACCATATTTGACAGGAATAATTTTAAAAGTACATTTCACATCTCAGAATTAAAATGCCTCTTATCCTAAACATACATTTCTAATTAACTGAGTCTAGTGGGAGGTGACCCTGCCCATGGTAGGGAGGTTGGAACCAGATGATCTTAAGGTGCTTTCCAACCTAAACCATTCTCTGATTTATGATTCCCATAATCACACTGAATTTAATAATAGAATTTTGATTTGAATACATACATTACATTTTTATATTAGAGTATGTTTTTACCTTTTCTGCTTTTTCTGCTTTCAATTTCCTAACTTCATCTCCTTGAAGAGCTACTTTGTTAAACATGGCTTTAGCTTCAGGTGTGTCTGGACCACTGGGTACTGGGTTTGATGATGGAGGCAAAGCACCCTTAGCTACTGGTGGATGTCCTGGCTTGTAGTCATGACCAGTCTTTTCCTTATAGTCAGCTTTTAGAGAAAGAAGGAGTTTTACTGCTTCATCTATTTCATCCTGTATGGAAAACAAATAGCAAGATGTACTGGTGAGAATTAAAGAGAGAGCTCAAAAGAAATACTCATTTCCATCTAGCGATAAACAGTGCTTTATGACTGGGGGAGAATTCAAGTACAAGCACTTCCCCAAGCAACAGGAGTATGTTTGAGAGCTGTCACACTGTAACAGAATATTCCCCTAGCCTCATCAGCTACAACCTGTTAATAACTGCAGCATAATCTATAAAATAAGCTGTTTTAGGAAAGACCTTTAAAAAAAAAAAAAAACACCAAACAGGAAAAATCTAAAAAACCAAAGCCAACAATAAAATCAATTCTGCAAGGTAGAAATATAGGCAGGAAAAAAACAGCAGTTCCTGATAACTTATGGGTTTCTCTTGTGTTCTTTTCCATGTCTATCACTGAATTTGTCAAGTTTTAGAAAGTCTTTGCTGCTGCTGCAGCAGACTAGATACTTTTATCTTGTCCCAAATAGACCAAGAAAAAGTAAAATGCATTAAATCTGCTGCAGGACTGACATCTGTCATGCTTGTGCCTATTCATCTAGATGTGAGAAGTCCGACTTTCTACAACTAGTTGAACATAGAATTTACATCTCAAAGAAAAGAAAGTATCCAGCCCCGAGTAGCCTTGTGAGGCACTGTCATGCAAGTTTGACAGCTAAGCTAGAACCCAGACATAAGGGAGTTTGATCATTACTTGGTGAAATATTTCCCCCCAGTGGCAAAATGTGGTAAGAATTACAACTGCTTACTCTCTATTTACTATTATACCTTGGAAGCTTTCTCTGCTTTGAGTTTGCGTACCACTTCTCCTTGTTCAGCTACGTTATCATAAAGTGCTTTGCCATCCACTAAACTACAGGATTCCGAGTTATTGCAGCACACAGAAGATGGAAACGTATTAGAAGGTACGCAAGGAGGAGCTGAAGGTGGATTTCCAGGCTTGTACTCTTGACCTGTCTTTTGTTTATATTCTGCTTTTAGATTTAAAAGAATTTTCACAGCCTCATCTATTTGCTCCTGAAGCAAGAAAGGAAAAACAGCAGTTGCAGATACAGATAGAAGTAACAGATAAAACACAACAGATAAACCAATGTAACCTTTACTAGAATGGCACTAACACAGCTGATGTAATAAAACATCTGGAGCTAACTTATACTAACAAGTTGTCATTACTGCGTTCAGTGGTAAAACAGAATACCTATAAGCTGCACAAAAAAGGAGCTAATCATGCAGTACATGAGGGGCTGATTTCCGTACCCTGAAAGCTTCCCATTTAGATGGATTAGTTCCCTCCTGTTAATAGCAGTCTATGACTTTGTACACCAGAGAATGGCAGCAAATACTCAGACTCTAAATAAAGAATTGTTCTCTAGCTGCTATTAAATTACTATCGCATTTATTATTACCATTCTAGCTATCAAGTTACAGCCGTTTTTTCAAGTTACTGATTATATCCTGCTTCACTTATCTTGCATAACTAAAAAAAAAAAAATATTTATTTCCCAGGTTCTCCATGCACTATCACAGAACTCACAAAGTCAGCCATATCATCAGCTGAAGAGAATTTGCAAAAGCACTTCATGGAATTTGAAAGTACTTGCTTATATTTTGTTCATTGAATTTCTCAAAATCTGCAGTCAGGTTTTAATTTAAACTGAAAATACTGTTCCACCTAGAAGTATTCATTGCTAATACACCTTTGAAGCTTTCTCCGATTTCAGCTTGCGGACCACGTCGCCTTGTTCAGCTACTTTGTTGTATAGAGATTTGCTGTCTACTGGACATGGGGATAGAAGAGTAGAAACAGAAGAAGACTGAGGGGGGACAAAGACCACAGGTGGGCTTCCAGGTTTATACTCCTGGCCTGTCTGTTGTTTATATTCTGCCTTTAGGGATAAAAGGACTTCCACAGCAGCACCTACCTCGCCCTGAAAGACAAAGGAAAGAGCAGAAAGAGGGAGGAACAAAGACTTAGAGACAGGAGACTCTGAAGTGCACATTAAATGCTTACATGAAAAGACCTGCAGTTTATGCACACCTATTTCATTTTCTTAACTAAATAGCAGAGTTGTTCAGTGAAGTTTTCTCTGCCAGTTTCCTACTTTAACAAAGTAGCTCCTTTTAAGGGATATACAACCCTAACAGTCCTAAGTAGAATTATAACAATACATTAGTTTAGATCTTCCCATTTAGATTTGATGGTGTTGCCAAGACACTACTATGAACAGTATTTAATCACCACACAAAGTATGTCACTTCCCATCTTTTCTTTCTCTGCATTAGAAAGAATGGAAAGAACGCAGCTACTAGTAGCTAAGTTTTCTATGCTCCGTTCCAGACACGAAGATCTCTCAAAAATATCTACAAGATTTGGACCTTTACTTTCGTTTTTCCTTTCTGATTTTGGGAGTTTGTTTGGTTTGGCTTTAAGGTCTAAATAGCAACAAGTCAATCTCAAAGTAACATAACTTGACCATACTGTGTTAAATAAACAAATAAATAAAATACTATAGGATATTTTAACCCCAAGGACCAGATTTGGATACTTAATCCACTCATTGTGTGGGATGAACAGCAGTCTAAGAAAAATAGGAATTTACTTGCATGTTTATGACCATTAACCCAAAGTTTGTCATTCATACCTAGCTAAAAGACAGGTATTGGAAAATACTAGTCTTGACAGAACAGAGCCCAGTCATGATGACCACTATGAAAGCATGGATCCATAAGCACCCATTCACCTCCACAGACAGAGAATAATGGGCTACGCAAACCCAAACAAAAGAAGTAATAGTTTAATCAGTCACCTTAGGTGCTTTCTCAGCTTTTAGTTTTCGGACCACTTCTCCTTGCTCTGCTACTTTATCATACAGAGCTTTACTATCCATGGTACCAGAGCTCTCAAGCTTTGAAGATTGTTCAGTTACAGATACTGGAGGATTTCCAGGCTTATACTCCTGTCCTGTCTTCTCTTTGTATTCTGCTTTCAAGGCCAGCAACTGTTTCACAGCTTTATCAATATCTTCCTTTGCTGCCTTCTTAGCTTTCAAGTCACGAACTACATCACCCTGTGCAGACACCCTGTTATAAATGGCCAGGTGACCTTCAGACACAGTACAGGTTGGAGCAGAGGTACCACCACCAGGTGGAGCAGATTTTCTTTTTGCAGCTGAACTAGCCTAAAAAAAAAAACAAAAAACAAAGCAAAAAAAAACAGAAAAAAGCCAAGTATTTAACATGGTAGTCTTGTACAGTAATTGATGTGCATAATACATTTTATAGCACTTTTGTAAAACACAAGCTTACCTCTTTCTTTGCAGTTTCAGCTTTGGTCTTCTCTTTTGACCCAGATGTTGGCATTTCCTTAGTGTGTCCATCAGGGATGTAAATCAAAATGCACGGGGCATCTTTACAGCTGTAAGGACTATGAAAGGATTTATAGAAAATACAATAATAAAGGAAATATAAGATACATATGAAATGTTTACTGAAATAAACGTTCTACTCTTCCTACAAGATGGTCGCACATGTATCTTTGCACAGAACGGTAGTTACCCAAATTTATATCACTGGGGTTCTGCACTGACTCCTGTTATTTCAAGTTTTCTTTATAGTACAATATTATGTTGAAATGCAATGTAATTAAATGTTTGGTACTTGCTAAAGAACTGTTACAATTAAATAGCTTGTGCATGCTCCAACTGGGCAAATGTCTGTTTTATTCTGTAACACTGTTTCTTAATTTATATACTTAGAATCACAAGTAAACCATGATCTTTTTAACCAAGTCCAAGTTAGCTAGGTGTACCAAAAGTGTCATGAACTTGGCTTAGACAGTTTGAAGAGGTAGGAACGTACAATCTAAAAGACATGCCTGGCCATCGAAGTATACCATAGAAAGGTCATAGTAAAGGGGAAAAGGTCATGGTAAAGGGGGCCTATAGGGACGCTGGGGAGGGACTCTTCATTACGGACTGTAGCGACAGGACAAGGGGTAATGGGTTAAAACTTAAACAGGGGAAGTTTAGACTGGATATAAGGAGTAAATTCTTTCCTGTTAGGGTGGTGAGGCACTGAATAGGTTGCCCAGGGAGGTTGTGAATGCTCCATCCCTGGCAGTTTTCAAGACTAGGTTGGACAAAGCCTTGGGTGATATGGTTTAGCATGAGGTGTCCCTGCCCATGGCAGGGGGGTTGGAACTCGATGATCTTAAGGTCCTTTCCAACCCTAACTATTCTATGATTAGCCTTGCCAATGCATGTGTGGAAGCATTATAACACACCAAGCTAAAGCAAATTTTGTGAAGTCTCCTTAGGACACTCTTAGGTAGCTTACCTCACTGGCTCATAGGGCTGATCACAAATAAAGAATCCCCTCCTCTGAAGTTGTATGATGTCCCCTTTTTTTAACTCCCTAAGGCATGGATCACCTAACATCAGTTCTTCTTGCTGTAAGTGTTAAAAGAAATCGATCCAAATGTAACACAGCACAAGAAACGGCAAGAAATACAGTACAGCTGCAGAAGGATACTGACAGTTTTCTGTTTTTTTGAAGAGTTGAAATATTAGTTAATTCCAGGGCAGCAGAACAAGTAGTAGCAAGAAGATGCTATATCATAAGAATGTATCAAGACAAAAACTCAAACTCTTGGTCCCTGGTCTAAAAGCCAAATAAACCTGAGAAAAAACAAGTCAAGTTTTGATTCTGAACTTACGAGAGGGTAAATGGAAACATGGAAACTAGACATACCAGCACACAATCTTCTTATTAGACAAATTAAATTTAAAAAAGAGCCATTAAATTTAAAAGCGAAACAGTGATGGCAAAAAAACCTCATGAACATTAAGCTCTGTGGAATAAAGGGGATAAAAGATAACTTACCTTGCTATTTCGGTTGATGTATTGCTTGAAATCTTCATCTTTACCTAGAACTGGCTTAGTGATTAGATGCTCATAATTAACACAGACAGTTGGGACAAGTGGTGCACATGGAGTTTCTGCTAACCAAGTGATCTTAGTTGTTTTTTTGAAGTCCTTATTTTCTAAGTTCAACTTGGCATTGATGGACACAATTTTTCCATTTGAATTTCTACAGGAAAACAGAGATGGTAACAGTAAAGCCTAAACGATTAGTTCTCATTTGATACTACAGACCACCAACTCACTGAAAAACAAGTGTTCAGAGTTCATTTTTGAAGTGTGGGAGATATTGGCAATGGAAGAGTGTATTCACTGCTGTTGAAGTTCCCCTTTAATTTTAATTCATTAATATCAAGAGGCATTAAAGAACACAGGAAAAAAAATCTCTACCTATTTATGTTCTCTGCCCCAGCTCACCTCATTCTGCCACTGACTCAACCCAACCACTTCAAAGTTACTATGATGATATTAATGTTCTCCTTCCTCACCTTAACAGTTCTGCAACCGAAACTGTGATAGATTTAGGTTTTTTTATCATGCAACAGCAGTACTTCTTACAGGGTGAAAGTTGTTAAAATTCCAGATGTTTTTTTTTCTAAAAAAGTTGTTTCACAGTGGAAATATTGCTGCTGAAACATGGAGAACACTGGATGAGAAGGACATGCAGCATCAGGACTGACTGTTGATTTCAGACCTGAATCTGCAGTAAAATACACTCGAAGCTAAAATTGAGTTTTGTAGTCTATTTCAAAGTAGACATCAATAAAAAGAATCACAGAATGGATATACATGGACAACCATTAATATTTTACTGTTAGAAGCTACCTAGTAAAAGAAAAATCAACAAAAAGCTGAGAAGCAAAAAATTGAATTTCATCTCCCAGTAAAGAGGTTACCTGTTTAATTTGGTGATGGTAATATTGCCCCAATTTATGAATGTAACCACCTCTCCCTCTGTCAAGGTCTCTGCATCTGCACCCTCGATGAGGACTCTGGAGCCATACCACACAGGTTTCAACCCAACAGCGTCATTCTGTGAACAGTGATTTTGATTTCAAGGGAGAGATTGTTGTTATTAAGCTGACTAAAGTTAATGCAGTGCCAAAACACTGCATGACAAGACAGATGAAGACAGAAGATGGACAATAAAGTCATTCAAAGCTACAGTATTCTTTCACTACTCTCAGGCTTCTCATTCACAAGTGCTGCATGCATTCGTTTAACAGTATGCTCAAAAAATCCTATCTTCTATGAAATACTAGCTCCAAAGCAATTGATACCATATCCCATTTCCTCAAAGTCCATACATCTTTAAGATCATAAAGGTAAAAGCTGAGTTTTTCTTCAAGTTTCCATTTTGCTATGCAAATTCCCTTCAAAAACAACATCATAACTCTCATTTTTGCCTTTTATATAGTTAATATGGAAATAGATATGGAGCTTCTCTCAGCTGCATAGATTTTTAAAGATAGAAACTGGAAATACTAAAAATACTGAACTTTAAAGCATCACAACAGTGGAGATAAAAGACAGACAGCTGGGAGTTCAGACTTTTTCTGAACTGAAATTTGTTTGTTCTGATCAGTACTTACTATATACTGGAGGCAGCATTTTTAATGTGAAAGTTTTACTATGCTGGCTTGCACTGACCAAACTTCAAATTTTTCGACTCTTAAACAGCAAAAATTCTCACTTGGCATCTGCTCAAAACTGATTTCCCTGTTTATCTGCCAGGGGGAGCTGGCAAACTGAATATCTACCGCTTAGTTACAAGAGGTGGCTATAAGAACATCAGAGCACCAAAAATGAAAACAAATAAATGAAGCAAGACTTCAAAAATATTCTCTTGTTTGTCAGCATAAGTGTGATAATCTAAGGGCTACTTTCAGTGAAGCTTAGAGTGCAATTTGAGATGCCAGGCTCAAAGGAAACCATCTTCCTAACTGTAGTGCCAAAAAAAAATAATTGTACCAGTAACACAGTCCTATTCTTAAAAGATATTATTCTGTTTTGTGGATACTAAGAGTATCAAATTAACAAGTTCTTGACCTTTGATAGTAACTATTTGCTATCCTAAAAAAAACAGAGATTGGTAGAATTAAGAGGTTACTATATCACTTCTCTACATAAGTCTAATTTTATAAACTAGTTTAAAAATATATCCTTCATTCCTCACACTTATGGATAGGCAGCAGCTACTGTATTATACTCGTGAAGCTTGAATAAAGTTTTCTATTTAAATTTCTCTATGAAAGTTAGTATCAAACAACAATAAAAACAGCCTAAGCATCACTCCATACTTGTAACACCTTGCCTCTTCTGAGGACTTTCAATGCATTCGACATATTTACAAAAGCAGTTTCCTATATCCTCTTAACAGAATAAACACGTCTGGTAGTTGCCCAGTTTTTGACAATTCTGTGGGGAAAAAAAAACCCTCAGTTTTCTCTCATGCTTCCTGCACAAGTTAAAAGCAGGACTGTCCTTGCTGACTGCTCCAAACCAATGTACTTTCAACCTTACTGATCTGCAATACAAGAATATTAAGAGTAAAGCAAGAACCTTGGGATGTTTAGCCACTTCTTTCATCTCCTCTTGAGCTTCAGGAATATTTACTGGGACCACTGCATCTTTCAGTAAAGCAGTGTACCGAGGTGCTACTGGGTCTATAACCTACAGAAAACAAATGAGGTGGATCATGAATAAATGACATTGACAGAGAGGTAAGATGTTGCATAAAACAACCACCACTAAAAAGGAATATTAACTGATATTCTTTATGTTACTGCATTTTTTTTTTAAATGTTTGCTTTAATGCCACTTTAATCCTAAGGTATAGAAAAGTGAGAAAACAGTGGTAATACTTCACAATTTCCCATCTTTACTGAAATTCTTCCAAGTAAAAACTAAGGATTGGGTACTACTGACACCAAAAGTAACCAAATTTATGAGCGAATGCCTCATAGGGAAGACAGCAAAATGTACTTCGATATAGTTCTACTATGCACATAGGCTATTCTTTCTCTCTAGATAGCTGAATTTAAAGTGATATTTATCAGTGCAGTTTGTTCTTTTTTTTTTTTGAAGGACAGGACCCGATCCCATAATCATTTTTCAGGTCAATACTCCAGCAGAATCAGGGACAGACCTGGCTACACAGAAAGCACCAATTAAGTCTGCAATTTTAACACAAGACACATTAGATACTATAATAAGGCAACACCATAACATTGACTTCATCAAGATTTCTACAACATGAGTTTGGCAAGAAAAAGATACCTTTATTTTTTATCTTTTTTTTTATCCCGTATTTTATTTATTTTATCCTGTATTTTCATTGCCCATTTTCAAACTTAACTGACAAGTTTTTCACGGCATTTTTCATACTTGAAATACTGGTTTGCCAGACTGTTCAGAGGCACTTCAAAAGATGATTCAATTAAAACAGTTGTTTAGGTCAAAGGAATTTCCGAGATGTATCAGTTCAACTGGAAAACTAACACAAAGGAAAACATCTGCTTATATTAAGTGACTTTTTTTTTTCCCTTCCTTAGTTTATTCCTGCTTAAAGTGAAAAGCTACATGGAAATTTTAGAAAGAAAAAGCATTTAGCATCTAATTCTTGACACTAGCAAGTAAGGAGATATGATGACATACTTTTTAAGATGTCACACATTTGCAAGTTCATAGTCATTGAAAACAGACTTCCAAATGGCATATGCACGCTTTAAAAAAAGACTTGTGTATGTATCCCAAAAATCGAGGTGTATTATGTGGTTTAACAATAGTAATTTTGATAATTAAATAAGTGAATTTTACAGTGTTATTACCAGGTTCTACTTATTAAAACTCAAATCCTTCCTCAGATGACAGGCGTTAAAAAAAAAAAATCAGTAGCATAATTACAGGATAACGTATAAAGTAAGAGCTCAGAAGCCCTGGAGCTCAGAACTGCCTTTGTGCAACCGTTTTTGCACGTGTTACAGACTGCAAACCATCTACAGAGATACATGTAAATAAAGCTGGCTAATAAATTTAGTGCTGTCCAAGGAATTGAGTCTAAGAAGCTCAATTTAAAAGACAATTAAAAAAATGAGCCCCGACAATCCATTGTGCATTTCCCCAAAAACCTGATTCTTAGTCATAAATATATTTATGCAGCAACAGAAAGAACCAATTAATAAACCTTTGTGTATGTAGTAGACCAAATGCAAAAGACATGAATAAATACAAAGACTCATGCTAGACAAGCAAAAACTACTTAAATGAACAGATCTGGGTAGTATCTAAGCAAAACCAAGCAGGAATCCCAATGCAAAATAACAGGTGTTTCCACAATCGCACAAAATATGCCATCAGCATTGTAACACTTCGCCTTATTATAGTGTCCAAGCATCTGCTGCCAAAAAGCAACTAACCATGTCAAGATGCAATATTCCTTATTTGACATTCAGTCAGAAACATCAGCAGTGCTGGCTTTATCTCCGCAGCGCATCGTCCTTTTGCCACAGAAAGGAAAAGCGGCCAACGTGAATCCAATTGAGGGATATTTGTGTTGAAGTTAACAAATAAGCCAAACCAGAAATGGGCAGCCTTTTGAAACTAGGAATAATGCATTTTCGGTGAGTTTGTAGAGCTCCTGTTATATAAGCAAACGTGACTGTGCTATGGAAGCTGCAAAATGATAGCTTATGCTATGTATGCTTACAGCACTGTAAGCTATATGCTAAGGTAAAAAGCGTTAAGTAATACCTTCTTACAGATAGCTCGCAGCTTGAAAGCAGAAAAATGAAATGCAGTTTTCAGATCAGATTTACAGCAAATATCATTATCTTTCCCCGTACTACTAAATAAGGCAAGTCAGTATTGGTGTAGGAGAATCAATAGGATTAGTGCTAGCTCAGGTTACAAAGAGGGGGGACGGGCCATTCCATTTTCCTGAAAGTGTGCCAAATGATGCAACATATTGCAACTGCTACTTGTTGTAATAAGCACTTTAATGAACGCTGGATTCTCTACATATCCCAGAAAGAGGGTGTCAGGAGTAGCATACCTTTTTATTAAAGGACCAAATTTTATCCCACTCCATATTCACAACAGATCTAGAGGAGCCCTGGGGAAAAGACAGAACAAAATACATTAATACAAATATTAGAGCTCTTAGACTTATTTAACACAAAGCTCTTTAAAGACTACAAGCCCTCTACATTTTGCCTTCATCAAGAGTTTAGAAGGACAGCTTTAGCTTGCAAAATAAACACTTTGAAAAGTAAGAAACCTGCTACCCCATTTCACCAGGACCTCCTCAGAGGTGTTAATACTGTTGAAGCAGTACACATGAAAGCACCCTTAAAAAAAGAAACCTCCCAGTGACAAGTACTTTAAAGCTTCACAAAAACTTGTCCTTACCAAGTGAGATTTGAAGAATCAAAGTAAACACCCACCTGAGCAGCAATAAATTGTTTTAGCCCTTCAACTGTCATGCCTCTTCTTAGGACACCACGCACAGTGGGAAATCTTGGGTCATCCCTAGTAAAGACATTTCATTAGTGTCAAGTGTTGAGTTTTACCTATTATTTACACTGATCAAAAACTTCACTAATAATGCCACAAGTAAAACACACAGCTTCAGTGTATTTTGCTTGTATGAATTAAGACCTAAATGAGAAGACCTAACTGAAAAGACTGAGCTCTTATCCATACAAAATGTACAGTGCAGGTTCTCTTCTACTTCACCTCAGGGAGGGAAGCCAACCCTCAGTGAAGTGGTTCTTTTCCTGTATCTATTCAATCTTAAATTTCTCAAAAACTGGCAAAGCAAAAATTGTGTTCTATCACATTACTTCCCTTCCAATGGCACCTGAATAAAGAAGCCTGAAACAAAAGGCTTTTTTCTTGCTCAAGAGAAACCAGAAAGAGATGAGTGACATGACAATGTTATCTCTCAATGACATAAGTGATAGAATTATACAATTTTATTTTCTCATGCAACAAATAAAAAGGCCCTATCTGAAATATAAAATATGTGCTGGTGAGAACACAAGTCAAACCTTGGTGAGGACCTAACAGAGAGGTTTAGGGAAGGAGAGGTCATCCTAAGACCAGCTACACCACAAATACTCCCAACACAGTTGAAAAATAAAACCAACAGAAAAAGCACACTTGGCACGTCTAATCAAAATAAGCAAGCAGTCTAGGAAATTGCATAAAATGATGTTCCCATAGGCTGAGCACAGAATCACCTAGAACCAGCTCAGGAAAAACACTACAAGCTGCTGTCTGACTTAGGGTTATCCATGGATTTCTTCAGACTCCTCACCCATGAGAAGAGGACTTCAGATGGTGGGCCCCCACAGTGGGAATGAACAAAGGAGCCTCTCTAGACCTCAAACTACTTGCAGAAGTGTAAACGCAAGGCTCACCCTATCTAGGAAAATGCTTAGGTTACTAAGCTACTGAGCACTATCTACAGAAATGCAGTTACCATGAAAAGAACAGAAAGAAGTTGGGGAGGGCAGTCAGGAGGGAAGTAGCAGAACAGATTTGACTAGATGGATAGGACCAGAAGTTGTTCAATTCAGGCCCCCTTCTGGCATTGCTCAGGAATGCATCTGATGACTCAGAGTGGAAAATGTGTTAAGTAGCACCCATAGGGAGAGCCAGAGTCCAAAAATAAGCTATCTCATGCTTATTACAGGATACAAATATTTATGTACACAGTTACTGCAGAACAGTAAACAGCCACAGCGTACAGGCAGAAGCCACTGTAATTATTCTATCTTCTTAAATATTGTTCACATACTCAATTCTTGTTGCTTTCATGTCTAAGTATTGTCCAAAACAGAGAATGTGCATCAGCCACAAACACTTTAAAGAACAAAGCTGAACTACAACCATGTAACGTACCATCCATCCACAAGCCCTTCGTTGACAAACCATGTAAGCTTTCTCTTAGAGAGCACAGTGTTGTTGAGGTTTAGCCGGCTGTATTCCCATATATATGGCTTCCTTATGCCCAGTGCCTCAATGATCCAGTAGAATTGTTCATCTCTGTCATGGTATTCAGTCGTTCTCAATGCATGTGTGACCCCTTCAATACTGTCAACAATGGGGCAGGCAAAGTCATATGTGGGATAAACCCTGAGAAGAAAATACTTTAATTAGCAGGGTACAAGAACAAAACACTTGTCTAGCATGCAAACATTTAAACTAAACTTAATTCTTATTTATATATTAGAAATGTTTATAATCTGTGATCCTGAAAACTTCTACATCAAGACTAAACCAGCATAAACACAACAAACTAACCACAAAAAGAGCCAGAGGGCTCTATTTTAAAAGATTTTTAAAACAAAGCAAGCCTTCAACTGATCATAGCCTTAATATTCAAGACTAAAAAAAGTCCTACACTGCTATTGCTCCTTTCAAATATATGAATTCCTGACTTAAGGGGTTTCCTTTTTTTTTTTCTTAAATATCAAAAAGAATTATCAGTTCACTGAATAATGAGCAAAGCTTTCATGTTTAAAGCCAAACCTCTATCCACAGACAGAGCTTTACTATTATACACACATTAATGTTTCCAAAAAGGGAGTTGTCGGCTGGAAACAGAGGTTTCAAATAAGCACTGAACCATAGTCTTGAACAACTGGGTTACTTCAATGCACAATGTAGTAATACTTCATTCTGCACAAAGACAGCAGTTGCTGTAAAAATGGAAGCAGCCATTCAGGTAAGTAGATCAATATATTGTAGCAATACAGGACTGTAGCAGTGTAAAATTCCCATGGCTCTAGTTAAGCTCCATGAGCTAAAACAAATACCTTTGCTGTCCAAAACCCATTAAGTCTCAACACATGCTTTGACTCAGAGCTCTTCACCAACATACAATGTGTATTTATGGACCAAAACTGAAATAATATTCACTGCTGACCAAGTTGGCCAGCTCAGCTCACAGCTTTTAAAAGTCCTTTGCAGAAGCTTCAGGAAGTCAAGGGACTCATCACACATTCTGACTAAAAAAATTCTAACAGGTTACAACTATTAGAAGAATGTTACAAAGGGAAAGAGCAAAAATTACAGCCCGCACAAGGAGGGAGCAGACATACTTGTAGGTACTTCCAGTACGTGGGTGAGGCTGGTTTTTACAACGATAAAGAGTTGGATCCCTCATACATCCATTGTTACTACTCATATCTATTTTTGCTCGTAGACAACAAGTTTGTCCATATTCTGTTCCCTTTTTCATTTCTTCCCACATTTGTAGGTTCTTATTAACACCTAAGAACAATAAAAATAATTTCTTTTCTAAGGTATTATGAAGTTGAGACGGAACCATGTTTCATTACTGCAGTAATGAAAAGCAGTGTCATCCCCTCTTTAGACACTAGAATTCATTTTCACACATTTTACATTTAGAATTGTTTTAAAAGTGGTGATGAATCATACATACACAAGTTTACTGCAACTGTCTAAATGCACTTATTCCAGCCTTGAAGAACAAAGCACTAAACATTTCTAACCTCCTATAAGGACCTTAGAGATACGCAATTAATCATCCCAACCATTTTTGTTAATAAAAATCACAGAATCATAGAACAGTTAGGGTTGGAAAGGACCTGCAGATCATCTAGTTCCAACCCCCCTGACATGGAAACGGACTCCCCACCCCAGATCATGTCACCCAAGGCTCTGTCCAACCTGGCCTTGAACACTGCCAGGGATAGCGCATTTACCACTTCTTCGCGCAACCTGTTCCAGTGCCTCACCACCCTCACAGTATAGAGTTTCTTCCTTACATCTAACATGAATCAAGTTTTGATGCCAAAATTAAAAAGATAAGAAGAGAGAAGCTTAAAATATCGTACAGTTATTTCTGTGTTTAGATTCCACTCTTTGCTCACGTTCTGCTTTCATTTGTTCTGCAGGAGTATCATCCACATATGCCTTCCCTTCTTGAATAAGCTTCTCAGCATATTTCATTATTGTTTCAAAATGATCTGAGGTATATGTAAATTGATCTGGTTTGATGTGCAGCATTGCAACATCTTCGAGAATAACCTGCAAAGTGTGAAATTGTATACAGTAATATTCAGGAAAGCTAGTTCTCTTAAACTTCTATCCTCTTCAGGCCAGATGTGGTGTTTTTAATGCTCTATTGTCCAGGAAGGATAAGCCACAAGAATAACACGACATGCATGAAAGAAAACAGAGGCAGGGATTTATCATTCATTCATTCACAGGCTGTAATTATATGAGATCAGACTTTAAAATTATGAGATTAGACTTAAGTAACTTTAAGAAAGAGGTACGACAAGAAAATGAGATGAAAGCTTAAACAAATTACTTGTTACAGCTAAGTAGTATTTATAGAATGAAAACAACAGTGTACTGCAAGAACTGTGTATCTACATACTGTAAAATAAATATTGAGAAAGAGAAGAAATAAGCTACCAGTAAAAGAGCTTTAAGCTTTTAAGGTGAAGATGATGGAAATTTCTTCCAAGTGTTAGATTTAAGTGCAATATTGATACTGTAAGTCTAGTACAAAAAAAGTGTGGAAGAGCAGACCTGCTTGTCATTTACCTCTGAATTAGCTATACAGTGAATGGATTTCCCTGCTCTTTTACCGTACCTTTTCAAAGTCTTCTTTCTCTTTTTCTGGATTCGTGTCATCAAATCTCATAATAAGCTTGCCTTTAAAGTTAACCTGGTAGTGCTGATTCAGCAGAGCAGCTTTGGCATGACCAATATGCAGATACCTAAAAAGGAAATAAAAAGTAAGTATGTACACCAGCACTTCCTTAGGTAGACTTCTTTTTAGGGATGGAAGGGGAACGAATGGAAAGCAATACCCAAGTCTAACGAAAAAAAAAAAAAAAAAAAATCAACCCAGGATATTTGTGCAAATACTATGCATTTATGAAAGTAGATTGTGTTTTTCTACCATAAATTCAGTAGCTGTTAAAAATACTTAAATCTGTATATTAGGGTGTCATTACGGATATAAAGATAGGACTACAATTATCTTCAGTTTTACAGGCTAACTTAAACCAACTGTTGATGATCCCCAGTAGTAGCTACCAGACAATCCGAAGCCACCACATTCAGAAGAGAGGAATTTTCTGAAATGGTGGTTACTGTGTATTTTTAACATACGCTAAAAGCTACTGTCAATTTAAACTACATATAAAAAAAAACAAATCCAGAAATGAAAATCACTTCCAAAAGAAGTTTCAAATATGTGTCCTTTAGCAACAGTGTTTTAAGTAAAATACCAGAATTAAGACACTAAAAGCAACTAATGTAACATGAGAACAATATGTGTTATACACATACATGCACATAATATATAACTTATTTTTTGAGCAATAGCTTATACTGGACTAATAGAGTAAGAGACATTACTACAGCAGTGACAATGCTGAACAGCCAGTTTAATAAAGAAATGCAAATCATGGAAATCTTACAGCTCATCATGCAATTCTAAAAAGAAACAGAAAAGTAAAAGCTAGCTGAAAATTACATTTATTAAATTGGTTCTCAGATCTCCACTCTAAGTCTTTAAGGAGTCTGTGTTTTAGGACTGCGCACAGTCTGGACCCCTGAGCCAAAGGCCTCAATTACATATCTGGTGTGAAGCTTCCCAAAGCAAGGCTATCCCATCCCTGCATATTTCCCTTCTCAAATCTAAGCTTCCTTGAGAAGCACTATGAGTCCTTTCACCCAACCCCTAAAACACATATAGACAAAGCTTTAAATACTCTTTTGGCTTAAAAGTCTTGTCTGATAAGCTAATTAACATCCTCATCAAAACACATTTTTGGGGGGGTTTCTGAAAGAAAAACAGAAAAAGAATCTCCTCTAAGTATTTGTTTCTTACCCGCTTGCTTCAGGAGGAAACCTTACAATGACCTTTCCCATCTCTGCACCAGGAAGTTCAACAAACTTTCCAACATCGGCTTTCTTTTCCGTTGCCTTAAAAATTAAAGAGACATAATTACAGATCACATTAGCTGCATAATCAGATATAAAGCTCTAGATAACAGCTTCTGCAGCAATGTATCCTTTCAAACCAGACAACAAAAGGCTGCTATATCAGACCCCAAATTCATCTCTTCATAACTTTCACATTACTCTTAGTCCATTAAAACAAGATTGATTCTGGAGTTTTAAGTTACTGTTTTCAAATTTGATCCAGGACTGAGAAGTCCCACCAAGTTCTTTAATTTATTCCACAGAAGAAAAGAGTTGCTAGCCAAGGTTTTTATCTTGGTGCTCTTAACCTGAATGCAATCAACAAGTTCTATCAACCAAAGACTGCAATCTTTGCAGGTCTATCGGGATCTCAAAATCCTCTTAAGAAAAAGCAAACAATATAACTAAAGAGCACTGCTGATTAAGAGGTGCCATTTTAACATGATTCCATGCAAGCACTGGACTACACCACTCATCCCTTTCTAAATATGAAAGGGACAGATTTATCTTTAAACAAAAGTTTACAATAATGTAATTTACTGTACAACTGATTCCTTTTAATTCTCCAACTTAATAAAACAATTTGTCTAATAGTGTATTCACACAAATAAAGCTACTCCCTTCAGAGACAGCACATCTTACCATTTTAACCTTTGGTGTATCAGAAGCCCACTTGGCTTCTACTGCCTGAAAAGCATGCTGTGCCTCAAGAAAGCCATACCATCGTTTTGCATGGACAGGAGCTTTGTTTTGCTGTAATTGCTCTTGCCATACGTTATTACCTGTTAGAAAAAAAATTTGCCAAGCTATTAAATTATGAATATGAAATGATTACTGAGAGCAGTTTAAGACCAAGAAAAATTTATTATTTCTAAAAAAAAATCTACTTACCCTGTCTTCTGAAAAGACATAGTCATGGGGACATAAGTAATGCTAAAGCAAATTAAACAAACTCCCTCCAACCCCAAACCATGCTGCATCCTTTCTTGGATTCATCAAAGCGTAAGAGGGAGGGGGACACATGACTGGGGAACATAACATTTTTCTTTGCACCATCCACCTCCAAATTCATAACTTTTTCTTCCAAGAGAGAAATACAGGATATCCCTCTACTTTGTCTACAGTGGATGCTTTCTAAGCATTAGCAGAAGCGAAGCATATATCAATACTACCCTTTATTTCTGAGGGGCTGTATTCCCACAGTCTAATTTTCAAGGAACACAACTTCATTAGGAAGATTATGATTGGAAAAAATATAAAATACACTCCCTTCAGATTCACTCAAGAGCAGCAACTTTGGAAAAAAATACCTTTTAATCTCGAGTATGCCTTTTCCTTCCACAAGGAATTTGGTTATGCTGACTGGTAGACTGACACCTATCAACTTTAGACATACATCTAAGAATATAAAAAGAAAAGCCATAAAAACAGATCATAAAGGTTCTTTTAACCTCTGAAGGGTACTTCGCAGAGTAATATATACCTCTTTCAATAACTCAAACTAAACACCGAAGAAACTTTCTCTACTAAAAATAAAGTCATTGAAAAGTCTGTATGTAATTTTACTCTGCATTACAAGATAATTTAAACTTTTAATCCAAAATTTCGGGCCATAGCAAATTTTCACATTTAGGTACCAGGTAATAAAAAGACAATCTTACTGATACCTTTTAGTACAGCCCACACACACAGATCTGCAAGACTCAGAGAGTTTCCGACCAAGTACGTTCTTAGAGACAGAGAGTGGTTGAGCTCTTGGACTGCTGAAGGAAACTGTTTGGCAGCAGCTAACTTCGTAGCACTGAACTCCAGCCAATGGTCAATCTAGTTTTAACGGACAAAAGACAGTCAAAGTTACTAATGGGATAAGAAAGCTTGTTAAAGAAATGAAGTAATAAACAATTCATTTATCAGCTGAACAGAAAATATTAACTGGAATATAAGCATTAAGTATTGGACAATAATCATAATATATACTTAAAGAGCATTTAAAATAAAATATACTGAAACATTCATCCAGTACTATATTAACAGATTAATTTTATTCCTTGAGGTTGTATTCAAACTTCATAAAATACTGACTTCACTAAAGCTATTCCCACTGGTAAAAATAATCAGCAGTTCTAACATACTTATTTATCACACACAGTACATAATAGTTATCATTATCCTTCAAATATTTAGTTACCGCATTTGTGACCTACTTGAACTTCCTGGTACTACTACAGGATAAGTATGCCATTTTCACCTCAGTCCCTATCTTCCCTGCCTCATCTCCTTTAAGATTTGAAGAAATGAAATCCCTCCCCCCTCTCCCATAAAACTGTGCTCTCCCATAAAAAAGAAAAAAAAAAACATTTTGGCACATAAAGAAAACCCACACTAATCAGGCCCTTGGTTAATAATGTAGCCCTGTCTATAAACTGAATCCCTCAATCCTGTAAGAGACCAAGTTTCTCTTCCAGTCCTCTGTCCTTATTTCATGTGCAAGTGTTCTGTAAACTGCATCAGGAATCCTTCCAATATCTGAGCTGACGTGGCAGGCACAGATGTAATTACACCACCACAGAATTCAGTTCAGTCATTTGCAGTTACGCTCCACAACATTTGTACTACAAGTGCAGTTGTCACTGTACTTCTCAAAGCACAACATTATTTTTGAAAGACGCAGAAGTGAAAAGTAGTATTTTATTAGAAATATCAATCTTGAAAGAGTGTTTGCAGAGGTCTCAGCTTAACTTAAAAACAAGGGCTTTGGTCAGAGAGTTTAAATAGCCTCAAGATAGCCTACAACTTTTCAAATGCCTTACGAGCAATATACTAAGACAATAGACTAAGAAAACACTTCTCTTAAAAACAGCTATAAGGGTTGAAGCATGATTACTACTAGCTTCAAGTAGCTGTGGAAAAGAGCAGAATCAAGTCCTTCAGTCCCTCCCCATATTTCACAGGAAATAAATTTCAATTTATGTGCTAGCTTCAGCAACCAACTCAAAATTTAGCACAATTATTCTGAGCTGGACTCCAGAGGAATTCCCTCTCATTTCATATAATACCCATAGTTCCTAATAACTTCTTGTAATCTGTGTTAGTGAGGAATATAGAAAAGATCTCTCTCTAGCACAAAAACTGTGGTGCTCTCATGGCACCAGGAGGGAAGCACTATGGAATACAGGACTTCACAGAAGGGAACATTCCATCTATGTGGCAATGTCCTGACACATTTCACTGAATGAAATTGGGGACTGGGCTTTGTCCACAGTAAAAACTAATTCAGCATTTCAATATCATATATTGTTCCTTGGTGTTACACTGAAGTGTCACAAGGTAGCAACTGATGAAGATGATGATGATGAGAGCTGAGGAAAGGGAAGACGGAACATTGTAAATGTTCCCATTCCAGCCTGAATTATTTTGTTATTAAACTGTCAGGTTCAGAGTTGTGGTTGTAGGGGCAGGATAAGGGCAACCCTTTCAAAGCTCAGATTTACAATTCTTCTGTACAAGAAGCAGCAAGCTTAAGAAAACAAAATCCTCAGTGTCGCACACAGTTGGAACCTCAGTCTAACAATAAAATGCAGAACAATACATACAAGTTCCAGAACAGAAACAAAACAAAGAAACCAAAAACTTTGCTCACAGACCAAAGGAGGATAAAAAGAAAAAAAAAAAAAAACAACAAAAAAACAGGCACAATTCCGTCTCACCTCAGTGTGTTCCAACAGATTTGAGCCGTACAACCCAGCAGAACCAGCAACTCTAGCCAGGTAACGAGCTATTGAATTCACATCAGTAAATGAAACCTGACTAAAAAAAGAAAGAGGCAAGATAAAGGTATGTTAAATTACTACCTCCAGTTCAAGTTTAATTGCACATAGTTGAAACATGTGTAAAGCAAAGCAAAATAGTTTCTGGGTGAACCAACAGGTACCAGGTCACCAGAAAAAAAAAGTATCTAGCAAATGCACCAGTCCTTGCTTTTTTACCACCAGATGGAACAATAACCTTCTAAACATAAAGCAATTTTTTAGATAAACAGAAATTAAAGGAAAAAAAATTATTACTCTTTCAAAGAATAAAACGCACTCTCCACATCTGACAGAATGCGCAAGTACAACCTGAGCTACATATTTTCCCCTGAGCTATATATTTTCCAGAACATATGGAGTTAGATCAATATTTGTTTTCCTTTCACACAAGAAGGATGACTTTGAAGAGTTCCTCAAGAATCTATAGACGAATCAAGAGGTTTCCAAAAAGGGTTTAAGGGCTATTATCAGGACAAAAAAACCTATTACTTTGTTACTCACTTCACTCAATTCACACTTCACAGAGACTATCCCCTGCTGAAGAAACTTGGCTGTCTGTATTTGTTTTTTACTCAGTCTTCTCTAGATAACAGACTACTTTGATTTTTTTTTTCCTTCTCAATAGATCTGGAAGCAGAAGGACCTCCAAAGAGTATACTATTTTCTGTGTTCTAATCTCCCTTTTCTACCTCACATACAGCATTACAAAGACTGCAGACTGATAGAAATCTAGCTTCAAATTAATCTAAGATAAATAGGAACATTTTCATTAAGATTTACCAAAGCAAAAGCTTAAAAAAAAAACCTTTAAAATAAAATTCATAATCTCAAATTAGTGCTCAACTTTCCAGAGAACTAGTTGACAGCCAAGTTTTAGCTAGTGAGTGAAAAGTTTGTCACCAGATTTTAACTGCACTTCAAAATATAACCTAGAAGAATAGCAAATGAAATGTTCTCTCTTGTTCAAGCCATTAGAACTAATGTTTTCCTGGAAAAAAAAAAAAAAAAAAGTTAAATCAGAGGCTAAAACATCCCAAATGAATTTCAAGTCATGCCAAAAATAAGACAGTTTCAGCAGAATTGATGCCATGAAATCCATTTAGCAAAAGCATTAGCTGAGATAAGAGTTCAGCTGATGCTTCTCAAGTTACATATACACTTTAAACAGACTTTAAAATAGAGAATCAATTTTTTTAATGATTGTGCAACCGAGCAAGAGAGAATTAATACAATATTAAGGTTTGGAATAACTTCTTTAACATAATTCAACACCAGGGATAAGAGGACACTAACACAAAAAATTCCATCCAATGGAACCATGACTCTAGATATTAACCACACATTACCAAAGTGCAGAGGAGGAGCTTTCGCTTTACATTTCTGACAACTTCCATTACAGCTAAAATACCTGTTTCTGCAATACAATGGGAAGAAGACATGGCAATATGAAATTATTTAATAACATAACATTTCAAAGCCAAGTTCATGAATCTGTATTATTCCAAGGTCATCCCCGTATGTCACAAGAGTGTACATGTATTATATTCTGGTATATTTATACACACACTGCCTAAAATGTGAAAGGAAAATGAAACCAAAACTAAGACTGTTTCAGGGTGAAATCTCATGCAACTAAAAAATATCCAATTAATTATCATTATGTAAGTTGTGTTCCACATATGCATAGCACACCCTGAAATTATTAATGCTGTAGCAGCTGAGTCCCAATATAATCTGCCACATTTCTCTTGCTTCAATCCAAAAAAAAAAAAAAAAATCACAAATTCAACGAGAGCACTAGACATAAAAACAGCTACTGCAGCAAGAATTAACTCATATTTGAGTTCAAGTCTAACATTTTAAACAGAGTTCAAGTCCAATGTCCAGATACTGCATTTAAGAAAGCAATATCTGCACCAGTAAAACAATCATTATGACTGAAGACTGTGAATCATCTTCTACTTTGCTTTTTTGCAGAAATATGGACACAGTGACAAGCTCTTTCCCCTAAGGTTAGAAGACAGTGAAAAAAGCTTAGTGTTAATTCATGAGGATCAGGTCAAGAGCTCTGCAACACAACATAAAAATACCATGCTGCACTTGTAACCATTCTACAGATATTCAGGAATACCAATTTATGATGCATCTACTGAAATAGGTCATAAAATGCAAGTTTGTTTTTTGAAAGAACCGAACTGCTGACAATCATGATTAAAAGCTTACACTTATGATCACTAATTGCAAACTCATCATAGCTTCAACACTTTAAGTCAGGAATGCAATGTTTATGGGTCAAAATACATACTTTACTGGAGATACTAGACATCAGAAATTTCTACTGATAGGTCAATGTTACTTAAGATACATTTCCTCTTGCTATCCAGGTATTTTACTTCATGGAAGGTAAGATGACAATGCAGCTTCCCAAAATTAACAGCATTAGTCCTGCATTTCTGATCTATGTATGATCCTACTCAGATCCTAAAACCAACATTTGTGCCCAATCTGAAAATATTTATTCCAATGGCAGAGTATTTTTAGAAGGAGACAATGGATTTCCAAAACACTTTCCAAAATTCTTTCTACAGGATGCAAATGGATGGCATGGTGTAGTGAATTAGCACTTTTCTGAGATAACACCATGCCTTCACTTAAATGCAGCAGTGAGCCCAAAATAGTGCCATATAAACCTTTGACAGCCATTGCAGCACACATGTACAAGGTCCAAGGAATCTTGGATATACCAGTCTAACATTTTACGCCTGACATAAAATGGCTTTGCTTTTGATAAACCATGGCATCTCAAAAAGCCAAATACCTAAACAATAAAGTGACTGGTACAGCATAAATGATTAGATATAAGTGCATGCAAATAAAAATACCAAAGCTTTTTCCATAAAGGTCAAGTTTGGAATATATTGTAAATGTTTTGCCTGTGCTACAAAGAGGCATCAGTGATGCAGTGATGAACAGAACTGTATTCTTCTCTTCCTCCTACCTGTAAAGGTTACGGTCAATGTTACACCATGTGATTTCTAAAATTGCTGACCCAAAGCTGGAAGGAGAGATGCAAAGTCACTTACTCAGACACACAGAGGATGGTTTCTTTGCCTTCTTCCACTGCAATTTCAACATCATTCTTCACATGCTCCACTGTCAGCAGAGCTCCTTTAAAAATAACACATGAGAAAATGATACTGAACTTTCTTCCAGAAAAGATATCTTTCATCATAGCAATAAAACAATTACATTTCTTATTAAATAGGACCAGGTGACCAAACTGACTCCTTCAAGTAAGATTGTCCAGGAAAGAAATTAATGTTCAGTCTCATATGCAAGAGGCTTCTTACTCTTGGCAATCCTTACAGCTTCAAATTGATAATGTCCAGCATTCAGTAACCTGCAGTGAGCTCAGCAAGTGTTAGCAGCAATACACTTTGCTTCCTAAGGGTATTGTAAAAATCAGTGCTGGTCCCCCACTATAGGTGGGGAGCATAATCAAACTGGTTTAAATTACTGAACAGCATAGTAATGTACTCCATCCTAGCCCTGACATATGCATCAAAGGAGATCAATTACTGAATATGCCAGTACTTTCTGAACAAGGACAAGACTATTTTTAACCTGATTTAATGTTTATGAAAAGATTAGCCATTCAAAATGAAGAAACCCTATCCACCTAAAAGTGCAGGAAACTTATACACGGTTTTCAGAGTAAGCAGTTCAGCAGGGAGAGTAAGAGGTGGTCTATAGGAAATAAAAGACTTTTTTGAAGTTTTTAGGCTACATTGTCAACTGGATAGCTCTGCTAATATTCAAAGTGCCTTGATGCAAACCTGCTCTGATCTCAATGATCTATAGAATGACACAGTTGCTCAAACAAAGCACTGAGCTCACTTGGCTGTATTTCTGGATTGGCTCTGGTCCAGATTCAGCTTACTGAGCATAAGTAAAGGAGCTTGTGTTCTTTTGCTTTGCTTAGAAGCATGCACAAAGACAGAAAGTTTTTGCATAGGCAAGTATTACTTAAATTAACCTAGCCAAAGGACTATATTGTAGGTCTTGAAAGGCATCTAACCTTTTATAGTGCTCACAGTGTGCTGTGCGCTTCATCTTCCCTAGAACAACACCCAGACTACCCAAGGCAGATGATGTAAGCTATTAATACGCTGTCCTAAATACAAAGCACTGGAGCTAGGAATTCCCTAGCTCTCACCTCTGCTCAGCTGCAGACCCTTCTTGTATCCTTAAACTTTTATCAACAGTAAGTCAAGGTTCTTCACCCCATCAGTTACCTGTAGAAGTCAGGATGACATCCCTTGCGCAATATGTGTGTAAGATATGCAAGTATTTTAATAACACGCATGGAAATACTTTGAAGATGAAAAGCATTATGAGTACCAAGCCATGCAATTAATACTAACAGCGACTACACTTTTCCCAGTGCATAGCAGATGAATAGTACAAAGCAGGAATGAGCAGGATGAGTGTGCTTGTCTTCTCAATACAAATGTTTACTGAAGTGTTTCCTCTGTAATAGTTCTAAAATAATTATGTGATCTCCTGAATTACATCTCTAGTGCCACTCACCAGTTATCAAGAGATAAGAATCCTCCAAAGCCTCCCTAAATCTGTGTTAATCAGCCCATATTGCATCATATCTTTTCTAACAAATTGTTATAAATAAGTATCAGGAGAAACATTATTTAAAACTTGTATATTATACCTTAAAACAATAGCTACACAAGTTGCATTCAACTCTGAAATGCATTTAGGAATAACAGCGTGAAAAAGAAATCAATAAACTGAGATGAAGAATGTGAAGAAAATATATTCTGAATAATTAGAATGGAAAAGAAGTATGAAAGACATATAAAAGGCTGTGCGCAATGGAGGAGGTTCTCAGGTTTGTAAAGGCAAAATAACACCGAAGGGCAAGAAGCAAGTGAAACAGCAAGATTTTGCAGTGAGACTCTGAGCTAGCTCCCCAGACGAGCCAAATTTTAGCAGCAGGTTAGAACTGACAAGGAAACATAGTTAGGCAGAGCTCACAAACAATCTGAATTCGGGCTGCCTTGAAACCGCATCCTCAGCGCGCTAACTCACCTGAGGGGTCCACCTATGACTCAGTTTCTTTAGCCTAAGTGCAAAGCAACCCGGTGGAGCAGCCGCCGGAGGGCGGCAGGACCTGCCCTGCCCGGTGCCTGCAGACCGGGGCCGAGCGGGCGCTGCGGAGCACGACACGCGGCCGGCGCCTCCTCAGCACCTCAAGCAGCGGCGGGACCGACGGCGCCGTGACTGTCACACCACCGGCCTGCGCCCCACCTCAGCAAGGCGGGCTCGTCCCGAAACCCTAAGGCACATCAGCCGTCTCCCCCGCTGCCGAGGCCGGAGGGGGCACACGGCCCCGAGCTAGCCGGGCCGCAGAGGGCAGGACGAACAAGGGCCCCCCCTCACCCGTCCCCACACGCGCATGATGCAACACAGCAACCCCACGAAGGGACAGCACGCCGCCACAGCACCACCCAGCACAGCGGGAGGAGCGGGGTGCGCCCGGCACTCACCGAGCGGAGGGCTGCTCGCGTTGACGGTGAGGCTCAGCGTCGCCATCCCGCCGACACGACGCCGGAACCACGGCAGAGGCTGAGGCGGGACGCGCGGCCGCGCCAGCAAGACAAGCGCCGGCTCGGCTGGTCCCGCCCGCAGCCGAGGGGCGGGGCCGCGCGGAGCCACTTCCGGTGGCGGGGTGTGAGGCGGAGAGGGTTTGATCTGGGCCTCTGTAATAGTGGGGTCAGTCCGAAGGAGATGGGGAGGCTGGAGTTGAGTGGGAAGCCTGGGTGTTGTGTGGAGGCTGCCTCATCTCTCGCCTTGTTGTAGGCCTCTGTAGGGTTGGGTGCCGGCGATTCGCTCAGGCAAAGGCTTCCCTAGAGCTTTGCAGGAGCTCACCGTAAACCTGAGGTAGATGTGTGGCGGTGGCTGTAGGGAGAGCTTCCGTCGTTTTTCTGTCGGTAATGACACAAGTAGATCAAGCGGCGCACGTATACCGACACATGTGGTGCGGTGGTTTAGCAGTCTGTTTAGTTAAGACTGTTACTTGCTATGCTCCTCGTAAACGTGGATTTTGCGGTGTGGCCCAAGCTAGTCTTGGAATGAATTGCTGAAGTGCTGTGTCAGCAATTTTTCTCTTCACAGGACGCAGACTCAAGTTCACATTGTTGCAAGGACAATGCAGTGTTCCCCCCCCGCCCCCGTCTAATTTATAGATGGTATTACAGCACCTCATGTGCTGCTAGAGACATTATCAAATGCTTGATTGGTGAACTGGTGCTGTTTTGTGCAGTGGGTGTAGTGGTATAGCCAGAGCATGACTGTGTCTTATGTGCTGGCTTTTATCCCAACTTCCCTCAGTGCTTGCTTGTGTTAGCAGTTTTACACTTTGTGTAAGTATGGAAAGCGGTTCCATACATAAGCATTTTTATACATCAGGTAGAAGCTGGTGTATGCTTTGTGTGTTTTACTCCCACTAAGGTAACTGTAAAGGAGCAGAGCAATAAATCACAGCAGAATTAGAGAGAAGCTTATACAAAGGAAATTTTCAAGCATATAGCAAGTTTCAGATGAAAATAAGGATAAAGAAACAGATGAAATTGCTAACAGTGAGTTCTGCGATTTGTATTTTAATGTTCTATGGAAAGGTTTATTAAGCAGGCTTTGAGTTGTCTTAAGTTTTTCTATGTTTTGTGTTAATGTGCTTTACAAATTCACATGCAGATTTTTATATGAATACTAAAGCATGCACATCCAAAAGTCCTGCAGAAGGTAGGGGTAAGAATTATATATAACTGAGGCAGTGAAATGATGTTAATTTTGTATGTGGAATGATTAAACTTATAATGGGGCAAAATGTGAAGGCTCTAATTAAAGCAGGCTGAATTTCTGTTGCATGTTCTTACTAGTCATGAGCTTGAGAAAGGAGAAGAAAGGTGAAACTGTAGACGAAAGGATTACATGCATGTGTTGTTTCTATATATATGCAGCTTTAATACAGTGTCATTATAGCATTATGGACTGGCTGATAATAGAATGCAGTAAGTGGTAATCTTGCTAACTGATCTGTAAACATTATGATAAGCTGACCTCACTAAGGAAAGTGCTTCCTTAGATCCTTTTCCATGCATGAACATGGGGAGACAGAGAATGCTCTAGCAAGAGATGCTTGCTGGAAATAAAGCCAGGTTTAAGCCACTGAAGTCACACTGGTGTTAACCTACTGTGAGGAAAGGATGTAATCTAAGGACTCTAAGTAAACTGGAGTTTACTAAAATACCATGTGTGATGAAAGGAGAAAGAAGCAACTTGTACTCACTGAAGGATTTGGGTCACAAAATGTGAAGAAAACAAAGTACGCAGGGGCTCCACTGGTTCAAAATACTCCAGAGTCCTAAATTCAGCTTGAGGAGACATCATCTGTTTTGGCCAAGGTTGCCACTGTTAGTTAGTCATATGTAATTTACTACTTACTCTCTTTTGTGTTCACGCAGACTGAACAGTTGAATCCTGCTTTCCTAACTCCCATACCTATGGGAAAGCTGACTGAAACAGGCTCTCCAATTTGTAAGTTCATTTTAGGTGATCTTGTCATCTGGTCTCTCTCCTTCCCTAATGTGCTGACATTCCACAGGACAAAGACGTGGTAGTGTCGGGTTCCTCAGCTCTTGGGGCTGTTGGAAAGGCACCTGCATATAAAAAATCTTGAGTTCTGGCATTTAAGTTGTCCCTGTGTATGACAAAGCGACCTAGGATGCTCTCCAAGACTGAGATGACACAGACCCCAAGAGAGGCATTCCAAATCATCAGAGAGGTGCTGGGAACTCCTCTCCCCATTGCAGTTTCCTTGGGTTCTCCTCAGTTGAGGTGTCCTGAACTCTGCTGTATTAATGCTTCACTGATCCCAAATGGATCCAGTGATCCAGGAACCTCTATTTGAGATGTTAAGAGGTCCAGCTGGACTGGTCTTGGCTTCTGCAAAACTGACACCCCAGCTCTCCACAAACAGCAATCTCTGCCATCCCAAAACCAAGTACAGATCAGAAAATTCAAAGATTCACTTCTAAGAATCAAAACTGTGAATTTTATAATAAATGGGCTAATCCATCCAGGCAGATTCTTAGTCCATTTGTACTTAATAAACTCTTGTTGACTACATACAACAAAAAACATTGAACAACATCAGGAAAATGACTTAACATGATTTTGTGCCCTGACTATTAAGATGATTTTTGGACTCTACTGTTATGATCAGCAGTATGTTAAACACAGTAATGAAGAACAAATACTGCCAAAGGATGGTTCAAGAAATGTGACTGTTTGATGTTTTCTGCTAAACACAGCAAAACAATCTGATCCAACATACACATATCGATTCTGTGTGCAATTTGAAATTATTGAACACCTTAATGTAAGAATGCAGTTCAAACTCTCTAAAACAGTATTTCAGGCTCAGTTATCATCTCGCTTTCTTCTCCAAGCTCGCTTTCTTCTCCAAGCTCGCTTTCTCAGCCTGCCAGGCCAAGTAAAGATGTTTTATTAATTCAAGGCACAAGGGATTGTTTAACAGTGTTGGGAATACGACTGGCATAATAGTCATAATTTCTCAAAGCAGCAAGGACCCCAGCAGAATTCATGTGTTTCACTTCCTTGTTATACTGAAATGAATTTCCATGGATATCAGTTATCTTGCCTGAAAAAAAAAAAAAGAAAAAAAAAATATAAAATCAGCAAACAAGAGTTGGAGAGAGAGAATCTACTTAATTAGTACAAGTGATACAACTAAAAAACCAGTCTTTGTTGTACACATGCCTGTCTTCAGATGTGAAATATCTTTGCTCCCAGTTTAAGTGCAACAGTTTTGTACTGACTGAAATCAAATAACTAATGGTTTTATTTTCTTTCAGTAACATTTACATTCCTTGTGTTTCAGGAAAACCTCTCTCTTATGGATTAACTAAAATGCTTCCTGAATAGTTTTTACATTTGCTATTGACAGGAAAGAAAGAAGTATCTTGTAATAAAGTAAAAGCCAGGGTAAGCCTATACAACAAACTAACATAATATAGAAATACCTTAGCTGGTTTTAAACAAGTTTCTAGAAATCACTTAGCAAGACCAACAGTGATCTTTATGCAAGCTAATTTAACCATGACATACCTAAGTAACAAGGAGGCTAAATACAGTCCTATGCTGCCCCAGATTAATTGGGGTTTTTGTGCCTGAGCTAACCTGTTTAAAGCTATCTCAATTATCAACACTAGAGACTGCAGATAATGTCATTACAAAGCCAGTTATCATTGCTTGACAATTTAGGAGATTAAACCCCATTTATCAGCATGAACAGCAGAAAAAAATATAATAATACTTATATTCAAGTTCTTGTCAGTGAGACTTTTCATAACTCCTCTAATCTCTTCCTCCCTAGAAAGGTGAAGTGGCTTATGTTGGCTGGACACCACTAATTTTACTGAATTACACAGAATCATAAAATGGTTTGGGTTGGAAAGTACCTTAAGATTGTCAGTTCCAACCTCCCTGCCATGGGCAGGGAAACCTCACACTAGACCATGATGCCCAAGGCCCTGCCCAACCTGGCACTGCTGGGGATAGAGCATTTACCACTTCCCTGGGCAGCCTGATCCAGTGCCTCAGCAACCTCACAGTAAAGAACTTCTTTCTTGCATCTTACCCAAATCTCCCCTGTTTAATTTTAAACCCACTACCCCTTGTCCTATGACTACAATCCCTGGTGAATGACTCAAAGGAACAACTGCATTGTTTGGCCTATTTTTGTTGTTTTAAAGAATTCTCTGTCCACGTATTACATAATATGTTACTAATGCTAGCCTACTACATGCACTTAGGACAGTGTGATTTTACTGTGAAATAGTAGCCAACAGAAAAAAGCCATTTATTTTGGCCTATCCCTTTGGAGCTACTGTTGATTTCAGAGGGCTTTTTTTTTTCCCTATGAAAAACGTAAGTAACTTTAAACTACATTTCACTTATCTTAGAATTTTGAATGATATTAACTTACCTCCCACAGCATGTAGAATAGCTTCCGGTGCACATGTATCCCATTTCTTGCACCCAGGACTTGCAAATACATAAGCAGATGCCTTGCCTTCTATAAGCTGAATGACCTGTTAGGAATAGAGAGTGGCAATCATTGCAAAGGATCTAGGCATTTAGAATTGGGTAAAACTAACACCAGCAAACAGGGATTAGATCAGTTTATTAATGTACTTAACTCTCAGAAAAGGAATATTAGCCATTTCCTTTCCAATATTACAAGAAATTATATTAAGATTTAGAAAGCTATAGTGTATTACCATTCTAAGTGATCTATTTTGGATTGTTATGAATACAGTCTAGTAGATGAAAATCTGATCTTAGTTTCAGAAGAGAGTCTGGTTTTGACAGCCATGACAAAAAAAAAGCTTTAAAAACTGTAGCAAATGGGTATTCCCTGCATGCAGAGAAGTTCTGCAAAGGAAATATCACTGAGTGCTTTTATGTTTATCCTTTCATATAAGCTGCTAGATAGTTGGAACCAAAACTGTATTAACATGAATGAGAGGAAATGTCTAATAGCTGTAATTAAACTGAATTCCCGTTTAGTCTTCATTACAACTTTTTATTTTCGCCCCTAGAAACAAAATACAGGGCAAGACGGACCTGAGCTATTACCAGCATGGCCACTGTTATCAATATACCTGGACCAAATTCTCTCTACCTCACAGCACACTGAATGCTAGGAAGAGAAGTTGTGCTGGGAAAGGAGGAGGAAATCTCCTGTACATTTATGCAAGTAAGTGATTTCTTTAAAAATTCTTTTTTTTTCCCAAAGGTACCACCTCCCAGTAATAAGAAAAGATTTATAGCTTTTATACCTTGTTTCCTGCTCCTCCAACTCTGATGACACTGTCTGGATTCAAAGCACTGATGCATTCGTTTACCAGGGCACTGCTGTGAGAACGGGTGGTAACAATGATGTGTTTCCCAGCAGGTGCTTCTGTGAGCTGAAATCCAAAGGCACCTATGCCTAGGACTCCCCAGATTGTCCGTCCTAGCACAGCGTCAGGTCCTGCCTACAGAAAAGGTACACAGGTCCAGGTGACGGTTAATCACAGTGATCAGCATTTAAAGCTCAAATGGAAGGAGTACTTAGAGATATCTGCATATCAGGGAGTGTAATACTAATACTAGGTTATACATTTAAACTACTCTAGAGCTCAGAGTAATTGGCTCTTAAGGCAAGGACATTGTTTACCCTTTTCTTATCTGTGACATTGTGGTGCATTACATTCTGCCTCCAATGACTGATGTTAATATTTGTATATTTCTGTACTTCAGGCACAATCTGTAACTGAAAATATCATGTCATTTTAAATGTTTTGTCATACATATTACACAGAACATATGGAATCAGCTGACGATATGTATTACATCAACTCAAGAGCTTTTCCTTTAAATTCTAATGAGTTTAATCAGGCTGTGCCATGTGCTTTTTTCCCCATCACACATAATACAGATATAATCTCAAAACATGTTTAAATGCTTGTAGGTTGGCCATCCTGGACTTATTCCTGTAACCTAGCATGATATACTCTAACCCAGCTGTCAGTGACAGGTACACTTGGTTTACTACAGGGCTGCAGATTTATGGCAGTTACCACATTTCACAAATGCACCTACTGCGTGGATTTACTAGAGAGTTTATAGCAAAGACTCCAAAACCACTGATCTGTACTTATTTTACAGCATGTACTCTGTATTTACTCTAGCAATATGTACAGCATATATTCAATATATCGTATATTACACAAGCCTCAGGATTCAGTATAGCTGTTAGTAGATCCCTGAGATTCAGTTCCTGCAAACCAACATTCAAAATTATATATATTTAATAAAAAACTACCACCTTGTAATCCAGCATTAAGTCCACTATGTGCTGCTTTTCAGTTGAAAGTGTGTTAATTAGAAAAGGCTTAGAAGAGACAGTCAGAAATCATCTAATGCTTTTAAACAAATCAATGCATTTAATACCTCATAGTTGTAATATGGCTGGTTAATAACTCCTGCTATTGCTTTGCCTCCATAAGCAATTCCAATAAGAACCGTTACGTGGTCAAGGAGACCTGTACAGAAATCACATGAATGTAGTTATGCTTCTAAAAGAGAGTATATATATTTAAAAAGAGCCCCTTCAACAGATGTCCTGATACGCAGAGTGGTATCTTAAAAATGCAAATACTAATCAGAATTTTCAGGTGCAATAGCTGGTTGATATAACTTTTTTAGTCATTTACCCTTGAGGTTTGCAAAAAAAAAAAAATGCCCCACATAGAATTCTTTTAATAGAACTATGTTATAATTAACACAAAATGAGGAAGAAATTTAAAGATACAGCTAAATGGAAGTATATGATAACATTCTTCTTTAATTGTGGTGTGGTTTCTTTAATGGTATTCAAAACTAACAATTTGTTGACAATTGTACATCTCTCTTCCTGAAAAGGGGAAAAAAATCTGCCTAAAAGATTTCACATTAATCAACTAAAAAATGCAGCAAGAAGTTTCAGCATATTGTTTCTGGAGGTTTTCTTTTGTTTTCTTCATTTTAGGGTCTATTTCTAAGGACACAAATTAGGCTTTGCTGAAAACAGTTTCAGAAGAATTATGATCTGAACGAGATATTTTATTTTGAAAGGGCTACAAATACAGCTCTGGTATTTGAGTTGTTTGAAGAGGAGGATTGAGGGCATTCCTGTGTGATTTAGCCCCTCAATTGAAAGTATATGTGAAATTGTAAGTTTGACTTAAAGCTGAAGGAAATCTGCCAGCAATCAAAGGCAGCCCTTTGCTCCCCGAAATGATAAAAACTGGTGGGCATTCAGTACTCCATCAGGAATATTCAATACTGAATGGAATGATGAAAAAATCCATAGAACTCACAGTAAAGAAACAACACCAGCCTTATGAAACAATATCATGTGTAACTCCTATCATATAACTATCTACATGTGCATGCTACTTTATTACATTCCTTTTTTGGTTTAAATCAACAGAATTAAAGGAGAGGCCAACCTTCAGTGTACTCCTTGGTTCCGTCCAAGGGATCAACCCATATTACAAGCTTTAAAAATACAAAAATAAGGACATTAACAAATACAAATGATGGAAGTTGTCATGCAAAGTATATATTTTACTTTAGCACTTTCATTTCCTTACAGGAGTAAATACAGAAAAAGTACACAAAAAAGCTTAAAAACTGACTAGAACTTCTCAGCAAATATCTTTATAGAGGTACGAAGGCTTAAACTTGACATGGAAATGACATTATTATGTCTGAAGTAGATAAATTAATTTGAATCACAAGTTGCAGGAAGCAAATGTCCATTTCCCACTATTGCACCTCAGGAATATGCAGCATTTCTGGCTGTGGAGGTGTGATTCTCATAATGACATTTCAGTTTTCCAACCAAAAAGAAAAGCTTGCAACACTTGAATAACCTTTTTCTTAACACATTCTTAGCTAAAATCAGTAAGTGATATAACATAGTGTAAAATATGAAGACATGTATAGCGTTACCACATTACCTCTTCCTCTTTAATTCCTGTGTACTGAGCAGGACAAGTTTTCTTCAGGATTTCTTCACAGTGACCATATTCAATTAGTTCCTCAGTTACCTCATCACCAGGCAGTTCCTAACAAAAGTATTCTTAGAATTATCGGAAAAAGATGTTAGGCTAACCTCAGTTTGCCTTAGAACTGTGGATTTACTTGTGGCTTGCTTGACAAAGCTAATGCAATGGAAAGGTGAAATGGAATACCAATATTTTTAATAGGTTATTTCTTAGCCAAACAGATTCTACCGCAAGTTACTGAACTTGCGGTATGAAATAAACTAGGTACTTACTTCTTCTCCTATGATTGTCACCTTGGGAAACTTCTGTGCCAGTGAAGCACAAATGCTCATTTGTACCAGTCGGTCAGCTTTAGTCTGCAAGTCATTGGCTCCTGTCTGTAAAAGGATGGATGGGAATTTGTATGTTTCAAAGCAACAGCAACAAAAAAACCCAGCTGTACAATGGCCCATATGTCATGCTGAATATCTACCTTATAATGAAAAGGAAGTCTAATTAGATAAATCATCAACCTAGTAAATGATCCTGAGAGAGGCAGGCTAAAAACTGAAACAGACAGTTTCCCTGCACACCCCAAAGCTAAAACAGACTGCTGTGATATCAGAACAATATTTAGATGCTGTGTTCTTCTCATGCAATGGTACAGTTGCACTGATATGTATTTGTGCAAATACTGCACTATGTACAGAGTAAATTAATATAGGTGTGATCACAGATACGAGGGAAAAGCAAAACCAACATGCTATCCAAAGCTTGTTTTTTGTTAAGAAAATCAGGACAAAACTGTGGTGTTTCTTTTAAGTGTCTGAACATTCTTTAGAAATACCTGTCAAAAGATACTTCTCCAGTGCTCTTTTAATCCTTTAATAAGGAATATTTCTTGTATTGGAGAGGTGAGGACTGTATTTCCTTCCTTATTTGATGATCTTCAAAAATACCGCTTTGACCTGTATCTAAATTAGCATTAGTAAGAGAAATTATATTAGAACAAAGTAAAAGTTATACCTTCTCCACTATGCCCAGATCTCCTGCAGCCATTACATTTCTAACAATTGTTGCAGCTTTTTCTGCAGCAGAATATGCAGAGGCGACCACACGCATGAGCAGAGCTGGAGAAGCCATGCTGAAAGCTGAAAGGAAACAAAAAGCAAACTTAGAATCATAGAATAGTTAGGGTTGGAAAGGATCATCTGGTTCCACCCCCCTGCCATGCACAGGGATGAGTCACACTAGACCATGTCACTCAAGGCTCTGTTCAACCTGGCCTTGAACACTGCCAAGGATGGAGCATTTACCACTTCTTGTGTGTTTCTCTCTTCAAGAGAAGACAATAAGGAAAATATTTTAGTTAATATTCCAAACAGACAGAGTTAGAGCTGAGTAGAAGGGGGTTTGTGGGTAACTTCCAGTGAGCAGTAATGAAGTGAGCTTTGACTTTTTGAAAAATACATTAAATATGTATAAAGCTACTTCAGACAAGTTTTCAAATACCTATGCTCTGATAGAGAATCTAGTTCTCACTAAAATAAAATCTGACATTAAACAAGAAAAGCAACAGAAATTCATAAATGTTAGAAAACGTGTAGTCTACTACTAGTCCATTGGTTGAAATGTAAAACAGGTTTTTGTAGATGGCCTAATTGTGGGCACAAATTAGGTTAATGATACACAGATATCGCAAACTTGTATGTGGAAGTCTGTTCATCTAAAGTTTACCATCCTTTCAGTATTTAACTTCTCTTGCTTTCTCTAAGAAAATCTATTGCATCTTCTCCTGTTCTGGTTCCTCAACATAAAAAAGACATGGAACTGTTGGAACAAGTCCAGAGGAGGGCCATGAGGATGATCAGGGGACTGGAGCATCTCCCATATGAAGACAGGCTGAGAAAGTTGGGGCTGTTCAGCCTGGAGAAGAGAAGGCTGTGTGGAGACCTCATAGCAGCCTTCCAGTATCTGAAGGGGGCCTATAGGGATGCTGGGGAGGGACTCTTCATTAGGGGCTGTAGTGATAGGACAAGGGGTAACAGGTTAAAACTTAAACAGGGAAAGTTTAGATTGGATATAAGGAGGAAGTTCTTTACTGTAAGGGTGGTGAGGCACTGGAATGGGTTGCCCAGGGAAGTTGTGAATGCTCCATCCCTGGCGGTGTTCAAGGTCAGGCTGGATAGAGCCTTAGGTGACATGGGTTAGTGTGAGGTGTCCCTGCCTATGGCAGGGGGGCTGGAACTAGATGATCTTAAGGTCCTTTCCAACCCTAACTATTCTATGATTTTTTCCCTCAGCACTGCATGTCCTGTAGTTCTTCCTACTGTAATCCTCTGCATCTGTTCCACAGCACACATCAGTGCAATTCACTGTGCCTTCAGTTCCCAAATAGAATAACTATCACTTGTGAAAGGCTGACAATCATCCATTCCTCCCAGCTTTTCTCTACCTCAGGAAAAAGAAGTATGGATCACCAGGCTGCAGTCTTTCAAATTCAGAGCTAGTTGCTTTTCCTGTCAATTCTTTCTGTCTGTGTAGATTACATGCTTTTTGGGTTTGGTTTACACATGCAATATACTTCCAATTTAATTCTTGAGCACAGAGCTAGAAGAATACAGAGGGATTCATTAATCATCACATAGAAGACTGTATTAGGCTTTCCTCACAACCAATATTTGCAGCAATTGCAGCAAGTATTGCATAAGTTGCACTAGTAGTTTATTAGACAATATCCTTCCTTTCTTGCTTGAGAAATCTCAAGTATAGTGTACTCAGTAAAGTATAATGTAAGGAGGTTATAAGGCTAGCTACTGTAGATGATAGTGACAGGACCTCAAGTTCATGTCTTTACAGTTTACAGCAAACAGCCATGTTAGAGGTACCAAAATCCCTAATTTAGCTGGTTTAAGAATTTTTCCAGCACTTTACAAACACTGTATGGGTATCTCTAAAGCCGGAAGATCTTTGAAGCTAAAAGAGTCACTGTGTAAGTACATTCAAAAAGCATAGCTGCTACTGGTTTTTATGACCTACTGCTCATGGATGGGAGCAAAGTTCTCTGGAGTCCTGCAGAGTAGCCAGGGTCTGTACCCAAAGTACTCTATCTTTGACTGGTAACAATGGTTACAAAGGAGATTTCTGAAATGCTACCCACAGCAAAAAGCAACTCTCAAACAATTGAAAATTGTAAAGCAAATATGTGTCATAACACACGGGGAGACGGGTACTATTTTAAGTATACACTATCATATGAAACAAGTTAAAGGGAAGGAAAGTTGAATGTAATTCATTCCATACTGAAAATATCTGGAATATTAGAACTTCTGAGAGAGAGTAAAAATTAGCATATTAGATGGGAAGTTTTGGTTAAAGAATTGAGCTCAGAAAAGGATAATTAAGATTTTGATGCTCAGCTTCTCATTTGACCTTTTATTATGCATTTGATCCTGCTTTGTAAAGTAAGGTTTAAACTTTATTATTTTAAAGGCTTGATTTATTTAATGATTTCATAAGTTAAAAAAAACTCTCAGAAAACAGTACAAAAATACTGTCTTATGTTCTTCAAGCTCAACCCAAGATGTTTCTTGGGCACGGTTTTCTTGGACATTCTTAAAGCAAACAAATATACTTTCTGTAGTGAACCTATACCTGAAATTTTTAAGCAAACCTTAACATTTAAATATTTTATGAAAAACAAGATTATGAGAAACTAAAATGGGAGGTTCAGCAACCCCTCCTCCCAAATATATAGTAACTAACTAACGAAGTGTGAAGTACGTTATTGCTGCAAAAGACAACTTAAATTTTTACAGGGCTGTACCTCCTATGTGGCACATTTTCCGGTGTGTTGGACCTTCTTGGTTAGGTAAGTTGTCCATAAGTTTCTCATCTCTAACTTTTTTATCTCAAATTATGTAGCCTATTTATAAGTTTATGGCTCTTTCTGATGAGGGCAATGTCTAATACTTACTTCCACAAGTTGGTGAAGGGCCTGGAGGACAAGTCTGATGAGGAGCAGCTGAGGGAACTGAGGGAGGGGTTAGCCTGGAGAAGGCTCAGGGGGGGCCTTATCCCTCTCTACAACTCCCTGAAAGGAGGATGGAGCTAGGAGGTGACTGCTCTCTTCTTCCAAGTAACATGTGACAGGGCTCAAGCTGTGCCAGGGGAGGTTTAGACTGGGTATAAGGAAAAATTTCTTCCCCAGAAAGGTGCTCAGGCATTGGAACAGGTTGCCCAGGGCAGTGGTGGAATCACCATCCTCAGAAGCGCTCAAAAACAGTGTAGATGAGGCCCTTAGTGACATGGTTTAGTGGTGGTTTTGTCAGTGCTGGGGTAATGGTCGGACTTGATGAGCTTAAAGGTCTTAATACCTGATTCTATGAACGCATCCAAGAATATATGGCTTGCTGTGGACAAACAAGCTTGACTCTTATAAGGCTGTACAGTTTACAAAGATTGCACAGCAGCTATCCTTCAAATCAAATTTGTCTATTATTTCAAAACCAAAACAATGTTCTGCAAACAGTTTTCTCTAATGAAAGGAGAAGGTGGATGTCTCAGAGCACTGGACAGCATGCAGAGCTTGCTTTTGCGTGAGCAGGCTGAGCCTGAGCTTCTTTCCCTGAACTCTTCAAAGCCCAGGTGATGAGAGCTCTCTATTCCTTTACCATAGACTTTGGCTCACGTTTCATAAAAGATAAACTTTTCACTCTGTGTAATGTGAAGAAATTATATTTACCCAGAAGCGGGCTAGGGCTCGGAGTGGGAATGCAACTTCTAGGGGAAAAGGGCAGTGCTGCCTCATTTCACCCAAGTGTTTAGAGGCCTTTTGAGTTTGTATTGAAAATAATCATTACTTTTTTAAAGCCTGTTCCTGATTCCCTTGTGATGGGGGCTCCCGGCGGTAACCCGCGGCAGGGCAGCGCACCGCACACCAGCCATGCTACCGAGCCGCGCTCTCAATGCATTTAGGCAAGCACTGCACAACGCTGCACAAGCGGCAGACCCAGCAAACTCACCGTCTCGGCCGTGCTACTCTCCGTCTCGGCAGCGTCCCCAGCACCCCTTCGCTCACCGGCAGCGTCCGGCGGCCCAGAGCCCGCCGGGAGCCCTTCTTGTGAGTCCTTTGCCCCGAGGGAACAGGAGTCCAGGCCGCGCCGCCGCCGCAGCAGCAGCCGAGACCTCTCACAGGCGCCGCCCGCTTCAGGCAGAGCTCGCTCCGATCGCGTCAGGGAGGCGTCTTTACAAACCAAGCCCGAAGCACCCCAGCTCTTCCCGGCTCCGCGGAGGGCTGACGCCTTCTCCAGTGCTCTCGCCCGCCCTCCGAGGCGTGGAGGAAAACGCGTTGCGCCGTGGCATGTCCTTTACCGCGGCCCGTCGTTGTTGTCGCCATCTCGTGCCGTAGCGCAGGCGGAAGTGTTCCCCCGCGCACGTCGTAGGAGCTACCGAGGATGTTCCGGGCCTGGCGGACGCCGCCTCTGGCGCGGGCCCGGGCCCAGGCCCGAGCGCGAATCGCCTGGGGATGGGCGCGCCCCGCCGCCTCCGAGAGCCGGCAGCCCGCGGCGGAGCAGGATTCCCCGTCCCGGGACACCGTGCTGTTGCCGCGCAGCCGCTTCCCCGGGCGGCTGCAGCCGGAGACAGAGCTGGAAACGCAGCAGGTAGCGGTGGGGCCGCGGCTGGGTCCCCCGGGGGAGGCATGCCCCGGCAGCAGCTCATGGAGGGGAGTAGGGAGGCTCGGCCCTGGGGAGGAGGGAAGGTGGCTGGCTGAGGTTACTGTACGGGCCCGGTTTTGCTGCCAGTAAGTTGTAGGTGTGGGCTGCCTCAGGTGAGATCCAGGCCATCTGCAGTCGGCTGTCAGAGTAAGTTGAAGGACTTCAGTTGTTTATGTGTAAGCACAAGTACAGGCTGGACGGAGACTGGATTGAGAGCAGAAGGACTTGGGGCGTTGGTTGATGAGAGCTCAACATGAGCCAGAAGTGTGTGCTTGTAGCCCAGAAATCAGTCGTGTGCTGGGCTGCATCACCGGCAGCATGAGCTGCAGGTCGAGGGAGGGGATTCCGCCCCCCTACTGTGCTGTGGGTAGATCGCCCCCTGCAGTCCTGGCCAGCTCTGGGCCGACAGCACAAGAGGGAGGTGGAGCTGTTGGAGCGAGTCCAGGGAAGGACAACAAAAATTAGCAGCACCTCTTCTATGAATACAGGTTATAAGAGTTGGGATTGTTCAGCTTGGAGTAAAGGCTCTGAGGAGACCTTAGAGCAGCTTCCAATACCTAAAGGAGGCCAACAAGAGAGATAGAGAGGGACATTTTACAAGGGCCTGTAATGGTATGGACAAGGGGGAATAGTTTTAACCTGACAGAGGGTAGATTTGGAGTAGACAAACAGAAGCTCTTCCCTGTGAGGGTGCTGAGGTGCTGGCAAAGGGTGCACAGAGAAGCTGTGGCTGCCCCATCCCTGGCAGCATCCAAGGCCAGGATAGGTAGGCCTTGGAGCAACCTGGTCTAGTGGAAGGTGTCCCTGCCCATCATAGGTGGCTGGAGCTGGATAAGTCTTAAGGTCTTTGCCAGCCCAAAACAGTCTATGATGTACAGGTGGGTACGCTCTGGTTTGCTACTGTTTTGTTTGGAGGAAGAGTAATGACCCTGTTGGTTGTGGAGAGCAAGAATAATAATGTTAGGCTTAGTGTTATGCCTGTCTTGAGCTTTTTAATACTTTTAAGCTAATAATGTCTTCTGCTACAGAGTTAGAAAAGTGAACTCTTCATGCTTGTTTGTTTGCTTTTATTACATGTTTTACGATCTAGCCAAAATTCAGGAAGTGATGATTTAGGTATTTTCTTATTGTCTCTACAGAAATGTGGTTTTTCAGAACTGTATTCATGGCAAAGGCAAAGGAAAACGAAGCAGGAATTCTGTCTGCATGATGGACCACCTTATGCCAATGGAGACCCTCATGTTGGCCACGCTTTAAATAAAGTAACTATTTATTTGTTCACACTGTACTGCTTTGAAGTGGTAAACATGTCTTATAATGTGCTGTGTGTTCTCCATTCCCATGGAAATGGGAATCAGTGGAATGTTAAATCAGTAACACTTTTAAGTCTTCAGTTTTCTTGTAGATGGAGCTTTTCAAAAGCAAATGATGTGGTTATGTAGATGCCATATGATGCCAAGGCGATACAGATACCATAAGAGAACATGTACCTATATTCCAAGTGTTCATTTATGAGGCTGGATATTTCAGTCAAAAGAGGACATCTCTTTAGAAACAGACCAGCCTGTAATTCATTCCTAATCAGTATTAAATGCACAGTTTGTGTATGGAACGTATAGCATGTAGACACATGGGTGAATGTATATTTCTATATGTGTGTATGTAATAATGTTACTGTAATGCATGGTTGAGCTGTGTCTTGCTATTCTTTTTTCCTCCGAGTACTTTGTAGATTTGTTCCATTGAATTTATCTTGCTATCCTCAGTGGAACCACAATAACTAAGTGTTGATGGCTTTTAAAATACAGATTTCACCTTTGAAATATTACTCCTAAATATGTTTGGATACATTTAGATTCAGTCCTGAGAGTATCTGTATTGCATACACTGCAAAGTGGGAAAGACTTAAAATGTGACCCACAGCTTATACTACTAGTGCTAAAACTCGGACTGCAGTAATATGCACTAGGCCAACCCTGTAAATGCAGCTCAGTGTTTCAAAAATGATGACAAGTAGGATTTGTTTGCTTCAGTTCTTGCAGGTTTTTAATCTGCATCTTTCACCAATACTGAATGTAAATTCCCTTCATCAGGGGTCCTCTGAGGTTCTGCCAAAATACAAAATGATGGGCAAGAAAAATCACAAATACATAGTCTTAAATGTAAATTTATACTGCACCATTGTAGTTTAACCCCAGCTGGCAGCTCAGCAGCATGATGCCAGTGGGATGGGAAGAGAATTGGAAAAAAGGTTAAAACTCATGGGTTGAGATAAGAAGAGATTAATAATTAAAATAGGGTGTAATATAATACTGATAACGAAAAGAGAAATAACAGAGAGAGAGGGAAAAAAACAACAAATAAGTGGTGCACAATACAACCGTTCAACACCAAGTCTGCCGTGAGTAGTGATCGGTGTCTCCTGGCCAACTCCTTACAGTTTATATACTGGGCATGATGTGCTGTGGTACCCTTTTGGCTAGTTTGGGTCAGGTGTCCTGTCTCTGCTTCCTCCTGGCTTCTTGTGCCCCTCCTCACTGACAGAGCATGAGAGACTGAAAAGTCCTTGATTGGGGTAAGCACTACTGAGCAACAGCTAAAACATCCATGTGTTGTCTGCGTTGTTCTCAGACAAAAGCCAAAACACAACACTGTACCAGCTTCTAGGAAGAAAATTAACTCTATCCCAGCTGAAACCAGGACATGCAGCCTTTTGTATTTTTGGGTGGGTTTTTTTAGCAGGAGGATCTTAATAGTGTAGCTGTTCCATGTGGGGGAGCTAAAGAGGTAACAGACTCTTGCGTCCTTTCAGATTTTGAAAGACATCACTAATCGTTTCTACGTGATGAGAGGTTATAAAGTACATTATGTGCCAGGATGGGATTGCCATGGATTGCCAATTGAGTTGAAGGCGTTGTCAGAAGTCAAAGGATCTGAAAATCTTTCACCAATGGAAATTCGACAGAAAGGTAAACTACTCTTTGTCATATCTTTATAGAAGTTGGATTAAGTATTTATACATCCTACTCATACTTTGTATTTTATGCTTTATACGTAGTTTTTATACTTTCCTGAAGGCTTTTCTATAAGCTATTGGTGACATTTTCCATGATTACTATGTATTTGCCAAGCAGACTGACTGCAGCGTAATCTTATGAAACGAGAATTGAACATAGGATTAATTCACTGCTGTAATCAATGTGCATATTGTTGACCAGCGGTTTAAAAAAACCCAAAAGGAAGGCAGAGGTTTTGGATTTCTGCTTTGCTTAATTGTGTAGTGACATGAAACTGATGTTTATCAGATCCTTTTGGTTTTTGAAGACAGAATTTGATTAGGAGCTAAAAAGATGCGTTTAAAAATCAGGTTTCATCAGGACAGGTTGGCTCAGTACTTTAAGTAGGAATGTATTTGTTTACTGTGTTTGTAACAATATTACAGAACTATAAGAGTGTTCCTTTCAGGGGAGGTTAGTTTGCATTATGTGGAAACTGTTCTGAAGAAATAATGTTAAATACCATGTGTATTGAGACATCAACATTCAGCTGCAAAGCTATTTATAATGAGCAATTTAAACTGCTTTAGCTTGTGGCAATGAAATCGGCTTATTTTCAGGTGCGTGTTCTGAAATGTTTGGCTCAGCATCAACAGAAGTAGTTAATTTTCACTCTTTATTTTACATTATTTGAGAAGGCATTTTAAGAAATTGTTCTTCTTAACTAAATATACCTATTCCCCCCCCCCTTAAAAATAAAGTTTTTATTCTGGAAACATTTGTTTTATGTCCCCATATAAATCAAAAAGTGCCACTTCTGGATCTTTTTGCTGTTTGCAGTTTATGTAACTACTCTGAAATGCATATTTTTTTTGAGCCATAATAATCTGTGTAATACACATCAGTAGTTAGTGCATGTTTTAAATATTTTCAGCTGAGGCTTTTCTATAAAAGGTCAGTAGCGTAATTAAGTGGTATTACATTGATAAATGTACCAATTGTACAAAAATGTACCAAATGTATCCACTTACCTTGATGAGGTAAACCATGTGCTTAATGGAACTATTCCTTTCAGCCAGAGAATTTGCAGAGAGAGCAATTGAGAAACAGAAATCTGCCTTCATTCGCTGGGGTGTAATGGCAGATTGGGCTAACTGCTACCGTACATTTGATCCAAAGTATGAAGCAAACCAGCTGAGAATCTTCTATAAAATGTATGATAAGGTATGTTGAGCTTTTGTTGAAGTCTGGTTTGATTTATCATGAGTTTTGATTATCCTAACTTTATTTCTCCCCCCCCTTTCCAGGGATTCATTTATCAGGACTACAAACCTGTGTTCTGGTCTCCTTCGACAAAGTAAGCATTGACTTAACTATTTTGTCTTCAAAATTTTAGCAAAGATATCAATAGCTTTTCGTGTTTAAGTGTGTTAACTGATGTTTGATCTTTACCCAGAACAGCCTTGGCCGAAGCAGAGCTGGAATACAATGAGCAGCACGTCAGTCGTTCTGTGTATATGAAATTCCCCTTGTTAAAGTCACCACCTAAACTGGCTTCTGTGCTAGGTATGACTTCTGTATAGATTTTAAGAGTGATAGCTTTTGTTTTTGTTATAATTTTAAGTAAAGTACTTCTAATTTACATCTGTAGATGGATCATCCCCTGCTAGTGTGCTAATCTGGACTACACAACCCTGGACTGTGCCAGCCAATCAAGCAGTTTGTTACATGCCAGATTCAGCGTATGTGTCTTTAACTTGGTTCAGTGATCTGTGTCAGTCCTTACCAGTATCAGTAAAGTTAAAATGTTCTGGACTACATTACCTTTTATTTAAGGCATCCTTTTGTTGTGGTCGTTTGTTGTTTTGTGGTTTTTTTTTTTGTGACACAACTACAACCTTTGTTCTGTATTACTCTTAATATATTAGTTTCATCTTTATTTTTTCTTTTAACTCTTCTTCCTGATGTTAACATTATCTTGAAATTCTTTTGAGATTTATGGGTGAATTTGACATGTAGATCCCAAACCATTTGCTGTCTTTTAGAGAAATGGAGTGTTTAGACAACTTGTAGCTTTATGGTGTTTGTAATTATTGAGTATTTCAAATATATATTTGCATTGTAGCTACTCAATTGTGAAGTGTACAACTACTGGTGAATACTTCATTTTAGCTGCAGATAGAGTTGAATCTACAGCTGCTGTTTTGGACACTCAGTTTGAGGTTGTGTCAACATGTAAAGGTAGGTTTTAATTTTGTTAATCTTAAGTTGCGTAGAAATCTGTATGTAGGTGTCTGAAAACTGCTTCAGTTTTGATGTATTATTAAGTTTCTTTAGATCTTGAGAATGTGCTTCACTGAAATAATACAAAGAGGAGTAGCAGTCTGTCAGATTCACTGTTGGCATATTGTAGCTCAAATTTTCATCCATAAGTTTCAAAATAGTCTTTAAGATCTAGAGTCACATGTGGAAAACAGAGTAGAAGTCTGTTCGCCAGCAAAATATTAATTACAATGAATGCACTTTTTTCTGGTTTTCTCATCCATCGCTGATGAGAGCAAGGAGCTAATTACAGGTATACTTGCTGAACTGACTGATCACTAAATTCTATGAAAACTACTGAAATTACTGAGTTTTTCATTGCCAAGAAGTGCCTTAAGCCTTCATTATAACCGTGAAGACCATCAAGCTGTCATAGGTGTCTGTTGTCCTTATGGACAAACTAAAGCGATTAAGTCTGCATCCTGACAAAATGCCTAATGGTGTTTCTTAATAGACAGACTTTTGTCTGTTCACATCTGTATTATGATTCATTGTCGTAAATGGGGATTTAATGTGTCATTTGTGAACTTTATTCATTTGCCTTTATCAGCGACTCAGTGTCTAGAGGAGATGAGAAATCTGTATGACTTTTCAGGTTTTTGATGTTATACAACATATTCTGTTTCAGAGGCAAAAGAGACTTCTGTTTCTTTGCTTAATAAACTTGGTTTTACCTGGTGCTAAAATTAGCTGGAGGTCTTCTCATGGGTTCCACCTTTTTGAATCACACAATTTGCAGATAACGTGTGGAGTTGGAGCTTCTTGGAAAAAAAACTTCATATTAGAACCTATTCTTTTTTTCTCTTCCCATATATTCACTAATTCATTATATTTGTTACCTTCCTGTATTAGTGTACAGAACTGTCAGGAGTTCCAAAACATGTTCTTTCTAAGAAGAAAATGGTCAGTGAAAGCCATTGTGTCATATGAAGCATTTCTCTGTGATTCTTGATTTTCAGCAAAGCTTTGATACTAAGATTTATTCAGTAAAGTTGAAACCTTAAATTGTCACAATCTTCATTTGTCCTGTAGTCTGTTAGTATGTAATTTAGAGAATTTATAGTAATTGTTAATGATAATACTTAGTGGCAGAATGGGAATAGTTCCCAAATTCAAAGTTTTTAGCCTGCTAAATCATTACTGGAATCTGTGTCTGGGGAGCACTGAGATAGTGGTCCCCAGGGAATGGGAATGTGGAGTGTCACTTGGTGGAATGTCACTATTAGTGGAATACCATTGCCTAAGGTCAAAGAAAAGCTTTTTCTTCAAAGGTAAAAAAGCCTGTGTGCAAGTTTAACAACGCAGAGAATTTGAAAGCATGTGGATTGGGACCCACAAATGAGATGAAGTAGTAGTACATCTGAAAAGTACCATGTGCATACACTTGCTGATCAGTTGTTCCATTTCTGCTGTCTGATAAAAGAAGCTGAATGCTATTTTCTCTTCTGTTTGTTTTGTTTTTCCATCCCCAGGTGTAGATTTGGTCGATGGTTCTTGTGTTCATCCCACAATTCCTGGCAGAGTCTCCCCTCTGTTACCTGCAAATCATGTGACAATGGCAAAAGGAACAGGATTAGTTCATACAGCCCCTGCTCATGGTATGGAAGACTACAGTGTAGCTTCCCACCATCAGCTGCCCACGGTACTTCATTTTTCAGCTTTTGCTCTAGATTTCCTGCAAGTGTTTGATCATGTTCCCTTAAATTGATTGTTGTAATTTGTATGTAAAATGTTTCAAAGCATTCACATAAGTGTGAGCATCACTAATGGCCTGCAGGAATGCATGAGTAACCTTAATAAAAGCGTGTATCAGAATAAAAGGACAAAGTTTTTCACCCATCTCGTAATTAAAGCTTGCTGGGAAGTGGAAGAATAGAATCTGATTTCTCTCTCCGTGTTTTTTGTTTTTAAAGGATAACGCAGACAACAGTTCCCAGATACTGTCTGTTAGAACTCAGAATTGGCTTTTGAAGCTGTATTTTGCATACCAGTAAATCATCAGTTATTTAGATCATTAGAACAAGCTTTACTGAAAAAGAATAGTGATAAACACGTACGTAAATGCAGTTCAGTTATGCATGATCAGTTTCTGTTTGATGGAAATGAAGATGTAGGGTATTCTTTTTCTCTTCTACCTCTTTAAAGAGGTGACTCTTGATGTTCCAAACCCTGAGTAGACTCATATTTCTGGTTGGGTTTTTTCAGAGGTGGGGGTTTTCTTGGGGGTTTTTGTTTTTCACTGTTTATTTGAAAAGCTATTGAAATACTAACCAGTGACTTGATGTAAGACAGGTGTAGTATATCTGCAAATGTAATGATGCTCATTTCTTCTGACACATTTAAGTCGCTTGCCTGATAGGTTACTAAGTTGCAGTTCACTAAAGTGTACTTAAATATAACATATTTTGCTGTTAATCAGAAAAGTAGCTGCTCAGCAGAACACTCAACTCACTTTTGAATGCCAAAAAAAGGTTGTAAATTGCCACCAGGTATCTTATTGACATGATTAACATACTTATTTTTAGGAGTGCTTTGTGGATGAAGGGGGATTTTTCACTGAAGCTGCAGGTCCTGAACTTCGAAACAAGAATGTCCTTGAGGAAGGGAATGAAGCTGGTGAGTACTTGATGTTTAGCTGTCTGTTACGTTTGTGTCTGTTACATTTGTGTGTTCATATAAACTGGGCGCAGCTTGAAAATGAATGAGGTATCTGCACTTCTTACTGTGTATTGATCATGGAAAGAAACAAGTTGAAGTTAACAGAAGTGGTATGTCCGTATTAGATTGTTAATCCTGCCTCGTTGTTTCTCTCAGTCATTCAGATGCTTCAGGCAGCTGGGAGTTTGTTGAAAGAGGAGAAATACGTGCACAGTTACCCATATGACTGGAGGACTAAAAAACCAATGATTATTCGTGCCAGCAAGCAGTGGTTTGTGAACACAGCAAGTGTGAAGGCTACAGCACAAGTGTGTAATTTTTCTTTCTTATGGGACATTTGAAGGTGGTTGATGCTATTTGGAATCAAAAAAGCAATCTTGCTATAGCTCTCTTCAGAATGTATTCTTCTCTAGGGTTTACAAACAGTAGTTGAAAAGTATTAATTACCTGTAGAAGTGATGAATCTTGTTGGGTTTTGTTCTCAATGTTAATATAATCCAGGATGAATACATTGACTGACATATTTGTTCGTTGTATTTACAGGGGATAGGCATATTTCTTAGAGCTACTGTTTTCTTTATTCCCAAACAATATTTTTAAAAATAGAATGTTTCAAGGAATTAAATCAGAAGAGATGGTTTTATCACTACTAAAATTACCTTTGTTGATTTGCATTGATTTGATACGTTTATGTGCGTGACTAGACATCTTTGCTCCCCCACTGATTTTGGCACAGTCCTGTTTTCATAGAATCATAGAATAGTTAGGGTTGGAAAGGACCTTAAGATCATCTAGTTCCAACTCCCCTGCCATGGGCAGGGACACCTCACACTAAACCATGTCACCCAAGGCTTTGTCCAACCTGGTCTTGAACACTGCCAGGGATGGAGCATTCACAACTTCTGTGGGCTAACCATTCCAGTGCCTCACCACCCTTACAGTAAAGAACTTCTTCCTTATATCCAATCTAAACTTCCCCTGTTTAAGTTTTAAGCCATTACCCCTTGTCCTATCACTACAGTCCCTAATGAAGAGTCCTTCCCCAGCATCCCTATAGGCCCCCTTCAGATACTGGAAGGCTGCTATGAGGTCTCCACACAGCCTTCTCTTCTCCAGGCTGAACAGCCCCAACTTTCTCAGCCTGTCTTCATATGGGATTTTTTTAATGTGCAGTGCTCTTTGAAATGATGTATATCCCCACAGAAAACTCAGACCAACACGTCAGGCTGCTTTGGGTAATAGTAATTTCATTCTAATTAGGGCATGAGTTATTGTATTCCATGAAGGATAATGTGGTTCTTGAGGGTTGGGAGTGAGTGGTAACCCTCACTCTGTAATACAGCTGGTATGTGTCATGATGGGGTTCAAAGTAGACAACAGGACAAGGGGAAATGTACAGCATATACGGAGTTCAGAGTTTGTTACTGAAGAGAAGATGCAGGGAAGTAAATGAAGTAAATGCGACAGTTGCCCGAAACATGTTATTCAGTGCTGGGAGTGGGAATGTAGACCTGTACCTTTTTTTACTGGTAACATTAACATTGTGCGAATGCTGCAGCATGTTCAATTCACTGTCTGCTTTATAGGAAGTGCTGAAAAAAGTGAAAGTTATTCCCACATCTGCAGTGAACAGAATGCTTGAAATGCTGGACAGAAGGACGTTTTGGTGTATATCACGACAAAGATCTTGGGGTGTCCCAATTCCTGTTTTTTATCAGAAGAATACAGGAGAATGCTTGATAAACAGGTATTTGCCTAGTTTTATATACTGAAAAATGAAAGAATGAGCGCTGTCTGTTGTGCTGCAGTTACACAATATTATAAAACTTCTAACTGTTCAAGTATAAATCTATGCTTTTACTTGTAGCTGTTTATAGCAGAACTAATTCAGCTATAAATTAAAACAGTCAAAACCTCATTGCTGAAGGTGACTTGCCTGTAAGTAATGGGGATCAGTTTACTTAGATACCTATGTTACTTGTAAAGTCTCCTTGATAGTTATTGCTGTGCTTTCATCCCTCATCTTCAAGTTGAGTGAGCTGATAGTAATCCCCATCCTTTATGTTTAAGCAAGGAGTAAAATGCAAGTTGTAGTTAGAGTGGATTGCAACTGCAGTTGTAAGTTGAACAGGTATTTTGTAAAAACAGCATTTTGCAGTTGAATAAGTGGCAATAATCTATCTGAAGTGGAATAACCAAATCAGTTGCAGAATAAGTAACTGCACTTAAAATCCAAATAGGGCGTTTTTGAAAGCTAGCCTCAATAAATGTAAGTAACTGACCTTTAGCTATATGATTTGGTATGTCTAAAGCTTCAGATGTTAGCCTCATTCAGCCATCTTCTGGCTAATAGCATCCAGGTACTGTAAACCCTGCATTTAAGAAATTCCAGACAATGTCATGTAGAGGAAATCCAAGCTATGCTTGAAACAAGAAAACTCAACCAAATACGAACCTTTTCTGTCTTTTAAGCACTAATAGGGTTCTGCTTTTATCCCTTTGGGGAACAGAGATTATCAATTGTGAGTATCCTCTAAGAGATTATTTCATAAAAGTAGTATTGTGGAGTTCCACATTCATTGTTTTCTGTCTTGAGATATGCTGCTGTAACTCTGTTTTACACATCTTAACCTTACACCCACTCATGCAAATTCATTATGGATAATAAGATTGCATAGCTGGAGATGAACTTAAGTAGTATTGCAGAACTCTTGGGGTTTTTATTTTGGTGTTGAATAAATATACTGCACAGAGTCCAGCATGTTTTCCAGAGGCTGGACTGAGCACACAGGTGTAGTAGTAGGTGAGGCTTAGGGTGTGGCGAGCAGGGAATGGACTTCAAGCAGTTAGTCCTTAGCTTCACCTAGTGTGACTGGGTGTGTAGGTGCACAGATGTGTACTTTGACTCTCTCACAGTAGGCAATAACTGTGAGAAAAGACCACAATAACTGTAGCTGTTTATAGTTCCTGAATAATGCTGACACACCTCAGGAAATAAATGGGTGGAGGCTCTATGGGGTGTAAAAAACATTTTACTCACCAAAATTGTTACTGTATTAAAAACTAAGCATATGATCACATTTTAAAAAGTCACAATTTCTGAGGAATACTTATTGTAGTCTATTTGCAGAATAGGCGTAGTGTTCTTATGACTACTCTTAACTTTGTACTTACTTGTGCTTGCTTAAGTTTGTTAAATACATAATTTAACAACAAAATTAGAGGGTAATGAAAACCGGGTTAACAGTTGGTAGTCAAATGTGAAGGGCACTTTGAAGCAATAGCTTCTTCAGGACCCAGGGGACGCTGACACAGTGGGATCAGAAAGCATTTGAAAGGAGGGATGCATGGGAATTCCTTTAAGTTGTAGTAAAATTACCTTGAAAGCCAGTGATCTGTATTTAAAAGTGTGTCTTTTGTAAGTGCTTGAGCTGTGTGAGATTATTGCTGGAATTGTACAATATGGCAGTTGGGGCATTTTGATGCGGTAAACTCTGCACTAGTTTAACAAGACAGGTTGACCTTTGTCTGTAGGTACTGGACTAGTGGTCACACATGTAGGTGGATGAGCAGAGCAACATTATGGCATGTTTGGTTAGAGTTCATCTGGGGGGAAAAGAGAGACATTTAGGAAAAAAGAGACATACCCAATATGCTTGAAAAGTAGGTTTATTTCATTTGACCCACAGCTTCTGATGCTCATTTATCGTCTGTGCTCTTTACTTGTAACCTGGTTTACAGCAGAGGTGAAATTGTCAAAGCAAAGTGTAAAACACATTAAATATTTAAAAATTAAATATTTAAAGTTAGCCGCAGCAGACTTCTGTGACCAGAGTGGGAAAAGTGCACAGAATATTGGCCTATAGAAATGACAGGCAAATTTAGAAAGCAGTCTGTCAATTCATAGGTCATTTTCCTGGACACCAGTTCTTATTGAAATAAGCACCTAAGATGAAGTATTTTTGTTGCATTTGTGTTAATCATTTTGGAAAACGCAAGAGGTTGCTGACATATTTCTACCACTTAAGAATTTTCATATTCAGACTGTGGTTATAATTAATATGATGAAAACAATAGTAAATAAATTTCAAAACAAAATCTCTTATCTGGAATTCTGGATAAATGTGCTTCCAGTAGCAGCTGCTCTGGAGTTTCCCAGTGACTATCAAAAGTAACAGCATCTCCACTGGAAGTCAGTGTAGTCCACATGGAGTTGCTGTTACATATGAGAGCACCAAAGGTCGATCTTGAGTGATGCTGTTTGTATATCACCTGTAAAAAAGACTTTAAAAAAGATAACCAAAAGAGTCCCTAAAATAAACCGCTGTGTTTCCTTCTGTGAGTTCCCTTGAATTTGTTACGTGAAAGGCAGCAGAAGGCTTCTCTTCAGGTTGCTCATGTTTAACAGAGTATTTTTCCCACACCAACAATCCTATGTTTCTAACTTGAAAGCCAAGAGCTAGATGGAATATTGCACGCAACTAGTTCTCTGTGAATCTTCCTGTTTGCTACTGTGGCCCGCCACAGCCCTAAAAGCCATTCAGTTGTTCGACACTGCTGTCTATAGTTAGAAATTTAATACTGGTGATTAAATTCTTAATGTAGGGTATGCCACGTCATACTGCCATCGGGAGTTAAAGAATGATTTTAAAATAGCAAAACCCCGTATAAGAGAAAGAGAAAAGAAAGAACAATTTCTTTTCATTATTGCCACTTTTAGTAAGAATGCGGAGGTAAAATTCATGTTCCATGTGAGTGGAGGAAGAAACCCTTTAACTAGAATACATGCACAAATAAATGCTGATGCTGTTTGTCAACTTTCAAAATTTAATAGATTCAAGAGAAAAAAAAAATTGATTTAGGAAATTCTGTAACGCATGGAAGAGAAAAGAGAAAGCTCCAAAAGTAAATCAAGAGATTTGTATTGCCTGTAGTAGCTTGGACCAGGTAATAAATGTGAGATATGTACTTCAATCTGACCTCATGCAGTAACTTCTTTGCAAATTCACTTTTCAGATATTGGTAATAGTAAGTACTGTTACAAAGATTATTCTAATGCCTGCAAACGTTTGTCCCCTTCTGTGTGACTTCGATTAAGAAGTAACTTAAATTTCTGACGAAGAAAACCCCAACCTGTTTTGAAGTAGATCTATACTGCTCTCTAATTTACTGTTGAAAGTATCAAGGCACTTCAGTGAATTGTAAGCAATAGCAACTTACCATAACCTAAGTACTTACTGCTACAGTATCAATGCTCATGTAAAAAAGATAACTTGCCGTCTTTTCTGTTGTTTGAAGAGGTTGAGAGAACACCAGACCCTGTATTCTTCTTCTCCTGACTGTATCTTATGCTGCCTAATTTCTGTTAACACATTAAATAAGTGTTCAGCATAATCAATATCATTCTTCAGAGTGATTGGCTGGTGTCGTGGTAGCGTGAATTGCCGGGGGGGGTGTTCAGTGCTAAAACGTAGCAAGTGACACGTAATGGGAGTTCTCCTAGATAGTGCATGAATACAGGGCAAAGTTTTACAATGGGGTTTATTGCTAACTTGGTGAACTGTCATGCTCACGTTGAAGCCTGCAGGTTATAAAGTAATGAGTAGTTATTTGAGAAAGGTGGTTTTTCACTTGCACCTTACAGAAAAGTACTTTGCCAAAATCTTTCTTCTAATACAGATACCTTAAGTAGAGTCACTTCTCTCTCTTGCAGTGATAATTAATCATGAGGACACTGGGAAGGGATTAGAGGAGTGGGGCTTTTCAAACTGTTGGAGGAAAAAGTATTTGTTGAAATGGTGTCCTGGAAATCTTTGGTCTTAACTATCTCATCTTATAAAATACTTGCTTGTTAATCATAGACTCATAGAATAGTTAGGGTTGTAAAGGACCTTACGATTATCCAGTTCCAAACCCCTGTCATGGGCAGGGCTGCCTCACATTAGACCAGGTCACTTGGATTCTGTAGTGAAACTGAATATAATGAAAAAACTAAAACTGGTAAAATGTTTGGGGTTTGTTTGTTTCTTTCTTTCTTTTTTTACTTGATTTTAAACTATAGTAAAATTTTGAGAATATTTATCAAGTTAAGTTCACAGGCATTGACTCCTTATTTCTTTTAAGTAACTGATAACACAAAACTGACCTTATCAGTCTGGAAAGTTGTATCTGTGGCGTAATCATATCTGTTAGTTCACGTCACAGAAATGCGTCTTTTAAATTATTCTGCCCTTCCTAAATTAGCAATATAAGCCTTTGCATTGCGTGGCAATACACTTGGTAAAAGCTATACCTATAGTATCTTTTGTAGTAATGGTGTATCTACAATGGTAGGCAACTGCTGTGTGGCATTGGCAATACTTACTGTAAATGAAGGCAGTCATTTTATGATGGTTTCGCAAGGGAGATTGATAGTAAGGTTTATTTCCTTCTTGTCCCTCCCCCTGCCTCCAGTGGCAAGGAGAACAGTTCATTCTCACTACAGGCAATACAGTTTGCACTAACACAGTGCTTCAGGTCCTCTCTCCTTATTAATTTCTCCAAATATTTGTTTGATAGGCCAGATCTTAACAGTTATACCTTCAACTGAGGAGAGATGTCATCACAATTAACAGCTGCAGAGTCAGAAAAATATCAGCACTTGAAGCTGTGTCTCCTTTACTTATAGCTTAGAACATCTGACAAACTGAGATTTCTGCTGTGATCAAACTGAAGCCAGACAATTGCTGGAAAACATTGTTTATTAAGAGCATATTCATACATGTCATCCCAGGTAGCTCTTAGTTTTGGTCTGTGGCTGCATTTATCACCTTCTAAAAATCCCCACAAATACATGTTGAAAACTTCAAAGATGTATAGGTTGAAAATTAATTCAGCATCAGTTTATGGCCCTTCACTGAAGTTATTTGTGATGTAGAAACGTTATGTGGAAGACAAGCTTAGTTCCTGTTTTAGTTTTCTACTTGCTTTATGGAGCATGCTGGTGGCTTTTCTATACTGGTTATGGGTATGATTCATGATAAGAAAAAATTTCTGGCTCTAATTTGATACCAGAGCCATTAGCTGAGCACTGACTTGCTTCTTCCATGAATCATTCAACATGTATTAACCTTTTATGTGGTAATAAGCATGTTCTGGGGTGAATCATCCTCTTTTTCATTTAGCTACTCTGTCTTCTGCTGGTGAATTCCGTGAGTAAGGATTGCCCAGTAACAAGAAGGCATTGACACTGTCGAGAGCTCTTGAAATACTTGGAAACAACTAGTTATCCATCATTGTCTTTAAAAATGCATAGGCAGTGTATTTGAGAAGAATCAAAGATGGAGCAAGGATGTTGGCAAGGAGTGAAAATGATGTTGTGTGTATTGCTTCTTCTAGCCTGTGCCCAGATGCCATGGTCTGTGTCATGACTGAAGGTATGGGTGTAAAGCCAGCCTTTTCAATGGAGGGTACTGACCCTGCAAGAGAGGCTGATTCATTGGAATAATTTTGTCTGTGCTGAGGCAAACAAACTTCTTGGCTTATGTGATTTGTTTTTTCCTGAATGCTTTCTGAATGTGAAGGTTTAGCCTGAAGGAGACAAGGCGTAAGGGATACTGATACTATCTGCCAGGAATCTACCAGGACTGGAGTTGCTGTTTGCTTTTGTCTTGGAGAAGTAACATTTCACAACTGAAAGTGTAGGCAAATAGGCCTCTGTGCAAATATTACTGAAAGGGAAAGATACTACTCAGAGTTGGAGCTCCTCAGTGCTGTTTTACCAAACGTTAGCAGTTCTATTACAAAGCTATAAATTGTGTCCTATCATCATTAAAATGGAAGGTGAATGATACCCATTCTAATCTGAAAGGGTAAGACTGGTGGAGGTAAGCTGGCTGGCTATCACTTTGTGAGCCTTACTAGTTTCCTCTCCAGAAAAGCTACTGGGATGTTCTACAGGAATTTGAAAAATAAACTGATGAATTGATGATTGATTGATTAATACAAAACTGTTGGTCTGTCGTTGCAATTTTATTCCCACAACCAAGAGCAAAACTGCATTTTCTTCTTACTCTTGCACCTCATGTCATATGATTAAGTAACAATTTGTTCTGCATTTTCGTGGAGAACATAGGTTGTCATGCTTGAACTCTGTGTACAGGAGTCCACTGAATGTTATAGTGATGTAGCTCACCTTAGTAGCAGTGCAGTAAAAATACTGTGCTGCAGTTGTACAAGACCAAGACCATCTTCATGTTGTGTTTTCAAGATAACAATATCAGATCATTATTTTACTTCTTCCCCTCTTGCAATACTGTGTCAAGAAGTTAGTTAATCGATTAAATCTTCATTTCTTGAGTTAAAAATGAATCTTTGGTGGCTTGGGTAACGCAGTGGGTTTAGTTTGAAGTCGGCAGGTCATGATGATTTACTGTACTACTTGAATACAGCAGGTGTCTTAAAAATCATCTCTTTAGTAAAGGCAAGGCAAAGTGCATGAGGCCTGCTTTGGTTTTTAAGCTGTCTTAATTAATGTCTTATCTAATTAAATGATATTAAAAATCAACTCCCTATAGCCTTTCCTACTGGGGACAACAATTGAGTATCTCCTAAATAGTGCACAGAACTGCTGTACCTTATGAACTCATCTGTTGCCTTCAGAGTGTATGTTGAATGGTGTTTTACATCACTCCTCTACTGGGTAAAGTTTGCCACATTATTGGGATTAATATATTTATCAATTTCTTACCATTTAAAAAATATGTTGCTCAAAAGGGGGAATTGAAGCAACCAGACATCTAATACACATGTGTATTGTTCAAAATGCTGCCATTTCTCGACTCTACATTTCCATGTAAGTTCTCAGTGTCTTTTTATCCAGTGGAGAATAAAAGCCTGTTGGCTAAAGGGGCAGATATTTTGGGTGGAAAATAATTGTTTAGTTTCTTTTTAAATTCAAGGTCAAGAAATAGCAAATGAAATGGATTCTAGAGGTTTTCAAGCTGCTGGCGTCTGTTCCAAGTGCCCAGTTATTGACTATTTGCAGAAAAAGCTGTTTGAAATACATGTGGATTTCTGTATGTCTAGGTTTTACACAACCCCAACCATCTTGGAAGATGAAAGTAGGAAATCTTCCTATACAGGCAGAAAGCTCTGTGGAGTCCCATCTTGATTAGAAGCTGGAAAATCACAGGATTAAACAGCTTGATGTCTTTATCAGTTTATGTCACCACTTTTTATCTGAAACACTGAGGTACAATTAACTCATTAATTAATAAACCCCTTTTTTCTTTCTAACCCAGTGAAACTGTCACAAATATCATCAAAATCGTGGAGCAGCAAGGAACAGATGCATGGTGGACCCTTCCTATTGAACAACTGCTATCAAAAGAGGCTGTAGCGAAGGTAAATTTTTGACTTCAAATACAGAAGGTGCTTGAAAGAGTTCAGTGGTGGGAAATGATACAAAACCTTTATACATTCCCATCCCGCTTTTTCAGTCTTGGACCTTCATGAGAAGGTATTCTGGGAGAGGAGTATTCAGAAAGTGAGATCTGAGTATGGCAAAAGCCACACAGTCAGATTTGTGCCATTAATTCAGGGCAGAAATCTCCCTCCTCCTCCTCCTTTTCGTTCATGGGAAAAGTAACACCCTAACTAACCAAGTTATGAACCCCAATATATATTTGGTCTTTGTCATTAAAATAGATGAGAATTTTAATTTAGTTCTTCCTAACTTTTTACTGTTCCTTTAATAACTGTGTTCTTAAGCAAGCACACAGACTGTACTTTCCTTGTTCTGGTTTGGGTTTTCATCAGTAAATATCTAAAAGCTATTGTGAAAAATTATCCAAGTTATTTTGTGTTCACTCACAAAGTTGATGGCAGAGCCTGTACAGATCTACAGGCTACTTTATTTCTACATTCAAAAAGCATTGATGCTAAGGTGTATTCTATTTGCGTTATTTAATAGTTGTTTTTCCCATAGGCTGGTGGTAATGATGTTTTGGATTATGTCAAGGGACAGGATGTCCTAGACATCTGGTTTGACAGTGGAACTTCCTGGGCTCATGCTTTGGAAGGTACAGAATTAATATGTTGATTTTTCTTTTAAAATGCTTGTAGAACAGAAGTGTAACTGTTTTGCATGATGGTTGGTGGCTGGTGTCAGCAAAACTGACGTAGGGTTGTGGCTGTGACTTCTTGTAAAGCTGCTTTTGCTTGTAAAGATAAGGATTTAATGTTGGCAAACTCATTTTCAGCATAGTCAAAATTGAGAATGCTCCAATACTCTATTCTGACTGATTTTGCCATGTGGCAAAACAAGAACATACTTGTTTTGAGTATGGAAGCTTCATGACACAAAGTACTTTGCTGTTAGGTGGTAACTTAAATTATTTTCAGTTAAAAAATTTCATTTTGAGCAAGGTATTTGAAGCAAAACAAAACGGATTAGCTGCTGGATCTGAGTGAGTTGTAGGTGTACTTTTTACTTTCTGACTACTTCCAGTAACTAAAGCAATATATTGTGGTTTAAAATATTTATACTTGCTATCTGCTATTTATAGCTCATACTACCAGTAGTTGCTACTCAGCAGGTAGCAGCTATATATTTATGTAAAAATATATAAAACATGGATTGTTTGCTTGGAGGATAGTCCAGTCAGGAGTCCTTTCTAAAGGAGGAGTCTGGTCCCATACATCAGGTCTGTTGGACTTTAAACCCTCAGTACACAATGGTGTGATAGCAATCTTGTTGAATTATAAAACACGTTAGTACCAGAGGTTTTGTTTCTTAGCAACATGGTCAGGCAACAGTATCATCAGCAAACATTCATTTTCTAGAAGACCCTTACATGTATTAAAATTTGTACTGTTTAAAAATGGTTCTGGCTTGGTTTTGGAAGGTATAACAAAGTAGTGGTATTCTGTGCACAGTTACATACTTGGATTCTTTATGGACTTAACACCTCAGTATGCAAAAACTACATCTAATCCTGTGGAGGAAAGACACTGCTTATTAATGGACTCTTGATTCACTGTTCATTTGTGTAAGGCTCCCATATGGATACTGTAATCTGCAATAAATGTTGGGTCTTTCACACTATTTCTTTCATGGAACCATTCAAAGTTCCTCTTCTCTACCTATTCATGTATCTTCCTGAAACTGGGCTCAGTGTGGTGTGTGTAAGGCATCTTCATTTGCTGTCTGACATGACTGGAGTGGCCCCACTGGTTCAAAAGCTGGGGGAAGGACAACTAAAGCAGCGTGATCTCATAAGCTTCTATCTTCAGAAATGGCACGAGAGTTGCATTACCCTTTTTCCTATGTAATTAAGGCTCCCAGCCACTACCAGCAGTAGTGGTGCAAAAAGTAGTAGTAGTAGTGCCATCAAAATGCAAAAGGCACTTTGCAGGAGAAATTGTTGAATTAGTAGTTGTGTCTTGAATTTCCCAATATACTCCAGCTTCTAAGACTTTTTGCTGAGCTTCTTCCTATAAATAACAGGCCAAGGCTTACAAGCAGGCTCACTGGTGGGATTCTTTTCCAAAGTACTTTTACAGAAAAATGGATGAAATCCAGAATTGCTTACAGAACGTTGTAACAGGAAGAACTTCCTGCAGTTTAAACTCGTGGAAGCACAGAGGCATAGGGAAGCTGGCATGCTACCTGTTCATTTTGTGTAGAGGTCGGCGATAACAGCAGTTATTACTGGCCTTCTGATGACAGTGTCATGTTCTTTCACAGCACGAGTTTAGGAAAACGGGAGAGTATAATATGATGGTTAAAGCCAAGACTAATGTTTATAATTGCTTCATTCTACCATGAGCTCAGGTTATTGAAAATGATAAATCAATGATCTGTCTGTAACCAGCAGCTATAAAAGGTAGCACAGATTTCCGTGCCAGTTCCACTCTTGCAAGAGTAAGTTGTTTTCTCCATTATCTCCGGAACCTGGGGAACTTCAGCCTCAGTTTTCACTGGTCTCAAACAAAATGTGTCTGAGCTTATGAAATGAGGGGCAGCAGTTATAAAATTCATCCCTTTAGCTGATGGCCACATGGATTGCTTTCAAAAAATAGGGCAGGTTAAGGAGGAGGAAGCAGAGAGAGAGGTTCTGCATTGTGAGGGTTCTGAACTGGTTAAAGGAGTTGCGCAGTGACAGCAAACTCAGTGGCCTGAATCGTAGGTTGCATGGATACAGTCATATCTGTATGCTTCCTCTGCTGTGTTTCCTACCAGAGACTGGGCACGGTTCTGAGGGAAGGACTTAAAGTTCCTCTTTTTCCATTAAATTATGATTGGCTTCCCTTTCCAGCCCGGGTGTGTCAAAGGAACCACTTCTAAAATGGCACGTTACCCAAATCATTCTCCATCAGCAGTGTGGCAGGGAGGAAGGGGGGTGACTTACACGCTAAAGATTTAGCTACTGTAATCACAAACCCAGAAGTGTACAGTTATAGCTAGATTGTGTGTAAAATAACCACCCTATTTGCACCACTGAGAGCAGACCCACGGTGCAATGTGCTCTCACAAACCAACCCACTGCTACTGAAGATATCTGGGGATACCACTTGCTTCATTAATGCTGTTTGCCTAGCATTGCTTTCACTGAACAGTTTACTCTTGTGCTGTCTAACCCTGTTTCTTTCTTGCTGCACATGCAAGTGTTAAAATCTTAGTCTGAACACTGAAGTGTAAATACATTAATGTTCACAGTTCTGCTGTGAGGTGGCAGAGTATTAATACCCTGCCTCCAAAACCAGGGTCTGGTAAAAGCAGACTTTGGTTCAAAAGCATTTGCTGATTTCAAATACTCAGTGCTGTGGTGCCTCAGACTTCTGGGGTTTGGGGTTTTTGCTTTGAAGTTCAGTTTGTGTTCAGGCTTTTGATCATGCTCGTTCCAGTAGCTGGCTTTGGAGTACCCATTGTAGAGAATTCTGTCTTGACATTCTCCCTGTGGGCAGGATGCCATCTGCACTGCAACCTTCAGATTGTTAGTTTTCAAAATATTTCATATAAAAATGCACACTGGGCCCTATTGCAGTAATAGGGTTCAAACTGAAACAGGGGAAGTTCAGGTTAGATCTAAGGAAGAAGTTCTTCACTGTGAGGGTGGTGAGGCACTGGCACGGGTTGCCCAAAGAAGTGGTGAATGCTCCAGTGTTCAAGGCCAGGTTGGACAGAGCCTTGGGTGACATGGTCTGGGGTGGGGAGTCCCTGTCGATGGCAGGGGGGTTGGACCTGGATGATCTTAAGGTCGTTTCCAACCCAAACTATTCTATGATTCTGTGGTATCTGCCATTGGGAAAAGTCCCACAGCTTTTTACCTGTAGTTTTGTATTGCAATGATGGTAGTTTCCAACATCATAACTTTTTTCCCTATCATCTTATTGGCTAATATTTAACTGAATGAATGTGATTATTTTACAACTTACCTATCTGTTTAAACTTTTATGCTGACTTAGAGACTTGAATTTATCTTGGCTGATTTATTCCTGGCATTAAATACAATACATTTAATCTAAAAGTCAAAGTCTGTGAGATCAAAGACACAGAATCTTGAAATCCAACCCAGAAGGATCATAAATTGTAATTCTCTTTCTTGACCTATGTACTATACCTCAGTGTAAAACAAACAACCGAGAAGTCTCTCCTGGGTTGTTGGACATACTCTTCCATGTACAAACGTGCACATTGTTGGAATTGATTTATATAAAACTATCACAACTGTAATGAAACTGAAGCAGTAGGGGAGCTGCTTAAAAGGCAGGCTTTGTATATGCAAAACCTGTGTTTGTGTTTTATAGAGACAAAATGATCAGTTAACTTTAAGCTACATTAGCCAGATGTCCTGGTTCCTGTCAGAAAACAACAAGTTTGCTGTTTGTAACCAGTTGGTTGTTTAAATTCTTCCCTAAGTTGTTACTACTGGCATTTCCATTAAAAGTTCACTTCTCTAAAGGCAGTGACTAGTAAACTAGTTGTAAATAACAAATGTTCTTACAGATAATCACAGTGATGTTCTTCCTTACCGCAAATACTTTTTAATCTTGTCCTCACAAGTATTTTTGCACTCTGTTTATACAAAGGCCCATCCCCACTTACTCTCCTTTTAAAACCCAAACTCTCTGTAGATTTCCTTGAAGGAATAAACAGATGTGTTAAAACCCGTAACAGGAGCCCACGCATTTTTCCTGTGCTAGCTGGAACCATGTGGCTTTGACCTTTGTAATGTTGAACTTCCTTTTATTGCAGGATGGATCTAAATATCGAAACTTCCATTAAGTCAAGCAAATAAATCAAGCGTGTCAGCAGCAGAAAGAAGCATTGTCTCAGGGGTCCTCGGGGGAGGAGAGGAGGAGCAGTAGATACAAACTTATATCTGCATATCTGGAAAATTACACCACCAGCTTTTAGAATCAGAACTAATTTCCTGCCAGATGTGTGTATCATTTTGCACATTTCTAGGCTTTGACGTGCATGTTCTCTGTGGTGCTCCACATTAACTGTGTTCTCACTCTGATGGTGACCTTTCTGGGACTGGTTAGGACGAGGAGGGACTTGTTGAGTCTACAGGTCTTTTACCTTTCTGTACAGTGACTGAACTCCACAACTAGCCTTTACAACTTTGCTGCCCTCTTTCAACCCTGTGGGAAGGCTGAGTTAGTTCATAGAGTCATAGAATCATAGAATCGTTAGGGTTGGAAAGGACCTTAAGATCATCCAGTTCCACCCCCCCTGCTGTGGGCAGGGACACCTTAACGCTAAATCATATCACCCAAGGCCTCGTCCAACCTGGCCTTGAACACTGCCAGGGATGGAACATTCACAGCCTCCCTGGGCAACCCATTCCAGTGCCTCACCACCCTAACAGGAAAGAATTTCCTTCTTATATCCAATTTAAACTTCCCCTGTTTAAGTTTTAACCTGTTACCCCTTGTCCTGTCACTACAGTCTCCAGTGAAGAGTCCCTCCCCAGCATCCCTATAGGCCCCCTTCAGATACTGGAAGGCTGCTCTGAGGTCTCCACGCAGCCTTCTCTTCTCCAGGCTGAACAGCCCCAACTTTCTCAGCCTGTCTTCATACGGGAGGTGCTCCAGTCCCCTGATCATCCTCGTGGCCTCCTCTGGACTTGTTCCAACAGTTCCATGTCCTTTTTATGTTGAGGACACCAGAACTGCACACAATACTCCAGGTGAGGTCTCACAAGAGCAGAATAGAGGGGCAGGATCACCTCCTTCGACCTGCTGGTCATGCTCCTTTTGATGCAGCCCAGGATACGGTTGGCTTTCTGGGCTGTGAGCACACTGCAGCCGGCTCATGTTCATTTTCTCATCAACCAACACCCCCAAATCCTTCTCCACAGGGCTGCTCTGAATCTCTTCTCTGCCCAACCTGTAGCTGCGCCTGGGATTGCTCTGACCCAGGTGTAGGCCCTTGCACTTGGCATGGTTAAACTTCATGAGGTTGGCATCAGCCCACCTCACAAGCGTGTCAAGGTCCCTCTGGATGGCATTCCTTCCCTCCAGCGTATCAACCGAACCACACAGCTTGGTGTCATCAGCAAACTTGCTGAGGGCGCGCTCAATCCCACTGTCCATGGCAGCGACGAAGATGTTGAACAAGACCGGTCCCAGCACCGATCCCTGAGGGACACCACTCGTTACCGGTCTCCAGCCGGACATTGAGTCATTGACCACAACTCTTTGTGTGCAGCCATCCAGCCAGTTCTTTATCCACCGAGTGGTCCATCCATCAAATTGATGTCTCTCCAATTTAGAGACAAGGATGTCGTGTGGGACAGTGTCGAACGCTTTACACAAGTCCAGGTAGATCACATCAGCTGCTCTACCCCTGTCCATCAGTTCTGTAGCCCCATCACTGAAGGCCACTAAATTGGTCAGGCAGGATTTCCCCTTAGTGAAGCCATGCTGGCTGTCACCAAGCACCTTGTTGTTTTTCATGTGCCTTAGCATGCCTTCCAGGAGAATCTGCTCCAAAATTTTGCCAGGCACGGAGGTGAGGGTTGGAAGTGACCTTAAAGCTCATCCATTTCCAGCCCCCTGCCATGGGCAAGGACACCTTTTCCACTAGACCAGGTTGCTCCAAGCCCCATCCAACCTGGCCTTGAACACTGCCAGGGATGGGGTGGCCACAGCTTCTCTGGGGATCCTGTGCCAGCACCTCAGCACCCTCACAGGGAAGAACTTCTGCCTAATCTAAATCTACCCTCTTTCAGTTTAAAGCCATTCCCCCTTGTCCTGTCACTACATTCCCTTGTAAAAAGTCCCCTCTCCAGGCAGGAATAGGGTTGCTGTTATGCTTTTAGTGTGCAGGCAGCTCATACCCAATCTGTGCACCTTGTTGCCCTTTTTTTGCTCTGATGCCAGCAGTACTGATCGGCTCCAGTTCCTCTCTAGCATTCCTCTTTATTGTGTATTTATATGGAAGAATATTTCCACTCAGCCTTCACCTGGATAAGCTAAACAAGCCACGCTCCTCCAGACCCCTCTCTCCCACCGCAGGCTTTGTTTCCCATGTTGTCCTCACCCTTCCCTGCAGTGTTTAACCTTCCTGGAACACCAGTGACCAGAAATGTGGATTCTGTCACAGGTGAGCTGTGATCACTGCCAAAGCTTCCTGGTCTCCTCTGAAAGTACCTGATGCCTTACACAGGCCAAACAGGCATGTTACATCTGGGACTTGCATCCTGAGTAATTCCCAGCTGGTGAAGTTTCAGGTTGTGGCATAGATGTTTTATTAATCCTGAACTATATGATCTTTTCTTTGGGTCCTTCACTTTGTTTTAGAGTGTTTTGAGAACTCATGAAGTGCTCTGAACGTGATAGCTTCTGTTTTCATAACTTACTACTATGCTTGGGGGAAAGGAAGCTCATTTGTTAAATGTCTTGGACTTAAAAGACCATTGTGCTGCTAATGAATCGCTTGTACTATGTTCCAGTAACCATGCACCATGTATACAAGTAACTTACATGCTGTGTTTAAAGAGCAGAATAAGTTTTACTAATCTCTCTCAGATTTCCTGTGAAGCGTATTAATTGAAGATATAGGCTGATACTTTAAACAAAATCTCCTGGTTTTAAAGGTGCAGAGCAAAGAGCAGATACGTACCTTGAAGGAAAAGACCAACTGGGAGGTTGGTTTCAGTCCTCTCTGTTAACAAGTGTGGCAGCAAGGAATAAAGCACCATATAAGTAAGTGTGGATTGCAAACACATTGCTAATTCATTTATTAAATGTCAGGCTTCTGATAGTGTGAACAGAATCGTGTAACAGAGAGAGAAAGCCTTTAGTAAGTATCTGACTTACGTTGTAACGCCTTCAGTATAAAGTTTTCCTCAGATTAGATTGTAATGGATTTATGGTTTGAATTGTTTCAATCCTCATAGCTGTTTTCTTCCTCAGTCATTTAGGTGTATCCTTTTACCTTGCCAGACACAGGCCTGTTCTTCTGCCATCTCTTCCATTCCCATAATCAAAGGGATTGGTATGGGAGGTGCAGGGTGGAAATCTAGGATCATTAACTTGTGAATTGAACATTAGGCTGTAAGGAATTCAGAATCAGTCTGTGTGTGTCTTAGACTGGAGCTCTGTTTTGCCCCTGGCAGATGAAAACCACAGGGGAGGCTAATGTGGGTCAGTTGCAAGGAAGCTGTGCAAATTTGGGAAATACATTGGCTTGAAGAGAGTAATACTTTTAGTCTTTAATTCATCTGAACTACATGTGCCCAAATACCTGAAACAATCTGTTGCTCCCATGGCAAAATTAAATGAGGAAAATCAAGTTGTATCACTGCTTGGAGGGTAGTACAGTGTATTCATGGTTGGTTGAAATAAACAGATGAAGCCTCAGGCTTAGTGAAATAGAGGATTTCTGCATGTTTTGATGTGGGAATATCCTTAGAAACCTGTTCTTAACAAAGATTTTTCACTGGGATATTGTCTTCACTAAAATCTTTTCTTCAGGACTCTGGTAGTTCATGGATTTACTCTTGGTGAGAAGGGGGAGAAGATGTCTAAATCTGTTGGCAACGTGGTTGACCCTGACATAGTTATCAATGGAGGCGAAGTAAGTCAAACTCTTGAGTTTGTAAGAATTGCTAGTTGCAACTTTTCACTACCAGACCCTGCAGCAGTCTTGTGGTATGTTTTTCTCTGAACAGTTGCGTTTTGTAAGGCTCTTCTGAAGACCCCACACCTTTGTTCTGTGCTAAGAGAAAAGGAAGTGCATTATACAGGAGGTGTAGAATGGTTCCTTTTCACTTGGGAGTGATTCGATGGAGTGATTTGGGGCAGGGTTTAAACACACTTAACATAATTAACCTTTGCTTTCAAACTGTCTAAAACCTACAAGATGAGCTGAGCAGTCAGAGCAGTGGTTGTACCCAGCAATCTGCTCCCAGCTTAGGCTGTGGATTGACTCTGGAAACTGACTTCATTCTGTGTACAAGGAGGTTGCAGTGCAGGTGATGCTCTGATGCTCTACACAGTCCTGCTGTTGCTCTTTCAGAGGCTGCCAAGTAGATTTTTGCAGCTCTAGATAATGCATCCTTACAAAGACTTTATCTAATTCAATAAAACACACAATAGCTTCTATGTTTTTTCAAAAAAAAAGAAGACATTTTTGGGGTTGAAAAGAGGGTGGAAAACAGTCTGAAGAGGGGGTGGGAGAATGTAATTTTAGATACTAACATTAAAAAGCAATGTTAAGCATTCAGAGGGTTCAGGCTGTAAGATGAGTTCATCTTAGCTTACCCAAGTTCTGGCATTCCCTGTCTGCAGACTGCTGCAGGTATCTATTGTACTGGATAATATAAATGGTATATATGCTTGCTAAAAGAGGGGGAAGACCTGCAAATACAGTGGCCACCTGCATGCTTATAGATACCTTCACAGCAGTGGCAGTGTGGCACTGCACTGCTCGCCACGCTGCAGGGCCCCCACCACTTTAACTTGGTGCCTTTCTGTCTGTACTTAGGATCACACCAAGGATCCCCCATATGGTGCTGATGTTCTCCGCTGGTGGGTGGCAGAATCCAATGTTTTCACTGAGGTGCTGATTGGGCCTGTTGTACTTAATGCTGCAAGAGATGATGTCAACAAGGTAAGAAAGACCCATATATGCTCTTCATTCTAGTGCCAGGTCCTCTGTATCTGATTTTACGTTGACTGAGTAGAATTCATGGCAAACCTATTTAATCTTTAGCCTAAAGAAAGCTTTTCGAACTCAGGTAGGGAGGTATTACTGCTTTTTACATCTGTGAATCAAATAGTAAAGGGTCCTAAGGAAAACACTAGGGTTTGCAGTGTTCTTCAGTAATAGCCAGTCTTGTCTTTACTTCTGTATAGGTCCTTTTGGCATCATAGAATCATAGAGTGGTCTAGATTGGAAAGGATCTTAAGATCACTCAGTTCCAACCCCCTGCCATGGGCAGGAATGCCTCACACTAGACTGTGTCACCCAAGGCCCCTTCCAGCCTGGCCTTAAACACTGCCAGGGATGGAGCATTTACCACTTCTTTGGGAAACCTGTGCCAGTGACTCACTACCCTCATAGTAAAGAACTTCTTCCTTATATCTAACCTGAGGTTTAAACCCATTACCCCTTGTCCTATCGCTACAGTCCCTGATGAAGAGATGCTGTTGTAACTCTTCAGTCACTTTGGAAACCAGTCAACTTCAGTTAATTCATTCTAGGATATTATAATTTGTTTCATCTAAAGTGCACATCATTAATGTTTCATTTTCCTGGTTTCCTCCTAGCTTCGGAACACAATACGCTTCATGCTGGGGAACCTGGCTGGCTTCAACCCAGAAACAGATTCCATCCCTGCTCGAGAGATGTACATAGTGGATCAATACATGCTGCATTTACTGCAAGATTATGGCAGCAAGGTAGGGGTAAACTGTATTGAGATGAATGTATGTGTAATGTTTATCATCAGTTATACCCTCTAGGCTCTTTAGGTACAGAGTACATGCCAAGTTGGCAAATTCTGACCACGGCACTTTCTTTGATGCAGTGTGAGCTCCCTTAAGCCTATTTCAGATTTTAAGAAGAAAGCTTTGTTTTTAACATTCTTAACTTGCTTTTGACATTGGCTGGTTTTCCCACTCCCTCTTGGTCAAGGCCTCAAATTACAAGTCTTCTTTAGAAATAGTTAGAATGGAATATAAAAAAACAAACCCAAAAAATTCTAGAGCTTTGGAAAGCTGCTGTAGTCCAAAATTTAGTAATTTCTGTCACTCAGAACTGTTCTGAATAAGAAAGATAATATCTAAGGTTCCCCATGTCCTCTCCCCTCAAATGTGAATTGAAGTTATTTATTTGTCCTAATTGTTACTGCTTTAATATTCCCCACAACCCACCTTTTGGAGGAAAGATTCTCCCAGACTCCGGCACTCATTACTGTTTCTTTACGTTCAGATTCATCAGGGATTGTCATTGTGTGCCATGTATGTGAATCCATATGCTGTTCTCTCTCTCTTTGCTCCCTCTCCAGGTTACAGAAGCATACAAAGAATACAATTATAGCAAAGTTGTTCGATTATTGCAAGCATTCTGTTCCAGAAACTTATCAAACTTTTATTTCAGCATCATCAAAGACAGGTACGTTCATTATGTGGCATTCTGCCCTTAGAAGAGGAAATACAAGTTCATCAGTTTGAGATGGAGGCAATAATGCTCCAGGTGAATGTCGTGTGAGCACAGGGAACATTTCAGTGATGTGTTGTGCTTTGCTGCACTAAAGCTCATAGGTAAAGCTTGGTTGCTGTGAGCTGAGTATTTGTCATCAGCAAGCTTCTGGTTGCTGTGCACTGAGAGCACTGAATCACTTTGTTTTAAAGGTGTATGCCTGATCACCTTTCAGACTTTTAAAGTCAGATTCTTGGAGCTGTATTTCTACCTAGGAATGTGTGCATCTGGATCTGGGAAGGTAGAAGAGCATTTAGCACTTACCTGTGCGCCCTAATGTCTTTTACTGATCTGTAAAAACTGTAGAGAATCCGAAGGCTGTGACTAATGCACTTTGACAGGGCTGCAGGCTCACCTCTCTGAAAGTGATTCTGTTTCTACACAACAAAGCAAATTAACTTGCCATGTACAGCATCCTTCCTGTGACAGAATGTGGCTGCACATGCAAATGGATCTGTACCTGCACCGCTGTGCATGCCTAGGAAGGGCAATTAAGAAAAGCTTTCCTTCAAAAGGCAAGCTGGGTCAGACTCCTCTACCTTCACTGAAGCATTCTGAAAGGATGGCTCAGGATCAAGGACAGTAACGTGAACACACAAATACTTCCCAGCTTTTATCTCTGTCTTGCAGGCTCTATTGTGAAGAAGAAAAAGATCCCAAGCGCCGTTCATGTCAGACTGTGCTAGCAGAGGCTTTAGACGTAGTAGTCCGATCCTTTGCACCAATTCTTCCCCACTTGGCAGAGGAGGTTTTCCAGCACCTCCCTTACAAGAAAGGTAAAGCACCTATGATTTCTAAGGGATTCTTTTAGTCCGCTGTTTCATTGCACAGTGAAGAGAATGCACATAGATAAGCTGTTCATTTTTATTCATTTCATAAACACTTGACTAAAGGACACTAAATGAAAGATTCCTTTGCTTTGCTTTCAAGACACAGGGGGTGTGTTTCGTACTGGCTGGATTAATGCAAGCTCAGCATGGAAGAAGCCTGGCATTGAGGAAGCAATAGAAGGTGCATGTGCAATGAGAGACTCATTCCTTGGGTCCATCTCTGGCAAGAATGCTTTGGAATACGAAGTCATCATTGTAATTGAGCCTGGACTGCTGTTTGAATTAATGGAGGTAAAAGACGCAAATAAGAATAGCATTATCTGTGCAAATCCTCATAATTGCTGTATGCTTTCTTCTGCTCAGGCAGGCACATCTAGCACAAATCCCCCAGGGTGTCTAGTTGGGTTGTGGATACCAACTGGAGACTCCATGACCTCCGTGAGCTACCTGTGCCACTGTCTGGCCCCACTCACAATATAAAAGTGGGTTTGTGTTTTCTTGGGATTTCTTCTTCCAGTTTCTGTCTGTTGCCTCTTGTCCTGCCACTGGCCCTCACTGAAAAGTGCCTGGCTCCACCTTGTCTACCATCTCAGTCATCTTTATGGCCCTTTGCTGGACATCTCCCTTTTATCAGGTAGTACAGAACTGGATCTGGCATTGCAGGTGTGTGACAGAGGTGTTGAGGAGTAAGTAAATTACTCTCATTCACTCTGATCAGGAACTTCTACCTTAGCATTTGTTTTCAAGAGTGTACACCTCAGTTTTGATGCTGGATCTAAACAGAATCCTATGTATGCATATATTTAGGCATGTATGTGTACATAAACAAACTTGCTCTCCCTTCATGCCAAGGCCATGACAGCTGCTGCAATCACATACACAGTAATTCTACTTTTGCTTTAACATTATCTGGGAGGAGGATGTTGAACAGAGCCAGCTCACAGGTCTGAAAATGAACTCTTCCATAGGCTCTGCAGGCTGAAGAAACTTCTAGTGTTTCAGAGCTGAATGAAATAATGATGGCTTCCCAGACAACGCTGCTGACTGAGCTACCTAAAGAAACACCTACAGATGCAAACATCATCAGAGGGACCTTCCTGATTAACTTGGAAGGTACGAGAACTACTCCAGACAGGCTGCTGTGTTGTTTTCTACACTATACCATACTTTGTTGTTCATACATAGAGTTGAGTACCCAACGTCTGCCTACACGATCTCAGCAATAATGTTTTCTTTAACAGGGGGTGATATCCGTGAAGAGTCTTCATATAAAGTTATAGCTCTACCAGTCACCAAAGCAAAATGCCCTCGCTGCAGGAGATACACTTCCGATTCCACAAGCACTCCCTGCCCTCGGTGCCTCACAGTCATTTCTGGACGAGGGAGCACGTGAAGCTGCTCCGAAGCTATGAGTACTGCAGTATGCCAAAGTAGTAGCTGAAGAGAAGGTCTGTGTACTAAAGCCTGTAGAATCAGATGCTTTAAGCTCTAGCCCAAGTAGATTTTCCTGTGTTTAGAGGGAAACCTTATGTACATATACATGTGTATATCACTTTTCAGCTTAATAAAAAGGGTGGTTCTAAATAACTGACTGATTTACCTAGTTTTAGCAACCTGTGTTCTTTTGAAGTTCACTTCCATTTACATGGAACTTCATGGTAAAACTATGTAAAACTATTAAATACTATTTAATCTTTACACTGACAGCAGTCAGCAAACCAGTTTTCTCTTTATGGGAGTGTCTATTCCTCTTGTAAAACAGAGGAAGAAAAGATGGTGACCACCATTCCCTAAAAAGAAGGAAAAGACACAATGAAACCTCAGATTTTATTTAATCAATTTACACAAATCCACAGCAAATTAGACACAAAATAGCACTATATACAGAGTATTACTTACAATACATTACAAATTGGTTGGTGTAGTGCGTCAGCTCTGATGCGATACTCAGTTACAGTAAAATCCTTCACACAGCTATACCAGGAGACAGAAGGTAATGCAACTAAGACACATTTTTTGTGTTCCTTGATGACCAAATTTAGCATGCTCCTTTCTGCAGCAGGCTGAAGTGCTGTCAGGCAAGGTATAGTCACCCATACAATCTTGCCACCTGCCATTTGGCCCCTAAAGCTGTTTTAACCTGTTATAGAACAGTATAGGAGTATCTAAAACATAGACCAGGGCTGGCCACTTACTAGAATTCTTACTCTGACCTCCTATCACTCTAGGAAGTCAGACATTTAGTATCAGAGCTTGTTAAGAAGCCTTCATCAGCTACGTTGTGCAGTGGTCAGGAACTGGGGATGCTGAGCAGGTGGAAGAGGCTGTGTACAACAGGCCACCTACAGAACCTTTTTTTTGGGGGGGACAGTTTAACCCTTCATTGACAGCAGCCCACATCAGGAAGATAAGACCAAATTCTGTCTCTAGCAAGGCAGAATACTATGAATGTTTCTTACATCTAATGCAAGAGGAGCAGGTTACAAGATGGAGCTAGTAGTTTTATCTGACTTCAAGACAAATACAGTTTACACCAAGTTTAGTTTTCGCTCCTGGTTTCTTTAGGTAGACAGTACTAACTGATGCAAGATAATCATGTTTAATACCACTCCAATAGTGAAGATACTCACTATATGACTCCCTGTAGGTACCGTAGATAAAAATGGTTTTTTTAAGGCTAAAGTACTCAGTACTATAGATCTTCAGTGAAGTTGGGTCAACTACTTAAGCAGTTTCTGACTACAAGTTACATGTGCAGAGACTTATAGCATACTACATCTTCTACAGTGATGAGGAAAATAATCTTACAGTAAGACATTCCTTGACCTATTTAAACTCGGCAGAGCTTAATAATAAAGAAGAGGGATGTAAATCCAGTTTTAGCTGAAGGCCAGCACCCTAGAGACAATACTGGGAGAGCTGGACTAAAAGATGAGTCCATACTTGTGCCTGGAGTACTGGGTTCTCCTTCCCAAGCTGTTCCTAGTGTCACCAGTTCTCCCTTTACATAAGGCCCCAGCACATTTCCTCTGATGTCTAGTGCAGGCGTTGTCATCACGTATAATGCAGTTAACAAGGCACGAGCCCAAGGCCAGCTCTAGCTTCTGACAAAGCAGTATTGGCTTTACATGGTAACTTCAGAGACTGAAGTTTTGCTCGGGTGTAATTCTACAGCTTGTTTCTCAAATCATACATGGAACAGTGAAAGTGCAGCAGTTCCTGCCAGCATGAAATACAGGATTTCACAAGATGTGATTCTGTGAATAGGCTAAAACTGCTGTCAAATAAATCTAATTTAGACTACTGCAAAAAGCGCTCAAGTTGGAAATAAATAACAAAGTATTTCAGATACAAGTGTACTAGAAACTAAACAGCTTTGTGTTAGTGCAGAGTTTAAAATAGACCCCAATTCCAAATTACCTTCTGAAGTTCTGGGATGGGGAGCATTGTTCTTGCCGTTGTTCTAACAAGAGACACACACACAGAAGTTTCTTCCTGTGAAGTTCAGCCTCATGGTGTAAAATCATGCATTATACAACTGTGTAGCACAGCTGTGCTAACACCAAGAGTGTCACGATGATGAGATGGATTCAACAGCTTCCATTAGGTTCAAGGCCAGGCTGTACTGCCCATGATTCTCTGGTAAGTGCTCAATGACTTTGTTAATGAGTTTGGCTGTTGCTGCAATTGGTACTTCTACGTTTTGCAGTTCCTGGGGGTCCTGCATAAGTGAATAACACAGCATTAGAGTAACTTTACAGATGATCTCCTGCATATAAAGCCCTCCTCAACACGCACAAAACAGATTAGTCAGATTTACTAACTCAGTTAAGCTGATGCTTTAACCCACGGAACTGCTGTACCCTTCACAAAACAGAGCTAGCACCAGGGAAAATGAGAACAAATTCTCGTTTCCATTGTAAGAAAGGGCCATTCAGATCTAATCACTGTCTTGGTGAACAACAGCTTCTGAAAATCAATTTTCCTAAATCAAGTTTAACTTACCATAGCTTTAAGCCAAGTACACAGTGTTGGAGGAAGCCTGGCAAGTAGTTCCATACCCTCCTTTGTCTGCACGCAAAGTAAAGCGAAGGCCAGTCTCTGTCCAGCCAGTATAAGCAGCTGTGATGCAAGCACTTCTTTGTCTGTCACCGTAAGAAAGGCCTGAAAATAGAACAACATAACTAGAAACCATTGCAGCATGATACAGCTCACTTATCTGGAGGCTTGAAAAGCTGTATCAAAAGAAGCTTCTCAATACTAAAAGGACACATAGTTTTGGGACTGTTATCTGTTATTGTAATTAAGCATGTTATTAATAGCTTCAAATGAGCAGGGAACTACTCTGTACTTTACAGTGATTAGCATGAGATCTGTTTTATAGTTCAACAACATACACCTGACTGCCATATAATCTCTTTCCCCCTCAAGAAAAGGAAGGATTTTCTTGTCCTAAGACTAGTAAACTTTTCCTAAAAGATTACAGGCAAGAAAAAGCAGATTCTTATCAAATATAGTTAAATGAAAAAGGCTGCACTGGTTTGGACCAGTAGTGCAACTCCCTGTCATGCTTCCCCTAGTTGCTATACAGAGATTCTTTTTGGGAATAAGGAAAAATGAGGGTGATACTGGTCTTATTTTTCAACCTCTGACTTCTTCAAGCTTGGGGATTTTTTGAGCCTGTAACACTTGCCCTACCTTCCCAGGCATCTTAAGCACGTGAAAATGTAATCGTAGCAGAATATCTGACATAATGATTTAAAAATCATTAAAAACTGTTACTACCTCTTCACCAAGATGATCCATCCCGTAACTGTAGAGTTCACATACATAGTGCCTTTTGATGACATCCTCAGAGATTTGAAGATACTGAGCCAGGTCCACAGCCAAGGTTGGCCAATTCCTCCCCTTTTCAAAAGGGAACAATTCCTCTTCTGAGACTTCTTCGGCCTTCTGTGATGAACAGAGTGCTTCAACCGCTGCACTCACAACTTTGACCAGGAACTTAGAAGCAAAAAATTGCAGGTTACTCCAGTGTTATTTGGAATTTTAGATGTTTAAGTACAGAAGTTACACCTACCTGTTGTCGTATGGATAACACATTCGGATCCATATCTCCACTAGGTAGCAGCTGAATTGAAGTGAGGTCTTTGAAAAATGCATTTTTGCCCTAAAATTGAAAACCAAAGACAGGCCTCAGATACAGGGGAATACAAATAATTCATTTTGATCCAATATTAATGAGTTACTTATTTTTTACATTAATTTTGTGCTGCATCTTCTTTTTCACTCCAAGGACAAAAATCCCCAGCAGGATTTAAATGACAGTATACACCAGTACTTTATGTTTCAGTATGTATTAAAATTGTAGGGTGGTAAAACAAACAGATCTGTGGGACCTGCTTTGTATCAGGGTCAAACTCTGACTGGAGATACACTGCATTTTAAATACAGTGACTCTTAAGTGTTCGTATGCATTAAATGACAAGCTGCTTATTCTCTTAGAGATGCTCAGAATTCTGGAATAATCATCAGCAATAATGGATATAACATAACATTTCTGACCTTAAAATATTTATGTTTTCACTCCTCTGGCATGTCTCAAAGCAATTAGAAAATGCTGCCATCCCATGTTCTTATGATGCAGTGTTTTCAGGACAGCTAATTATTGTGGAGCTGGTTTTCATGCATCTGAGGTTACTACAAATGTCTTATTTATAAGGAAAAGCATCAGGTTTGGGTCTCAGCTTGCATGCTGCCGACAACTTCTTTAATGCACCACACTGGACTAAATGTCTCAAAATTATGCATGAATTGTATAAAGAGTGAAAGCTAGCTTGTGTTACAGATACCAAAAGGAAGGGTAGCAATATTAAGGCACATGCTTTTGAAAGACATACCTTGCTATCAAACAATGAAAGAGGCTTCACGCTCTTCAGAGAAAACCTCATGATGGCGTACAGGATGGTACATAACACAAACTGGTGTTCAACCAGGGGGTAGTGAATACGTTTCTGCTCAAGGGCCAGTTCTACTATCGATACTGGCCCTTCTACGGCCACCCAAGCATCTTCAGTATCTAAAACAGGAGCCTGCATTTCGTCGCTACTAACATCAGCCTGCCAGAGCAACACAGAACAGTGGTTACACAATAAATGTCATCTCTATTGGCCTTCTATGCAAAAGACCCTGTTCTACAGTGAAATGAAGAAGAAAATGTCATTAAAGTTCATTAATATTTGAATTGAACAGTACAGAAATCAGTGTATCTGTATTATTGACAATTAAATTTGAATGGATTAGTTCCTTACTTTCTACAGGATAAAATGAAAGTTTACCTCTAGCAGTGTTTGCAGGAGTTCTGAACAGCAGCCAAGAAAAGCTGTCATTGCTACGTCACCCATCCCCACGTCCTGTTAAATGATTTAAAGTGTTTCAGTTGGAATTGAAACAGGCTTTTATAAGCTCGTTTGAGAAGGCAGTTGCTGACATAAAACACACTCTTAAGCTCAGTTTATTAACCTGTTCTATTTAAAGATAAACAAATATTCATGAATTACCACAAAGAAATAGAAATAATAAGGGAAAAAAAGGAATAAAGCTAAATGTAGCCATTTACAATACTGTATCTCTGAAGAAGACTCAATTCCTCAACCACATCAAGTGAATTTCAGTTTCTGAGCATATGATTTGCCTTCCAAAAAAGTTTTAACTAAAATCATATATTAGTATTAAGGCATTTTTATTTATTTCTTCCCATTTAGACAAAAGTATTATTACTTGCCCGTCTGCATAATCTGTCCTTCGGAGCTTTTCCAACCTATCAAATAAACAAATACTTTAGCACAATTAAATAGTTTTCATCATAAGGTATTTCATACACCACATTTTAACCTTTTAGTACTATTTTCTTAATATAAAACAAGAAAATACCAGGTGTGATATGAGAAAGAAACAGTAGGGAACAAGGGAAGAGGAAACAAAAGAGTGAAGACGCCAGCGTATCCACCGAGATGGACCAAAAGGTTAGGAAAAGATGTTTCTTGTGGGAATCTGAAAGTTTCATGGCAATAACTTACCAGGAGACAGGCACAGAGAAAACACCTTAGGTTATTTATTGTCTTCTATCTTTAAATTTGATACATGCACACATACATAGTTCCAAACTGTTTCACAAATACTTTGTATTTAGTAATTACAAGCTAATGCTGTGCACAGATCTTCAGTACACATCAGCCAGTGCTGATCAGCTATTACTTAAAGTTGCCTGTAGTTGACCATCCCATGGCTTTGACTTTTTTAAAACATACATTCCTTCATCAATTCAAAAGTTAGCTAAACAATAAACCAAATCAGGAGGAGGTTTTTTTAATGCTTAAGTCAAAGATATTCCAAACTTACTTAAAAACAAACAAAACCCCCTAATGGTTAAAAAATACTAGTTTCACTTTTCAGCTAATAAAAACTCAGCCTCAACTATCACAATAGTGCGCTCACCTTGTCCATTAGATACGTAGCAGAGGAAAGCCTTTTGACTATGAATGTATTCCACATCATCAGAGCAATACCTGGAACAATTGCAAACTTGTGAACTCCCAGTGAACAGAAAAGAGATCTTATGAGTGAAAAGCCAATCAGAAGTGTAATAAAACATTATACAGACTGGGTTAAACATTGTAGGTACACAGAAACTTCAGTGGTAAGCATGAAAGTTTAGGACTAGTGCTTTAGGCATAGACTGCCCCTTATTTGCACACAAATAGTCTACAAAAGACAACTGTCATCACACTCACTAAAATAGATTATCAAGAAATGCATGAAATGTGATTGACAGCAAGAAGCATGTGCCATGATTTAAAAATTAGTTTCAGAGCAATGTTTTAGTTAAACACATGAACTTTACTGATTATTTATTGATTAGTCAACATATTCTCATGGTTTGATGGAAACTCAGCTTCAACATGAAAAACAAAGCTTGAATATCAGCAAAAGGTCTTGGGGTGTTTTTGATTTAGACAGAATGGCCATCACTACTTAAAACCTGCATACGTTTACACTAGTGAACAAACAATCATTTATTCTGTTGGGTTAGTTTTAACAGAGGTAGTTTTTAAGAACAGCTTCACACTTACCATGCTGAACATGAGCATTCATGATGTATCTGAGGTGATCTATAGACCGAATGAGAAAACATGCTTCCTTATGTAAAACAAAAGAAGTAAAAGAACAAGTTACCACATTATTCAGAACTTGGTTTACATGTAAAATATTGATTCTTTTGGTTACTGATTATTTTAAAGCTACTACTTTCTGACAGTTATAAAACTCTAAGCTATTCTGATATTGCAATCTTCTCTGCTACTTTCTGACAAACGTATTCATGTGGCAAAGTATGTTTCAGTCATGAAACACACTGTGATTTCAGCACTATTTTCAGGGTTTTGTTTTAGTCTATTGACTGCAAACATACTCCTTGCTGAAAGACACCTCCACTGACTATAGCCGTTTTTCAAAAACAAAATCCATTTGTGCTAGAAAGATTAATTTTTATTCCATTCCATTAGGATGGATGAAGTTTTTAACAATCTCAAAGGATCCTGACATAACAAGGTGTTATCTTGCACAGATCTAAGGAGTGCTCATTTCAATTTTAATGTCAGCTGGACTTAAGACAATATTTTCCAATATTAGAGAAACTACAGGACAGCAGCAGCAAAAGGCTTCTGGTTTGTTTTATTTTCCTATGACAATTCTCATCAGTGGCCAGGAAATCTAATAATATTCAAGAAATCCCTCTTTCCTCTTTAAATGGAATGGATTCTAGCCTAATGCATTCAGCATTTCGTGATCTTTGTGATCTGCTAAAAAAAAGAGGGAAGGTTCACCACTAGTATGGCAGTGCTGAAATTGGTTTGTACTTGCACAAAATACAGTCAGAACCCTTCTTCATGCTGCCTGTTTTAATCCCATTTTCTGCACTTCCACTTCTGAGAATCTGATAGTTTGGAAAGATCCATTGCTGTCTTTGTGAGGTGCCATTCAGCCTCAGGACCTGCATTTGTTTTCTCAATTCAATGCCTGCTTGGTACTTATCACAGAAATATTGTAACTAGTATGCTCTCAAAGTCAGACATCTTAATGAAAGCTTTTATGAACTATCAGAAACTTTTGAAACTGTTTCTGTCGATTTGGTCTTAAACATTATTCCCTGCAAATGAAATTCTTTTACCTCTGGATCCTTATTCCACTGCACTACATATTCCCAACAGCAGTGTGCATGGAGTACATCCACTTCCAGACTACATGGAAATTGCTGATATGCTAGTTGCAGCAGGTCTAGAAAAAGCAAATCTGCAGTTACAAGACAGACCTCTTTCCACTGTAATTTCTGCTACTTCACAACAGCAGTGACTAAAACATCTCTGCAGATGTGTACAATCAGAAAAAATCATGTTATTTTGTTACCTAAGATTGCTTCCAAGCCTGCACCTGCTTCTTGTTCCTCAAGAAAGATACTGGTATGCATTTCTTCAGATTCTTCAGTACTATCTGTACTGGCTTTCTGTTGGGCCAAATTCAGTACAAGAGGACTGAAGTCTTGCCTAAAAACCCACTTGGCTACAGTGTCAGCAATACCTCCTGGGACATACAAACAAACAAACAGCAATGAGGTACAGTCACTGTATCCCAGAAGACTGATGGTTCAGTATCAAAGGACAAGAGAGAGTTTTAACCACTACTATTAATTACACAAGGATAACTACCAATTAGAAAACCTAATCAACTGAGTAGATGACAATGCAGTCTTTACAGTTATATCCCTTTACAATTCTTAAGCAATACTCTTAGGAGGTTTACATTTGGGTTTACATTAAGGAGATTAATCAGCAGAACAATTTCCAGTGCATTAGGTAAGTAGAAGTCTATTAGAGAGACAATCAATCATCTTTCCAAGAGAAAAAATGTACCTTTTCCAGCTTCAAGCAATTTCTTCACAGAAAGCTTGCCCAATGGATCAGCCTGGAGTGATGAAACACTCTCTGTCCTTTTTCTCACTTTGCTGTGCAGCAGTGTTTGAAGGATCAGACAATCCTCTAACTGTTTCAGCAGAAGTTTCCAATATTCAGTATCAAGGGAAAGTGCTTCCCAGGATTCTGTGTCTGAACCTACAATTATTTGGGAAAACTAACAGAACACATGAACTGTTTTGGGTCTGTCCACTGAAAGGAGGACAGTTTCTAAGAAATGCATGTTATTACAATAGAAAGCTATATCCCAAGAGCTACTGTATTTTAAAGAATGATTTAGTTCAAACAAAGTATTCACATTAACTATGTGCAAAGATGATGAGACATCCCACACTACCCACAAGATGCACAGATTAACTAAAAGCCTAAGGAAATAAAAAGTAATCTTATAGGCCCATTTTTAAGCTTATATTTAGTTGAAAAGAGGGCTAGAATCCTTTCAAAAATACTTTGTTTTAAATCCTCTTCTATATACACATTCCCTACATATGTCATTAATCCACCTACATTTCAGTCTCCTACTGTATTAAAAAATACATATCATGCACTCAGAAATATTGGGTCTACCAGGATGTCCAAGAGTCTTTCCAGTAGGAGTGCAGATCTGATTTTTAGCTTTGCGCACCAAGATACCAAACACTATGGTTCTCACAAGCCTGGCCATTAACACTTACAAGCTTTCAGCCAAATGATGGTCGAGAATAAAAAGGTGAAAAGATAAATGGCTTTATGGAAGGGAAGTGTTGAGGGAAATAAAATTGTTACTTTATTCTTCTAAGAGCAGAAGAGAAGGGAACAAAGGAGAGAGCATACAAGTAAAGAACAGTATGCCGCAACATACTAACACTGCTATTTGGGCAATGCTGACAATTTTAATATACAGACTAGGAATAGTTAAGATAAATGTTCACAATTACTAAAGCACTTCTAGGTAATCAAGTTATAAATTATAAGGCAGTCTGTTCACAAGACTAAACAGTTAAGACAAGTACTAACACACACATATGCCTAGGGCTATTTAGGAATGGAGTAACTTCTCCATCTTGAATTGCAATGCTGTGTGCAGCTTCACAGTCTTACTCACAAGTTTGTGAAAAGGTACTTATTGCCAAGAAAACCAAACACCCATCACCTTAAGAAGGCATAGTCACATAAGTGCTAAGACAATTCATCAGTATATTTTAAAAGGATAATAATAAAAAAAATCACAGCTATGTTAAAACAGGTTTAACATCCAGAGTTCTGTGGATTTATGTGGAAACTGTATAGGCTTCATGTCTGTCAGCATCATTTATTATCAGGAGAAAATCTCACTGTGCAGTTCCCATCACATATTTTGTTTAGTAAGCAATTCTGATATATACTTTATTCACTTCAGCATAATATTCTTCAAATTCAAATACAAATTTTCAGGCTTGCAGGATGCTTGTGCACATGTGAGAATGATGCCAACTGAATGCTGAGGACGCTATTCTGTTACAAAGACAGCAAACTGCAAGGGACTAATACAGTAAGGGGGAAATCTGAGATGTCTTACCTTTTTCTCTGTCACACTGTCAATGATCTGTGCAGTGACAGAATGCCCAACGTGAGCCGATAACAAAGCAGCTGCATTACTTTCTGACTGAACACAAGCTGTACGCATTTGCTGCCACCAGGGGGAAACTGACTGAGTGTCCCACGACTCATCTATAGCAACTGTAGGGAAAGGGAACGGGTCACTGGGTGTTGAAACTAGTAAAGCAACAGCCAACACTGAAAGCAGCACTTTATTAGTACAGCTTACATGACAAGCAATTTTCAGTTACTCTACATTATTTTTTTCTGGATATGTAGCATACAATTTCTAGATTACAATTCAAATTTAAAATAAATAGCAGAATGTGATTTGTTCATTTTCCAAGTTTCATTTGTAGGAAACAGGCAATAGATCTAAATGACCAGGTAGTAAAACCTGCTCCACACTTACTACATCTAAGGAATATTACAAAATGACACTTCATAATGCAGACAGCTTGTTGTGTAATTTCAAGATGCCACACACATCCAGTGCACTCAAACTGGCTCTCTTCAAACTACCTTGTGTTCAGCAGAACTAATTTATTCAGACAGCAGCAGTAGCTTATTCATGCTTCCAGTTCCAAGCTCGTAATGGTGCCCTAGGGTATACTAGACATAAGGGAACCTGGCACAGATAAATCTATAGCAGCTTTGGGTGAGGTAGGAGCATCAGTATTTATTCATTACGCAACTTAACTTAAATAACAGCAAGTTGGCTTCAGAAAGTCTCCTCAAGTTAAAGATGTTCAATATACAAAATGGCACTGGAATAACAGTGTCCCAAGGGGCTAAAGCAACTCAAAGGACTTCTGAGAACCAGTCAGCACAAGAGAGAGGTAGGATTATACACCCAAAACAACAGGGGGAAAGGGAGACAGCCACCTTCTGGTGTCAAACAGGAGCTGTGTCAATTTAGTAGCAAGTGAAACTACAGGACATGAATCAGGCCTTTAACTGTGACACTCTTCAGAATCTTATTTTCAGCTAGTTTATCAACATAAAGCACTTAGCTCTGTTCCCTAATAATGAGGAAATGGGAGGGAAACCCTAAGTGATAATATAGACTGTGATTAATAATAATATTAGCTATTAGCAACAAATTTTTAGTAATAATTAATATCAGTTGTGTTTAAGTGTTCCAAATGCACATCTCACCTTTCATTTTGCTCAGAAGTGACAGCATAGTGTGAAGGCAACGGACAGAATCTGGTTTGTCTAGAATATTTTTTTCCTTGGAAAGCCATAAATTGAGAAGGAGTGACTATAAAAAAAAAGAATATTGAATTAAAACAATATAATGAAATTCTAATATTGCAATATAGTTAATGCATAAGATTTTATATCCCCCCCCCCCCCTTTTTTTTCCTTTGCCATCTTTTAAGTGGAAAATATGAATAAGAGCACCTAAAGAACTTAATGTGGGGGTATCTGAATACCCTGAACACAGCATTGTACAAAGGTCAACATTTAGAATTTTTCCCTTCAGTATGTTGTTTTCAAAATATGTAATAAAAAGCTTACCAACAAGATTTGAGGGCTAAAGCCTGCTGATTCCAATGCACGACACATTTCTTCTGCAGAACTCTCCCCACACAAACACTTCCAGAAGAAAAATCTGCCTGAAGCAAAAATTAGTTGACATTATGAACACCTAAAGTCACAGCTTCTCCCTTTACACTTATATGAAAGATCATCTATTGATCAGATCCCACTGAGTACAATAAAAAGGACTAAATTACATCCAGGACTCCCTGATGGTTTAACCTTTGTAATAAGCCTTCTTCTCCACTAGGGACTTACGTGTTCCTACCACTACAGGAGTCACATGTAAAATGGATTTTAACAAGGCTTATTGCTATTATTGTTGTTACTGCTTGGATGTCCGAATTTTGGCTGGGATACAGTTAATTTTCTTCCTAGTAGCTGGTACCTTATGAGAAAATTCCCGGTCACGAGACTGGTATTTGTACTCAGCACTGCCACCTCTGTACTTCAGGAGCCATCTATCGGAGACTATTCTTACTTACAACTTTTCACCTTTTCTCAGAGAGCCAGTCCATGGGGGAGAGGCAGTTCTCCATCTCCCCCTTCTCCTCCAGGGTAATTACAATAGCTCTTAAGATCTTTTAATATTCTTCACGTCTTGCTCAGGGCTAAACATCTATTTAAAAATACCACCCAGAGATCTGCCTGGAAGCTGGACAGTTAGGAGCGCTAGGATGTAGAAGAGCAAGTACCTACACCAGTGGGCACCTCCAGTGTTTTAGAACTTCATCCCTGAACAAATGCAGAATCCAGAAAAAACAGTATCTGGAAGAAGTGGACTGTTGTCCTAGCAATACCAGAGAGGCACAAATCACTGCAATGTGCTGGAGCCTAACCCATGCCTACAGAGCCTGCTCAGCACCTCACCACCACTGTTCAACTTAGTGACATTAATAAATGAATGCACACTGATAACATGGCTGTAGTTAACTTGTACTAATACCCATCTAGGTAGAAAAGCTTGTCCTATGGCTAAAGGTAAAAGTCTAGAACAAGCACTGTCACATACAACTTCAAGGCAAGCCATCTTAAGGCCCCCAAATTAAGGCTGAAGTATTGATACAATCTTAGATTATAATTGGTCTATAAGTAATTTACAGTAATTTACAGTCTGTAAGTAATTTATACACTCTCTTCATCAGGGACTGTGGCAACAGGACAAGGGGTGATGGGTTTAAACATAAACGAAGGAAGTTCAGGTTAGATATAAGGAAGAAGTTCTTTACTGTGAGGGTGGTGAGGCACTGGAACAGGCTGCCAAAGAAGTGGTGAATGCTCCATCCCTGGCAGTGTTCAAGGCCAGCTTGAACAGGGCTTGGTCTAGTGTGAGGTGTCACCGCCCATGGCAGGAGATTTGAAACTAGATGATCTTAAAGTCCTTTCTAACATCCATGGTTTCTATGATTCTAATTGACAAACAGTTCAATAGCTCTTACCTAAAGCCACATATTCTCCATCTTCCATATTTTTCACATTAATCATGTCCTTTTCATATTCCAAATATTCTAAGAACATTCTCACAGACAATACATCATCCTTCCCATCAGCAAACTGTACAGTAGTTTGAGTGTTTTCTTTCTTATAGTTCTCCAGTAAAGTTTCAAGCCTATGAAAATCTTTTTCTTTCAGTCGAAGCAGTTTAGCCAAGTCCTTAAAAGCAAAAGCCCCAAAAATCCCATATCAGAAGACTAATACAAAGAGATGTTTTTCAAAACAGTAAAAAAATAAAATAAGAATCAGAAAAGTTAAAATATTTCATTTTGAACATTAAAAATGTCTTTTAAAATGGCCAAAATGACTGAATAATCTCATTTATTCATAGAGCCTAAATGAAGACCTTTTTTAAGGACTTCAACAGGTACATTTCCCATATTTAGATCCTGCTCATAGTATAAGAATCACCCATCAAGCAAGCAGCTTATTTAACACCACTCCATACGGACTTTATAAATGTATATATATTTTTACACAATACCAAAAGCCAGCCAAAATATGATGCTACACAAGCAAATACCAGAATGTGTAATCTCTACTGGGCCCACATTACCCCTCCAAAACTAAACAAAGTTAAGAATATGCCATGTACTTTGGATACAGGACTGGAATCAGGAGATCCTGTCTGTATTTTCACTTCTGTCTCAACTTTATGTACCTACTAAAGAAAATTAGGTAGATGAACTAGTAGGCATTTGTACAATGGGAGAAGCATTACAAAACAATTACTTCATTAAAAGTTCCAGGCCACAAAACCAGGTAACTTGCTTACCTACATATCTTATCTGAAACCTTGAAAATGTATTTTTATGCTTAAATCATCAATAGCTTCTATAAGACAACTGAATTTGTAATTTACTCACATTATCCGAGGGTGGAGTGTCTTTCAGGATGCTTTGGGAATTCAGTTTGCTGATCAGCTCATAAAGATGTAACAGCTTTAACTTGTTTGCACAGAACTGCAGAAGTCCTTCATCCACACACTCAAGCTCTGAAGAGAAAAAAAACCCTGCATTTGAACTTGAACATATAGCCTGGAATAGTGAAACATGCTTCTCAGCTGCATTTAACTTCTCCTTTATTAGTATTGGAGGACTTGCATCACTCAGTGTAATTTTTTGATGCATTGCTGCTTGCAATGATACTTAATTCACAGAGGTATAAAACAAGACTTATTACTATGAGAAGTATTAGAGAGAAAACAGGCTCATTATCAACCTCCTTCAGTTAAAAATGTGGAACTGAACGAATATAAATCTATTGTCTTTTCCTCATTATGGCCAAACCAGAGACTGGCAAAAACTGAAATACACCAAGTCTCAATCATATTTTCTTTTATCAAGAATACCAAGCTATAATCTTACTCATTCTGCCAATATTTTGAGCATATTCCTTGCAACAGAAGACGGCTTGATACCTACTCACCTGAATTCTCTGCAAGACACTGCCTTTTGTATTTCTACAATCTTAGTCTCAGAAATTTCATGTATCTATTGACATACAAATTTCAGTAACAAATAAAGTAATTAGAATGTAGGAAACTAACACCAAAACAGTGTTGGAAAAAGAAATATAAAAAGAAAACCACTCTCTATTCCAACTTGTTTTAAAAGAAAGCATTTTAGAGAGATCCCAAAAGGACCTTTCTATACAAAAGATAACTCCAAATATATCATCTTCACCTGTGAACAGGTTCTAAATGTGATTTTCTCCCTACCAGCTCTTCCAATACATTGCATTAAAAATCCTACAAACAAAATGAGAAATGCACAGTGCTTGCTGCACAGTCACTTGACCTTTTCTTCATAATCGCAGCATTCACAGAGCCCAGCATCTGCTTCACATTATCTTTTACCTATTAAGCACAAAGAACACTATTCTTCTGAAATTAAAAGGCTGGAACATCAGCCAAGCTTTTTCTTTATTGTGAGTGGGAGGAAATAACGTTATATATGACAATAACAGACTAATGATGAAAATAGACACACAGACACACCTCAGTAAGTGTACAGTTCTGTCAATCTCTTTTCAGTGTAAAAGGGCATGTTTCCATCTTTCTTTTGGGTTTTTCTGGGAGTTAATAGAACAGATAATAATAACGATTTAGAATGACAAACCAAAATTACCTTGAGAACTGCATGTGTGAAGCTCTCAATTTCCTCTATCTAATTCAAGAAAATGGGGTTAAGAAATACCCCACTGACAGAACTGAAAGATTTCCCCCAGGGCTTTGAAACTCCCAAAACATGTTGTCACATTCTCACTGAGGCAGGACAAGTGACATAGCCTTTCTTATTGACAAATGGTTTATTCAGGACTTCCACACAGCAGGGATTTCTTGACTCCTATTGCTAAAGCTTCATCTTCTAAAAGATGAATCGAGTGATAATAAAAAAATCTAACAGACTTCTATTCCTGAGAAGTCCCAACGTATGCAAAGGAAGTGGCAGGCACACTATTCCTCAGTTCCAGTTGGGTCTTCACAATAGGGTCACCTCAAGCACAAAGAAGGTTCTTCCCATTTAGAAAGATCCAAGTGTATCATTTCAAAGAAACAATCATGCAGGCTTTCAGCAACAAGATTTTGAATGGGTAATGACAATTCCTGGCATTGGCTCAGATATCTCTAGCAAAACACATGAAACATGACTTTGGCAAAGGTTACCAAGAAAATATACCAAGCATCTGGCCACAGCTCAGATCCTCAGTGATAAGGATTTTGTGCTTCCAGTACATTCAAGCTTACAGATCCAAAGTACCATATCCTTACTAGCTTCAGTACAAACTAAACCACCTAGAAGTAAATGTCTCTAGAAAATTTCTTCATGAAGAAAGCTTTTACTGGATGAAAGTACTCAGCCCAGTTGTTGGTGGTGTTTTGGAGGGGTTTTCTAACATAATCACTCTTTACTAGGTCCATAGCAAGCAAGCACACTTCCTAGGCAAGCTATTTGCAGTCTGCATTAAACAACATAAAATACATAGAAGCAACACCCTATTAAGGGGTTAAACATCCTATCTAGCAGCAAAACCAACCCTGGTCTCTCCGTGAAACAGAATAGTTTTACAAATGTCTTACAGTGCTGCAGGCAAAGTGCAAATGCCTCTCCATATTTGCAAAATAAATATCCACCTACCCTGTTTTTTTAAGTTATCCATTAATGTCTGAGTGATGTTGGTGAGGGATGAGAGTGGCACACGTTCACTTGTCAATAGACTCTCCAGAGCCTGTTAAGCAGATGCTCAGAGTTAAACATTTACTTAACTTTACTGTAAAAACATATAAGGTAAGCCAATAACAGCACAACTCTGACAATGATTTTTCATCTGTATTTTGTCTTCATATATACTTGTGGCATAAATTGATTCTACAGGAAGGCCTTCTCTCTTTTTATTAGTTTAGGAAGATGCCTTGGGGGAAGTCACAAGGCAAAATTCATTCCAGTCAGTATGCTGCAGAAAACAAACCAAGACCCACAAACAAGAAACCAACACACACCAAACCCAGAATAAAACAGCTCAATTATTTGCCTCAAATACCTCTAGGAAAAAAAAGGACCATATTTTGAAACATTTAAAACATTTAGCACTAATCTGATAATTTTTTTCCTAATAATAAAGTATATTGGCTTCTAAATACTCACCTGTTTCTTTGTAGCAGGGTATTTGATATCAAGTATTAATTCCTTTGCTTCAGCTTCAATCAAATCTGCAAAGATAATCAGAACTTCAATTCATATTTCTCAAATGCAACCTGAAAAGCAAATCGACCCACACCATAGTTGAGGCACACAGATTCATGCCGTGAAGATGAAGACACTATCACAAAAGCTGCCAAAATAAGCTTAAGAAAATGAAACAAAACAAGAGCTCAGTATCACTTAGAGGAAGAAGGATATCTAGCGTCAAATGCCAAACTCCATTACATAGCATAACGGATTGCACATAGACCATGTTTTATGCAAGCACTCGAAGTAGAATTTAGTTAAGATTTACATGGCAGACAAGGCTTATACTGGATCAGTGTATGAGATTAAATTTAACCTGGTGCAGGCAGAATGCACTTACAATGCACTACAACCATACCTGTGTTTGTCCACTTACAGGACAGATAATACAAGACCCATTTGATAACATACAATTTGAAGAAATTATACAAGAGAACCTACCCGGATCTGAGGTTTTAGCTTTGAGTAAAGCATTTAACTTCTTCACTAAATGCATATCCTTTGCTCGCTCACTCTTTTTATCACTGGAGGGAAATAATTTTAGTTATATGAGTGAAGAGAACTAAAGAATACAATAACATCACATTAATAAAAAAAAAAAACAAAAAAAAACAAAAAAACAAAACATCAAGTTAATGCATACAAACCAATCAGGCTATTGCCTACTATTCAGCTTGAGAAGGAAAACTAGAATCACTCTCTGTAAATATTGTTTCCAAAACAATAATGAAATTCATTTGGTTCTACAGAGCACAGAGTCCTTACCTCAGTGCTAAATGGAAAGGTACATGGACAGTTTTTACACTTCCAGAGACTGGATCAACAAGGCATATCTGGTAAGTCTGGGGCTGCCATCCCTGACTGGTCACATTGTTGAGACCCATTATTTTATAACCAGGATACAACAACCTAAAAACAATAAAAAAAACAGTGAGGAACAAAGCTAGCAACCATCCCTCTCCACACAGTGAATAAAAAGACCTATGTTACAAACCTAAGGTTTAACAACTGCTACACACATTTATCAGGGAAGACTGACAGAGAGTGTACCTATCTAAGCAGAGTGATGAAAGATAACAAAGTCCCCTTCTATGGCACAAGCAGCTGCATTCAGTAGAAAAACTGTGGGCTATGCAAAAATTGCCTACCAGCACTTTCTACTTTTGCCACTGGCATATCCACATATGACTTTACTGCAGCAGCACAGCCAATACGCCTACCTGCTAAATGTTTCTTACCTACAGTATTTCCCCACATTGAAGGCTCCAACCCGAGGGCCTTGCTGCGTGCTCCACACTTCCAGAATGCCTCTCCTCGGAGCATAGATCACAAGGAACTGAGCTACTCTGCTTGGACCCTGTGCATTTCCAAAAGGAGAAAAATCCATCTTCTCAGTTTCCCTCTCATGAAGGTCCTCTACAGTCTGTATCCAACCAACTTCTGCATCACGGTATCCTTTGGAAGAGAAGCCAGAAGTTGATTAGCGTACAGTAATTAATACATGATTAGTACGCATCACCACCCACTTCAGTACTATTCCAGCAGCAAGCTGTCTTAAGCTTTGTTTCAAACTGTGCAACAAGACTAGCTCCTGTCAAGAGCTGTGGTCCATGGACTTAGAGCAGGGCCCATCAGAGGACTCCTCAGAGCCAAACGCAGCCTCCTGCACAGCTCTGGGGAGGAACAAATTCTGCTGGGAGAAGCCACAAAAACCCCCAAAACACATCAGGTCTGTACTCTGGACATTACACCACTGAAAAGCTTCCCAGAGAAAATACGTAGTAAGTGTCTAGATTTCCCACACTTCAGAACAACAAAAAAAGATTTAAGGAAGTAAATTTGTATAACCTACTAAATAGAATAGGTATGTGTTTTCATCATTAAAATGCAACTTTTAGTAACCCAGTAAAAATACTTATCTTTTCTCTCTCGGTAACACTAATACCTTCCCTCAAAATCTTCCTAAACAAAAAAAGGCAAAGATGTTCCATGATATCACTATGTAATGGTTTAACAAGTACAAATGAAGACTCCAAACCACAATACTAATGTACAAAACAAGTCTATAACAAGATAAGTGATGGTAAGAAGGTTGAAAAGCATTCACAACTCAGAGAGGAAAGGTACAACCCAAACCATTTAATTCAGTGGACAGTTTTGCTAAAAACTGTGGTTTTATTCCACATGTCAACATGAGGGAAAGGCAAATTATAAACCTGTGTCTGACTATCAAAGCTTGGGACTCTAACAGTACTTGCTAGGTGACAGGAAGCTCTCCAGTACTGAAGAAAGAAGTCCAAGAATATCAGAAAGCATGTATTATAGCCAATAAGCTTCAAGATATGAGAGGAGAAAGCATAAGGAAACATGATTAATCTAGCTATCACACTGCTAGCATGTCACTGAAGTAGCTACTATAGTCATGACCATCTGAATTGGGGGTGGAGAGAGAAGAGTTAAAGATTCTTTACTTGTTCTTAAAACTTATCTTCCATTTCATAAACAGCTGGAAAATTTTAATTGCATAGAGATACTAAGACATGCTGTAACATTAGGTATAATTACAATGAGAGCTTAATGTCAGTTTAGAGACTGAGCAATCCGTGCTTGCACACTCACATGAAGGAATGAGAATCTAGTAAGTTGTATATCTTACTGATTTTTCAAACTTCAGGTCATTTTCCCAGTAGAATTAAAGAAGATACTAGAGCTTCTCAAGAGAGAGAATCCTCGAGAACAGAGCTAAAGCTTTCCCCTGCAAAAAACTAGGTTACAAGCTTTCTGTTGGGATAGAAGCTGTGGGGAAAAAATAAAGACATCTACACAATACAAACCAAACACAATTTTTACTACAGGCCGTATCAGTATTTCAGCGATTGGTACAACAATACCCATACAGATTTTACATTATCTGCCTTTGGTGTTTAATAACAATGTACTAAAGTCATTCTTAATAATAGAAAAATACTTGGAATTCTACATCTGAACATAAGAAGCCACAATGTTTTGAAGAGTATTATTTGCTATACTGATATATACTATCATACCTTTCCACATGCGAACTGCAAGTCCTCTTGTAACATCCAGCAAAATAACCCTTCCAAAATCATCTGTTACTGCTGCCAAAGTGTTACATGGAGAAAGACATATTCTTTCACCATGGCGACGGGAATCAGGAAGTCCAAACCTAAAAAAAAAGGGGGAAAACACAAGCAAGACTAGGTACCTATTATTCTTCAGAAACAGTAAACAGTATCTCATACGGATTCAGATTTCTTTTTTAAGGTAACATAAAGGTATGGGTAAAATCAAGAGCATGTTATGTCTACTGCAAGATCTCAAAGATCTGTTAAAGTCCTAGTGAAAACCAAAGCTCAGGAACCAGGGTGACTGCCTTGTCATACATTGTGATGCAAAGATCTCAAGTGCAGTGGGTTACTTTATATCCTCTCTTGTTGCCAAATAGTCTGGGGAATACTTAAAAATAATCAGGGAAAGCAAACAGGAATTATTTTAGTCTTTTATCAGCTTTCTTGATTACATAAGGCTACAAACTGTTGTTCCGGTTCTCCTCTCTCCTCTATCAACAGTGAAATAAGATACCTCCTTTTTGGGAGGGACTTTAAACTATCATGCAGCTTCTTTGAAACACTTGAGTGATAAACTTCAGGGCTGGTATTTACGCACTTATAACATCATTAAACTGTGCACACAGTTCTCTTACAGTAATAATGAGCCCACACATCTTAAGTGAAAAGGATGAGTCCACAATGATAAACTGATAGCTTCAAATGAATGATATGCAAACTACCATCACTGATTAAGGTCAAGAAAAATACATGTTCATCAATTATACACCATTTAAAATAATTCACATCATTAAAACCAGAAGAGATCTAAAGCAATTGTGACAGTATGTAAAACTCACCTCACTGCCAGTGGGGTTGCAGGTTCAACTTTCGGTTTCTGTTTTGGGGCAGGTTCTTCTTCATGTTTACTCTTCCAACCAAGCCAGCCACTTGCAGTAGAAAAACACATTGAGAGATCATACTAATGGTCCTAAAAATCCTCAAACCATTACGTTGCTACAACAAAAATACGTAACTATTTTATTACCTGGCAGCATTAAATAGTGCTGAAGTCAGTTTACTTGCAACTGCTAAGGCAACATGAGACAACAGTGGCTGTGAGGTACCCTGAAAGAAAAGAAGAAAGTGTTCAGAAAGACAAGAAATAGTCAGATGTGAGCCACCCTGAAATAAAGGAACAAAGTATTCAGAAAGCCAAGAAATAGTTCTTACACTGAACTCAACTGCAGAATAGTTTTTCAGGCCTCCTATGGACTTTCAGCTCAGAAAGCATAGCTTTAAGACTCTGCAAAATTTTAATTCACTGCCCCCAGAAAAGCCATTCTGACATCTCTTTACCATTTCAAAATCCTCCTGCAAGTCACTGGTATGTTTGTCTGCAACAGAAGTTAAGAAAACCCTGTGTATGATTTATCATGGAGAGTTAGCGGGTGGATGGCTTTGGCATCCTTGCAAACATCAACGTAGGCAGTTTTTTCATAAACATATTGAAAAAGCAAGTACAAAATCAAAACCAGGATTCTGGCATTTTCAATCAACTTTCAATCCTGATAAGGCCAGCACACACGTAGGGTTTGACTGTGCAAGACAGAACTACATTGCCATCCTTCTCCTCCAAGACAATGCAAGATGACTAAGTGTGCTGCAAGTATTGTTAAGCCTAAATTGCAGTTTTCTTCTACAAGTAGTAGTTCCACTACATAAAATCACCACAGAATACTCAGGCCATGTGCATACATGATCAAAGGCCTCCAAACATCTGTTAAGAGGAATGTTTGCACAACTTCCAACATAATTTTGCAGAAACCTTAGGTTACTTAATCAGCAATAAATTAACAAACGAAAAGAAACTAAAAAATGACTATCACATTAAGATAGAAAATAAAATTTCTCATTAGCAGGAACATGTGATAGATGTTACTATCACATCCACTCCAGATCATTCCAGTTTTGGAAGATCGAGAAGATCTTCTGTGCTGACACTTGTCAGCAAAAAATTAACATAAGAGTACTTCAGAACTACCCATATGGAAAAGAGCCTGGTTAATCATTCAAAATTTCAGCAAGTCAGCTTTGTAGTACATACCTCCAGGGCAAAAAAGAAACCAGTGAAAGGATTGGATCCAACAGTAACATACTGAGATATAGCAGGTGGGCTGTTTTTTATAGCTGCATTATATCCACCTATATTGGAGGCAGTCTTCATTTGATCAAAAGGAGACAGTGTCATGATGCCTAACAAAAACATTAAAGTGAATGTCTTATACTTTCAGAATAAAGGCATGCAATTGCTCTAGAAGCCTAAATATACTCCTGCCTTCTTGAATGACTAGCAAACGTTCAGAGGGGAGGGAGGAGCTGCAGCTTTAACCATAGGAATTCCAAAGGACACAGCAGAAATAATCTGATGTATTTAGGTTAATTATAAAGCACAGTTAGTTTGTTTAGAAGAGGTAAAAAGTCAGTTGAAGTCAGCATCAAAAACAACTACCAAATTCACTTCACCTGCCTTGTTAACTCCCTTCTGACATCTTACGTGGAAAGGGGAGACGAAAAATGAAGCTGACTGTCCCTTAGACCTGCCAGTCTGACAAGAACCTGGGCTTCTGCAAATCCTAAGCAGTAGAAGTCTTCGAGAGCCTAGAAGTCAGTTTGTCTTTTTTTGGAGAGGAACAATCCCAACTTTTACTTTCTTGATGTGCTAGGCTCTGGAAAGACCCATACCAGCCTGAACCTGCCTGCAGACAGACCTTTAACCTGACCATAATGGGAACAACTGCACCTGATCTAGTCTCCCTTGGCTGTTCCCTGCCAAACAAGAGAGGACAAGACAGCTACAGCTGTAAATTTCTTCCCTCAAGTGGACAGGGGAGGCTCAATCAGATCTGAAGAGAAAGTAAAATATGTCTGATGATGGTTAATGACATCATTCACTACAACAGCCTTCTCCCACTATTTATTTCTATCCAACCGGTACTACTAAGAGCTCTCACCCCAAATTTAAAACACGGAAGCATTCAGTTTTATTTAAGCCAAATAGTTGAAATTAAACAGAAATGCTTACCAATACTAGCATGGTCAACAATTGTATCCACATCTTGCAAACCCCATTTCTTATAAGCTAATGGTGGAGGCTGAACATTCTCATTGCCAGATGCTGCAGCTGACAAAAGTTGATAAAACACAAAAAAATTCCTACTGAGTCAAAGACAAAGGAATAGCATAATAGAGGGGGGGAAATGATACAATCTTAAGCCACAAAATAACCTAGTTTTAAATTAACATACATTTAAACAGCTGCTGAACTAAAATAGCCTTTTAGAATACTTACCTTAATGAAATTAAAATATTTTAAGCAATTAACTGAGTAAAACTGCAAATTATATTCCATCACATCTATGTCTTGTGCTTGCAGAGAGCTTTGTTTTACTCGTAATTTATGGTTTAATATTCTGCCCAATTTTAAAATGCCACGACAATTTATCTCTGTGGTCTGGGCATGTTTAAGTGGACACTCCTGTGCAAAAGTACTTGCAAAGTCAGCACATGCACTAGATCTGTAACAATGTGAGGTAAGAACCGTGGCAAAAATTAAGGGATAACTGAAACTCTCCACCTATTTATGTTTTATCTTGCAGAACTGTAACAGCAGCATGCTTATACAACCTACCACACTTATATGACTCTCCTCTAACCCCAGGAAACCGACCCTGCTTCCAAATTAAAGTATAAACCAGCAGTATACTAAAAAAAAAGGATCAAAGGCTGCACAATCAAACCAGGTATCAAAAGCTCTTCCACATTAATACAAAGAGCAGTGATCATTACCAACATTATCATCACAGCATTATCACTTGCTAAAAAGTCCTTACTGTCAAGAAAAGCATTTCACTGACCGCAAAATCAGCATCCTGACATGATAAAAAGCACCTTAGCAGTATGCTGGTGGGTTAACCCCAGTGAGCAGGTAAGCACTATAGAGCTGCTTGCTCACTCCCTCCCAGTGAGATGGAGCAGAGAATTGGAAGAATAAAAATGAGACAACTTGTGGGTTGAGATAAAGACAGTTTAACAGTTAAAGCAAAAGCTCTGCATGCAAGCAAAGCAAAATAGCAAATTCATTCGCAACTTCCCATCAGCAGGCAGGTGTTTTAACTGTTTCCAGAAAAGCAGAGCTTCATCATGCATATCCCTGAGAACATTTTCTGTAGGGGAAGAAGTTTCCTTCTATGCAGTAGATGCCTATATATTGATGGACAAACAAGGAAGATCCAAATTCCACCTTGGTCTGGTATTTAATAAACATAAGTAATTTTCATGTAATGTAAATTTCTATTAACAGAGTCAGAAATGAACATTTCCTCTTAATCATACCTTTTGCAACCTGATTGCGACATGCACGAAGGGACTGAAAGAGGCTGAAACCATCAATTGTCACAATTGCTGCTGGGTACAAGATACTAAGCTCTTCATTCTACGGAAGAAAATGAAAGGAGGGAGAAAAAAAATAAGAAAAAAATCACTGTTACTGTTGTAACAGCTTCTTTTCCAGCTTTTTATACTATTAACTACAAAAAGATGAGGATTACATCCAGCAAGTTAATATCTAACAAGCCACAGGCAATGGACTAAGGCAATACCACAGAAATACAGTATTAAAACCATCCAATAGGTAAGTTTAGGCACATATTATATTTTTATCTTCTTTCAATAACTTTAATTTTTGCTTAATGTATTTTATGGCTTACGGAGAAAACAAAAAAGTTACAGCAGCTTGTGAAGGCCACAGAGAAACAGCTTTATCTAGAATGCAAGTATCAAGGTTTTATGAGCCAAATTCTGAGACTGGATTTTTTAGTGCCTGAATTACCACATGGGCACATAAATGCTAATTTGGTGATATAAATTCAAGACTCATATTCCTTAATGCTTCTGAATTTCAAAACTGATCCCAAAACATCATGTTAAATCACATGTGCATTTGTATAAAGCAAACTTGAGGATCTGTAACTTCATTAGTTTTCTGCATAAAGCACGACAACTCAGCCAAGAACAAAGCAAGCTGCTTTCCTACTAAAGAGCTTGAGCTCATCAAGAGCCTTCTCTGCAGGATACATTCATAATGACATGCAGGTTGCTACAACTATCTCCTACAAAGATTGTTTTAATTTTCAACTCTCTTCTCTGTGAAATAATTAAGATCTTATGAATGAGTACATCTAGCTCTTGGCACTTGTCCAGCTGCATTTTCTACTTTCATCAACATATTATCATGCTTCCTGCACATGAATGAATAAATAGGAAATGAATGAAGCCTTGCACGGTTATGACAGAGAAAAATAGTACAAATCTAACTAAATACTCCAAAACCAAAAAATCAATTTGGAATCCTCAAATTACACAAATTATAATTCTAGAACAAGAAATCCAGAATCTCTTGTTCTAAGGAACTGTTCATCCCGTCAAAAACTGGTAAAGAACACAGAGGATTCACAGAGAAGACTCCCTTCCAAACACCATAACACTGCCACTTCACTTTTGAAATAATGTGACAAAACCTGTTCTGTGACACCAGGATGCCTGGGAATTTCATAGGTTCTGCACTTAAGCTGTAGGACAGGATCTTCATTTAACAGCTGAGCAAGAAGCAGAACTCCACTCTGGAAGAGAAAGAATAATAAGCATGAACATTTGTGCCCCTTTTCTTATGTAAGTCAAAAAGCACTACCTGCAGAAACACAAGTTTTATAGGAATAGGTGAGTCTTACAATAGCTTGGCTTATGAAACATACCTCAGTGTAAAACCTAACATAGCCAGAGGTGAAGCCAACCACAATGCAGGTCCAGTCTGGACGGCCTGTGGAACTCCTGTTGCACAATAACACACTACAAGTTACAAACAAATCCTGCTCCAAGCTGTAAGCATTTAAAACTGGAACAACGTAAGAGGACTGATGATGCATATACATAAGAATATCAATCCTTACCTCTTCTGACTTGCCAATGGGATACACAATACACTACTCACACATTCACTAAAAAAGAAAGATAAAACCATTAAGTATCTTATTTTCTCCAGTTGTGAAATTCTGCTTTACAAGAGATTTTACCAACTCAGCATTTTAAACATTTTAATACTATATTAATGCAGCACACAATATGTCAAATTGATACTAAAAAGCGAAAAAAACTTTTTCAAGTCATTTTCAATTACAAGTTCAAGATTACCCAAGTAGATTACAGAAGTGTTTATTACACATTGCTAGTGTTGCCTTTCATCGTTCACAGACTGAATATTCTGCCAGTACTCTTCAGTAAATATGCAAGTTAAATTTCAGGTATCAAAAAGTAAATATTTTTTCCTGATCTATAATGAGATACAGAGAAGAGCCACTAAAAAAACCCCAAACAAACAAACAAACAAACAAACGAAACAAAGAACTGAACCATACTTATCAAAATAAACTTTTGAATCCCATTATGCAATTAGGTAGATTTTAGATCAATTGCATTTCACCAATTTAAGAGCATTCGAAGGGCTAACATAGTCTTCTCAGTTCACACAATAGGTGAGCATGCTCACTGCATGGCAAGCAAAGCATGCAGAAGGCAAGCAGATGAGCAAGCTTCAAGATCTCCAATCAGAACTTATTGAACTGTTACCATGAGACAAAGTTTTATAGTGTCTGGGGAAACAGAAGCAATACAAAGTTTTTATGAAAGAGCATATAAATTCAAGATGACATCCCAAACAGCACTTAAAGTATAACTGCCTGCAGTACTGTTGATTATTTGCATTTCAGGTCACCTCCATTCCCCAAGGAGTGATTAAATTATCAGCTAGACAATTACAGAAAAAAGGCTTCCTAAATGCATGCTTGACATCAACCACAATTCAGTTACAACTTCAAAGCAGTGTTGAATATCTCAGTGGAATCTCATCTTCCAATAGCAAAGCTTGGCCACCACAACTGGAGGCAACTGGTGACAAAAAAGTCATATCTTTTGACAATCTGATAGTAATTTATTATTTACCATCTTACCATACTTCCACAGATATAGAACCTTCACCTACAGTAAACCCCTGCAAACCTTAAATCAAGGTGTAGTGAATACAACCATGTCAATTAAAGAAAGCTTCCTGTCCTGTATAACAGCATGTCTCTTGGGCTGTAACAGTAGTAAGAAAGAGAATCCCAAACAGTCAAACAGAATTTCTTTTCCTTTTTTTTTTTAATAAAAGATGACAGAATAATTTCAGAAAAAAAAAAAAAAAAACAAAAACAAAAACTTAAAGAGATGCACATAAACCAGTTTAAATGTGTGCACCAGCAGTTAGGTTATGAGCTTTACAGATTGGAGAGAAACTGATTAAGTCAACACCTCCTGCAGTGTAACAGAAGGTTGAAGCCAATAAGAAGCATGTGGAAAGGCAGACAGCAACTCAAGGCTGCAAACTTAATAACAAGATGCAAAATCCTCTTCCATATGGGAGATTTGTGGAAAGCATCTGTCTGGTTATTTGAAGACAGAGAGAGCAGAAATGTTGTATAAATACCAAATGTATGACCAAAGCACATTTTTCAAGCCCCTAAATGACTTAGAGTCCAAAACTACTTGTGGATCAGAAACATAGTGTTATATTTGCTTGAGATTTCAAAAATGAAAGGGAGTATTGCTAAAACAACTTCATATGTTTCCATTTGCAACATCCCCTAACAAAATTTAATCCCTACTTTAAAAGTAGATTTTTTTTCCAGAAGGGTACTTCTTTTTTTCCCTCCTAGTACAGGAATTTATAAACAGTATCATAATCCAGATCTCTTCAGATGTCTAAATTACATGCAAATACACTCACTTGCCGAGAGAGGACCTCTCTTAATTTATATGAACTTGTCCTGAGGTATCACACTATACATGAAGAGTGACTTTTGCAGACAATGTTTCTGATCACCCAGGTCACTTCTGTTTTCAACATTAAAATGCGTAAGACAACGAATGCATCCAGATGTAAGAAGAAAAAAGCCCCAAACTCCACAACCCTACAAGTAAAAAGCATATACTACCAATTATTAAACATGGAAATGATATTTTTATCACAGCTGTATTTCAACACCTACCCTTCTTCAACATTCAGAGAGCCACTCCAGCCAACAGCATACTGCATCTCCTCCTTCCCCTTGTCACCATGCTTCCATTTAGCTGCCATTAAGAATAAAGATACCATCTGTAAAAACTGCTTTGCATCTCACAAATGTAGTTCTATTCCTAATCCTTCCCTTCTAATGGATGTACAATACACCCACCACACTTAGCTAAGCACCTTGTCATAAACGTGAAGACATGGAATAATGCACGATTACAATTCTGAAATGACTGTTTTTTAATAAGATTTATACAGTAATATCTACTTTATCAAATTTTAAAAGTTCAATTTACGAAACAGGGATCCTTAGGAGAAAAGCACTATGGAAGAGCACGCTTCTTCTGAAAAGATTACTGAAGATGAGCTTAAATGAACAGAAAATTCTAATTTTAACTGCTAAGAAGGACACGGGAATCCTACATTAAATTTGACAATATTTAATTATCACATCATATTCAAGGTTAGAAAACACTACAGCTTGTTATGCACAAGGTGCTATTACAGCTGACATTTGTTGAATCAACTCCCAGATGCCAAATAAAGAAAGGTAGTGTTGTGTGCCATTTATCTGACACCTAAAACCTGAGACACAGGGACACTTCTGCCCCTGCGTGGTACAGTTGCTACCGCACCATTGAGCAGAAGCAAGTCTCCAGCTAGTGAGCTCTTGGCAAGGTAAACTGACTCCTTACTCCTGATCCAGTAAGAACTTTCTGAAGAGTACTGTTACCTTTCCATTCTTTGTGAAAAATTAGCAACTAATCTATATCAGGTTTGGAACACACAAGGGAATGCAGGGAATGCCAAATGCAGCATGACAACTCAATACAATCTATCTCATTATGCAACTGAGTTTCAAGTCCCTGTTCTTGTTTTCAGATGGTGTAATATGCGCCATGGCAGGAGGTTTCACTTCTTCATGTTCACGTGCAACCAACTACAGTTGTTAACACAATCAATACCCCAGCACGTATGTAGACAGCAGCTAGCTTATCAGTGTTCACAACAGTAAGGGTACCTTTAAAAGTTCCAAGAGCCCTACTTGAGAGTAAAATATAAAGCTTCCCATTATTCAAGACAAAGAATAATTTTCTATCGAAGACAGGAATCTCAAAACCATATCCCTCCTCCAAGTGCCACTGGCTCAGTTAGCTCTTTTGTTTCTTCAAAAGGAAAAGAAAAACAAGGTCAAATATTTCTTAATGGCTAAAGTTAATACAAACGTTTGGGTTTTCTTATTGAGCACAACTGATGTAAGTATCTTGGAGCATCTCAAAACAACTGGGTAGTTACAGCATATATTAACTATACATGATAAAAGTTTTCTCCAACCAAAATACAGCTAAGAAGTAAAACCAAAACAACTTACTTCCCAAGCAGTACCTAAAAATTCCATGATGTACACTATAAAACACTCCAAAATTATTGAAGGTATGCCTTGAGGGTGTAAGTGGATGGGGGAGAAACAAATCTTGTCCTGATTGCTATTAAATGTACTAGATGTACTAGCATATACACTTAGTAGCATGTATACTTACATACTAAAAAGACTGCCTTCTGTTCATTAGCTATTACCATCAGGTCATTTGTTGGTGATAAGGACAACACACAATCCTGAAGCCAGTAATTTCTCTGGTTCTTGGAATTAGATTCCTCTTCTTCCTATAGGTAAATGTATACAAGAGTTTCTAAACATAGAAGAACTTGCAAGATTCGTGACAACAGTTTGGCTTGCCCTCTATACCAGCACTGAATGGACTGTTACTTATCCAGTCACTAGAAATTGCATGAAAAGCCAAGAGAAATGCACCAACCTTGTACTAATTCTGTTTATGTGTTTACAAATCAAAACCCAAAGTACTCGTCACTAATTCTGCTCTCCAAAATATCTCCTTTCACCAAAGAGACATTAGAAAAAACAAAATTTAAAGCATTATTGTTATGGATTAGAGACTGGAGAGAATCTCTTTAGCTGTTCTCATCATAATCCATACTCAAAATGAATAATTTATCCAAGATCATACACTGACCAGCATTAAGTAAACATATGCACATAGGAAGAACGTAACTAAGCTGGCATTCACACTAAAGCCTCATGGTAACGTGCAACAGGTACCATGTCTTTTCACAAGAAGGAACTTACAAAGAAAAAAAATTCAAGTTTAGTGTCAAGTTTTAAAGGTTTAACGATGGGTAAGTTACAGATTTAGATACCACCACTAAGTATAAAAGCAAACAGACTGCATCGTTTCTCCTTGGAGCAGTGTCAAATGTTTGACTGCAGAACAAACAAAGGTAGCTCTTGTTAACCATAATTCAAAGGAAGAAAGCAGGTAATAGGCTTTGAGCAGACAGCTAAAAGGTGTCTCAGAGATGATACTCCAGCTTTCTTAGCTCCATCCTCTTACCCTGATCACAGCAATACAAACACCTTCCCTTGTCCAGTCTCTGTTTCCATAGCCACCTACCCAAGCCCACCTCCTCCTAGCTCTCCAAAATATTACTACATCCCCTAGGATCCCAAAGCAGCTATGCACAAAGAACCCAACAGTTTCAATGTGATCCTTTTGATTCATGCAATTTATCCTGTTGTTATGAAGTTACACCTACTTCAAAATATACACATGTACTCCCAAATGAAAAAAGTAGGAATAATTTGTATATCATAATCAGCTATTCATTGCGTTTCTTTCTTTTCATAAGGTTGTACCATAAATGGATCACCTTGCGCACATAAGAATACCCTGTATATCCATCACAAGCTCTACATTAGCACACCACAAATATTCTGCTAACTTTGTCCACATTATCCATTGATTTGTGCAAGAGGACAACCTATTTTCATGCCATTTTTGTCTGCTGCTGGATGCCAAGTTCTATAGCAACAATTTTTCCCTGATTACTGGCATTTGTCAAGTCTTCACAAAGAGGTGATGAAGTTGTCTGTGATACCCCATGTTAATTTTAACTCCTCCTGACAGAGGTAAATATATCGTACCAAAACACATAACCAAACCCCAAAGAAAAGCCTTATACTAGATTTTAATGTAATGATTTTCAAACTGAGGTAAAAGAATCGAAAATGAAAGGTTTTTTTCAAGATTAAAAGGAATTAAAATTATATCTTAAACAAAGAATTCAACATAAGCATGAATATACAAAGAACCTGAAATCTAAAGGCATCAGATATGGCCATCTTATATTAGTGACAAAAATAAACTAAGTGTTAAAACAGAAAAGGCACTGCACTTGTCAAAAGAAACTCCTTTAAAAGTCAAAAGACTGAAAAATTAAAATCAGCGTTTAAAACATGACTTTAACATCATCATCCCAACAAACTAGTTAATATAAAAAGACACCTTGTGGAAGAAAAGAATGCCTTCTCAAAAGCTCTGTTCCATGAAACTTGACAAGTGACTAATTCCAAGAAAAGATGCATTTTGCACCAATTACAATGCAAACCACGGACAAACAGTCCTGTTTGCTGTGGATCACAGTTTCTTTCTTTCTAAAGAGTTTGACCTGAAACTACTAGCAACTTTGGAGGAAAACATGTATGCAGGACATCCTTAGCAAGAAGGGAGTGAACTACCTGGCAGAACAGTTTGACATTTTAAAGAAAAAGAGTGAAAAATAAGGCAATTTCCATTTAGAGCCTGTTGGATCTATTAAATTACAATGTAAGTAACAAACAGAGCATTTGTTCTTCTCATTAAGGAAGTTACAAGTATCACAGCTCATCTAACAAAGATGTCGCCCAAGAAACACCGTCATAGCAATTACAGTGGAGCTGATTTCCCATCCTATTTATGTTTTTATACACTTGTCATTCCCTGACATCAGCACCAGTGATTCATTCCTGGGAGGCATCATGCTTGTTTCAAACTGTTTGTCAGCTCAGCTGAAAGACCTCTTTCCCTGCTCAAGTTAAGTAGTTCGGAGGATCCTGCCCAAATCCTTTGGCATACTTTCTGCATACAGAGATAAAGACAGCAGATAAGAGCATTTTGTTAGCAAGGTGAGCTCTAGATTCCTCAGTAAACCCCATCAGCAATAACAGGGGATGAATCAAGCAATTCTGTTCAGATGATTCATGCAGGTGCAGAGGATTTCTACACAGTCAGCTTTGCCAGCATCTTATGTAAGGCAGCTGGTAGATAAAAGTCTCAGCCTTAACAATTACTAGACTAGCAATGTTATTCCTAGTTGAGCTAGTTGGGCAGAGGGATGTTTTCCTCCCTTTGAAGGGCAACTGTGCTGCCCCATCCTACTTATGTAGTTTAATCCCTCCAGTAATACCATCCCCACATCACAACATAAAAGAATTACTACATGATTGTCAGAAAGATGCTTGTGTCAGTGGTTCATGATTGAGGAGATTTCGATTTATATTAATTCATGGTAGATTATTATAACTTCACTGCCATGCCCTGCTTTCTCTGACTAGTTAAAGGACAAACAAGATGTCCCAGCTGCAGCAGCACAGAAAGATGTGTGCATACTCTAGTGAGAAAAACCCTGCAGAATACAAGAACGTAAGTAAATATCACAACAGGTAACATCCAAGTTATTTAGAAAAAATTGCAGGAGCAAGGGACAAATAAGCTGTCACATTTGTAACACAGAGCAAGATCCTTCTTGTCCAGGTGATAACTACATAGAAGAAAAAAACAAAGCACAAACAAGTGGAGAAGTCTTTTAGAATAGGAAACTTAGCAATGAAAACTCATCTGTATGTACTTACAGGTTCTTGTAATTCTGCTTCATCCCAGCCTCCCCAGCCACCATCTTCCCAGCTGGTTGACTTGCCTGCTTTAAGCAAAGAAAGATTTGTTACATGACTGAAACAGCACATGAGATACAGCATAAGCAATGAAAAACACAATCAAAAAGGATTGCTGGTGGTTGTTTTCATTTCCCCGCCAATAAGTTCATTTATGGCAGTTACCAAATGAACTCTACAGAAAGAAACATGAAGTGGCAGAAATGGCTGTCCTACTTCTCTGCATTTATTTCCAGTTTTGACACTATTGAAAAGCAATACCAGAAGATGCAACCTAAGTACAACGTGGAAACAGGACAAATTGTAAATTAACTCTGACAGACTGCATCTAAAGCCCTTGCTAAGTAATACCTTACAGTCCCTGGTGCAATACACCACTGATCCTTCAACAGGGACTCTCTGCTTTTTAGAACAAATTATTCAACCAAATATGTTTTTTCTCGGCTTCTCATAGACACTGAGGGAGAGCCAAGACATATTTCAAGTTCAATACAGCAAGCAAAAAGTGAGGGCATAACAGGGGGAAACTCTTGTGTCCACTTGACAAAAACTTTCTCCAGTTGGTGCAGAGACCTCAGACATCACTACAAAATTTGAGCTTTAGCTGCATTTATCTAATTACTACTCCAAACACAACAAAAGTCCCATCTTGTATGTATGAGGCAGCTACAGAGGGAAAGTCAGGGGACAGCAGGTTCACTCCTGTCAGGACTCCAGATATTTCACTACGTGGCGTAAGATGATCTTTAACACACCATAAGGACAACATATGCTCAACTTTATGAGAAACAGTATTTCTGTACATAAGTAAAATATATTCCTTTCCACAGTGGTGGATTTCGGTTTGGTTTAAGTCAATTGCTGGATCAGCCAGTAGCAACGTAAGTTTCAATACCTGAAAGGTGCCTACAAGGATGCTGGAGAATGACTTGTAGTGATAGGACAAAGGAGTGATGGGTTTAAACTTGAACAGAGGAATTTCAGGTTAGATATAAGGAAGTTCTTTACTGTGAAGCTGGTGAGGCACTGGCACAGGCTGCCCAAAGAAGTGGTAAAGGCTCCATCCCTGGCAGTGCCCAAGGACAAGCTGGACAGAGCCTTGGGTGACATGGCCTAGTGCAAGGTGTCCCTGCCCATGGCAGCGGGGCTGGAACTGGATGATCTTCAGGTCCTTTCCAACCCAAACCATTCTATGATTTTAACAGGGAATGACAGTACATGGAAATTCATTTGTGACAACAAAACCTCTGAGGATAACGCAGATCTCACCCGCACTCCTAAAGCAGCCAAAGCAAAAGTTGAAGCTGTGGCCTCTAAGGGGAAAATGAGCACAAGGACCTTGGCTATTCACATCTTTGCAAGACAACAGAGGAAAATGAATGAGACACTGATCAGCTTTAACTATCTCGTTCAAAAACCGCAGGCTTACAAAACACCTGAAACACCTGAGAAGACTGAAATTCAGCCACAGGCTACTTCTTAGTTGCCTTAAAAGAGTGAACATATTGTATGAACACATCTAAAATTCCTTCATCTAAAAATCCCAATTGTGATGTGGATTTAATTATTCTATGCAAAGGGTAATTTTGCACAGCAATTTAGAAGTAGAAGATGTACAGTTCTCAAAGACCATCATTGGGACCCTCAAGAAATCAGTGCACTGACCTCCATGTAGAAGCACTAGCATGAAATCTGAAGCATCAATTAGATTTCAAGATTTCTCCAAAGATTTCTTTCAAGTTTTTCATTAGCTTATGTCATGGCTACTTTGACCTGTTTCCTATCCATATCAATTATTTTCAATTTAGTCTCAAGCAAGTAAGATTTTGCCATTTTAGGTGGTCAAACAATATGAGCAAGAAGGTTTGTACCCAGAACACTCCAATTTTATTTGGTCTAAAAACTCTGGTTCCTTTACCACCAAAGAAAGGCAGAATCCAGTATAACAGAAATCTGTATTCTGGCTGTTTAGGCAGATTTTTAAACTATTGTATGGCTAAGAAAGACAAAAAATATTAGCTTAAGAAAGAAATTTTCCACCAATGCTGTTGAGAAGGTATTTCATGAGACTGTAGAAGACAAAATGCCCACTCCATGAGTAACCTGTGTTAAAATGGAAAGGTCTGCACCATCTATAAACTGGATGAGTCAGTTTTACAGCATCGTCATCAATACAGATCTGACTGCAGTTATTCCAGGCATAACCAAGGCGCAACCAGCTTCCAAGGGTCACATTCTAATCTTGTATTTGGGGTTGAGAATTTTCCAGTGTGCAAATTGTCGTGGTTTAAACTCAGTAAGCCAGGCAGTTTGCCCCCACTCCCTGCCTCCTTCCTCCCCCCGCTCCCGGAGGGATAGGGAAGAGAATCAAAAGAATGTAACTCCCACAGGTTGAGATAAGAGCAGTCCAGTAACTAAGGTATAACACAAATCATTACTGCTACCACCAATAATAATAATGATAAGGGAAATAACAAGGGGAAGAGAATACAACTGCTCACCACCTGCCGACGGACACCCAGCCCGACTGAGCAGTGATCTAGCTCTTCTGGGTAACCGCCCCCAGTTTCTATAGTGGGCATGACATGCTGTGGTATGGAATATCTCTTTGGTCAGTTTGGGTCAGGTGTCCTGTCTCTGCTTCCTCCCAGCTTCCCCTCATCCCTGGCAGAGCATGAGACTCAGAAAGTCCTTGGTCAGAGTAAACATTACTAAGCAGCAACTAAAAACATCGGTGTTAACAGCACTGTTCCCAGGCTGAAAGTCAAAACCACAGCACTGCACCAGCTACTAAGGAGAAAAATGACTGCTACTGCTGAACCCAGGACAGTATCCACCCCTTATTCCGTACCACTCACATCATGTTCAGATCCCACATTTTCAATATACCATCACTCTTACCTCATATATATATATATATATATATACACACACATCCACAGAGAGAGAGATATCATTCCTTAGTGCATGGATGAATCCCTATAAAGCTGCTGAGTCCATCTGGTCCATGATGATGGGATCCATCTCTTGTAACAGTCTTTCAGAGCAGGAGAAGCTGTGTGCAGTGTTCACACTCGTGAATAACCTGGGCTATAGTGTCTACTGCTAAGTTCACCCCTCAATCATGAGTCCATCTCTATGTTGCATCTCTACCCTGATGGCCTGAAGTGCCATGGGCCCACCAGGGTCAAAATAATTCACCGTCCCCTTCAGCAGTTTCTGCAGCTTTTTGCTGGGGACTCCATACAGCTGCCTTCCATGTCCAATGCTTCCAAAGCACTGGCAGGGCTCACTGGCCTAGATACTTGCCCATGCTGACCCACACACCCTGCCACTCATGACTGTCCAGCCTCGGGGAAAATCTCTTGGTCCTCCTATATCATCGTCTAACCCTAGACAAGGCCCAAACCCAACTCTGCTCAGCTCTTGATATCAGAAGAAATGGTAGTGGGTAAAACACACTCTGCATGCCTGCCACCAGGGTGACCCCTATCACAATCAGCAGGCAGGTCTCAAGGGTACCCAAAGGCCATTCAAAACCTTCAGAACTCTCAAATGATGCTGCTGTACTTGTCGCTGGGGCTGGTGTAGCTGCTGTACTTGTCACTGGGGCTGGTGTAGCTGCTGTGCTTGCAGCTGGAGTAGCTGCATTATCTGCTGTGGTCGGAGTTTGAGTAGCTGCTGCACTTGTTACTAGGGTGTGTGGGAATGTTTCCCTCATAGGCTGACCAGCCAAGGAGCAGAAAAGATATTTGTAATTGCTATACACTTCTATTACATACCTCCCAAAGCATAGAGGTGGTGACCACATTGGGAAAGCAAGCCAGATCAATTTCATGATCAATTATTCTATTGTATTACAAGTCATTACCATAAAGTACAAAGAAATAAGAACCTTAGCCCAAGGTCCCCAGCCAATAAACACTAAAACAGCAAATACCGGCTGTAAGTAAGGTATGACATGCTGGAACTGCGAGATCATGAGCAACAACTTTGAGAGCCAATAAATCAGCATTATGACGAGTGACTATTAATCCAAACCAATTAATGCTTAGCACAAATACGATTAGACACACTCAGGTCAGATCTGTCATTATCTCAACCCTTCGAGCCCCACGCTGGGTGCCAAAAATAACTGTCATGGTTTAAACCCAGTCAGCCACACAGTCTCCCCCTCACTGCCCCCCCTTTTCTCCCCCCACTCCCAGAGGGATGGGGAGGAGAATCAAAAAGAACGTAACTCCCATGGGTTGAGATAAGAACAGTCCAGTAATTAAGGTACAACACAGACCTACTACTGCTACCACCAATAACAATAATGTTAAGAGAAATAACAAGGGAAGAGAATACAACTGCTCACCACTCACTGACCGACACCCAGCCCGACCGAGCAGTGACCAAGCCCTTTCGGGTAACTGCTCCCAGTTTACATACTGGGCATGATGTGCTGTGGTATGGAATACCTCTTTGGTCAGTTTGGGTCAGGTGTCCTGTCTCTGCTTCCTCCCAGCTTCCCCTCATCCCTGGCAGAGCATGGGACTCAGAAAAAGTCTTTGGTCAGACTAAACATTACTAAGCAGCAACTAAAAACATCGGTTTTATCAGCACTGTTCCCAGGCTGAAAGTCAAAACCACAGCACTGCACCAGCTACTAAGAAGGAGAAAAATGACTGCTACTGCTGAACTCAGGAAAAAATACATGAAGGAGAATTATGACAAATACTGCTGAATACAAACCACAAGAAGAAAATCGTAAATAGCTTTGATGTTTAGTTGAAGATACCTAACAAAATTCTACTTCTGTTTGCATTCTGTTACCTCAAAAGGCAACAAAATCTCCTTACTGTAAAATTTATGAATAAAGGAAGTCTGTCAGTGTGGCACAGTCCACAGAGAAACATAACTACATTTAAAAAACAACTGGGGCCACTGGCTTCCCTACAGCACAGAGCAGACCAGCCTTCCCAAGAATCTTCAGCCACTTCAATTCTGAGACTGAACATGCAACACCAACCTTCAGCCATGAAGAATCCGGCTGCCTCTTTGTGAATAGCTACATTTTCCTGCTTGTCATCCTCCTTGGATGAAGCAAGATCAATAAAAAAAAGGATGGGAAAAATGAGTGAGGCACAATCCCACTGATAAAGCTGCAGAGATCTTTTAGAACTGCGACCTGCTTCTGCAATGCCAGCAGAAGCTGTCAGTCTGCAAAGACTTTTCCATGCACCAGCACCTAGAAAGGCTGGTCAAGCCAGAGAAGACACAGGATCCAAGCTCTACAATAAAGATTTTATGAAATACCCCATTGTTTCCTTTAGTAACATTACAGAACTTACAGCTGTGGAATGTAAGACATCACCTAATAACCAATACCTAAACAAGGCCAAAGCAGTTCTTAACTTGGAATGTGTTCATTTTTTCCAGTCCACTAATTGGAAATCAAACCTCCCTTTGCAAATCTATATTTCCATTCACTCTCTCTGACTAGCAGCAGATGTCTGGTAAACAGGTCTCCCTACTTAGATAAAGCATCAGCAATATTCCAGATTGTGTGTTACTGCGGAGCTTGCAAAAGTAAAAGTTAATCTACTGCATCTACAAGAACAACTTCGTTCTTTAATTTGAAGTATACTGCTTTAAAACTCCATCATCAGCATATGTGAAACTTTTAAATGCTGCTTTAAATGCTGCACACGTACAGCACTGGTGTTCATGTATAAGAGAACTCAGTTCAAGCACATTTATCATAAACTTAATACACAAAAAAACAAGTCCTTCTGATAAGCATGCTTTTAGAAGACAAGAACAGAGGAGAGAAAAATGCTAGGTCTAGATCAATGAGGTCTAACTGGCATTTAACAAATTCAGTATAAAAGATGTTTGTACCCAGTCTAAGACTTCCTCCCCAAATTGCAGAATATCTCTGGGCATAGAAATCTGCCAGCATCCTCCCTTCCAGAGCAGCACAATAACCTGGGGCAGGCACCAACAGCCTTTCCCACCTGCCCTCATGCTTCTGTTCGAGCTCTATGCAGCATGTTACCAAAGGACATGCTTGGCATGGGCTTGCCCAGAAAAGCCTGTATTTGCCAAGTGGGAGAGTACGTGTTGAAAACTGAACCACAAATGTCAAACTACCCCTACCTATATCAGTATGTTTGTCTATGTTTGTTTGGTTTATGATCTTGCAGCTTGTTTCCCATCCATGCTTTAAGAATTTATAAAATTAATACACAATTATTTTTTGCCCTATTACTTAAGTGCAAGAGTTTCAGGTTGTTTTTTTTTTTCTCTATTTACTGCAACTCTGATACCATTTGATTGCATAATTACTGAAGAAACAGAAGCAGTTTCTTTTCTTCTCAGGCCAAGGAATTATAGAAATAGTTGAAAATGTTCTTGCTATTCAGTAATCATGAGCCATTTATTCCCAAAGCTCCTCCAACACAAGGACTGACAAATACATTAGGTTTCGACAGCATTACTAGGAAGCCCCTTTTGAGACTAGTTTTACATTTGTGTTATCACTTCAGACAACCATAGGCAGAAAAAAAGAAGGCAACACTCAAACTTAGCTCACTGATCTGAAAAAGAAACACTTGAGCAATTTCTGTTCCTTTAGATGGTCACAATTACTTTCAACGGAATAAAAGATGACTAAATTAAAAATAATCCAGAGAGTCTTTAAAGCAATGCTGCAGATCTCCATGGCTTACAGCTGTCAACTCCAAAATCAGTCTGATGTACCATATGGAAAGAATAAACAACCAAGCAACTTTGTGACGCTATATGGCATAGGAAACAAGCGAACAAGATTGCATTCAAAACAGAGCATTTCAGCTTTCTTTCAGGTGCAACTAATAGCTGAAGTTATAGCAAGAAAGAAGGAAGTTTATCCAGTAAAGGAGGTGCTAAAGCAGCAAAACACTCAGGTGCAAAGATAATTTGGATAGAGCACTCTGACACCATTGTCATGCACATTGAGAGCATGTCATTTAGTCTTTCCTATATCTCAGAATGTATTAACAATTACAGATGTAGCACAATTTAGGTACAGTGCATAGTTTTTATGATATTTTACATGAAAATTGAAATAAAAGAATCTTATCTGTATATCATGCCTTCTGGAGGGGAGAAGCTGATTAAAGAGGGAATACATAAGAGCTTGTCAGAATATTCTTCAATAAGAACATACCAAATTCTCTAAGAAGGATACAGAAATAGCTAAGAATTGTTGCTAAATGCAATAGAGAATTTGATTTTATAATCTTTTTCTTTTCTTTGTAACCTAGTTTGCAACTCTGAAATAAAAAGCCTGCCTGGCCTTCCGTGTTTCTGAATGAAATTAGTTGATCCAGATAAAACAAAGTGTACAAGCACAAGTCCAAAGATGTTGTTTAGAAGAACTGGGCTGAAGAGCATCTTTCAGGATGCTGCCAGCGTAACAGGGCTAGAGTTTGGAAACGAGTTTCTCCACCAGGCTGAAGCCAACATTCCTACTGTAAAAAGAAGCAGTGAAGTGACACCTTATAGCCCTGAGCAACCCTCCAAATCAGAAGGTCGATTTTGATGCAGCTGGACCTCAAAGCTATGTGCTGTGCTAGCTCATTATCACAGATGCAGGTATCATTGCTCAAGACCTCCAAAGAACAATTTTGGGTTTGGGTTTTTTTCATTATCCATTTCATTTAAGTACTAGGAGATAAACACACTTGGGAACTAAAAATAGCTGCACACTAGGAAAGTAATGGTTGTTTTATTTCATCTTAACACCTTCAAAGTTCAGCTTCGGACCAGCAGTCCTAAATAGTTATGCCACTGAACTCCTGTCATCAGTGTTTTAAAACACACAGTTCAAGCTCAGAGTGTACTGGAAGAACACATCACTTTAAATAAATTGTAGTTAAATTCCTCAAACTATAAAGCTATAGAAAATGTTATAGAAAATGTTATGTGTACTGCTCAGTTTTCTGCTCTTTCCAGTTAAATACCCATTAATTTCTTAAAGCTAAAATTCTGTTATGCCTGTGAAGTTTTACTGCATTTTGCAAATAAGATGGATATTTTTCCTTCAGGTGTACACCTTTATAAAGAATTGTATAATGAAATTACTTGCTACAGCTGTTTTCTGATCTAGCCAAGACACATCCCAAAACGCAGCAAGCTGACAAACTCAATGTAATGCAAATACTTTCTATTCCCAGTATTTACACATTTGAAACAGAAGTTTTCAAAGCCATTTAGGTATCACTCCACAGATTATTCGTGCCTCATTGTTAGCATTTTTTTTTCCATCCTTTTTTTTTAAGGGAATATAAGTACAGGAACTCCATACGAAGCATCTTTAGCCAGCTTACTCCATAATATATTATTAGTTTAAGATACCTGAGACAAAATCAACCCCAGCACCTTTTATTCTAATATACACAACAAAAACACAGCTATATTTTGCTTCACAGCAGATCAATCATTACCTCAGTCTGTGAACACTTCTTTAGTCACTTCAGCATTGTATTAGTAGCAATCTTAAGACATGAGTGCGTAACACAAGCAAGAACAACGCGAACCCTTCCTTCCAGTGTTTCCTGACCCAACAGGAAGCTGGCAACTGCAGAAATGACTTTACACCAGGTTTAAAGTTAAACCTTTCCTTTTCCTCCCCAGTTTACCACACAAAATCATCCTTTGCACAAACCAGATAAACTGTTGGGCTACAGGAAAGGATAAAGCTGTAGTTGAGATGATGCTTTCCACTGTCTTTTTCTAACACTGAAAGCATTTCAATGTTTACTTGTATAAAGGAAGGAAAAAAGAATAATCAAGTTCCCTTAGAATAAAAAAGCAGACTTTTTTTTTTTAAGCTCACTTACATCTGTATTTTTAATAGAGGTTGTACTTCTATAAACTATTTTCAATTTAAATTTGAAATTAACAACCTAGATTAAATTACCATAAATGAAATATGCTGCTATGTCAAATATGACTAGGTGAGAAGTACAGCTTTTTATTCATACTAAAGACAACTACTTTCACACTTTAATAAAAGTTACAGTATCGCATGGCGATTTAGACATGTATACTACTTGCAAACTAATTGTTTTCGTTTAAAATGGACCTACAAAAATGTTCTCACATGAATCATCCCAGATTTTAGTGTGGCCAATACACTCACAGAAAATATTTTGGTTATAATGAAAAAATGGCCGAAGCTAAAACAGCAGAAAAAAGCTTATTTGACCTATAACTAAGAAGAAAAGAAAATAATCTACAGCTCCTAACCAAAAACCAAAATCCCGGATACTGAAGATCCTGAAGGCACCTTTTGAAAACCATTTGTTACCCAAAATCTGACAGGAGCTTTTGAAAATTCTACTCAGCACCTAAAACATTATGTCTCAAAAAATCGTAATTAATTTGTTCATTGAAATATGCTTTGTTAACTAAAAATATTTAACATTTATTTTCCTAAGGTGGACAGCATCTTTCATTTAACCATGAAGTTTATATACGAGGGAAAGTTTCCATACAAATGCAGCAGAACATAAAAAAACCATACAAAAACACCCACAAGAAAAACAGTAAATAAAAGGTTCTAGTTCTCCAGTTTAAAATATAAAATACTTAGAATTTTGACATGTGTTTATTGATATTTATGCAACTACATAAATATCATATACATAAATATTACAGTACATTCTGCCAATGAAACAGTGCTTATTACAGAATTCTCTGATAAAATCAACTTATTTATATCTTACTTGGTTAAAAATATTTGCCTTGGCTCTCTGGCCTATTAAAATGTAATATGCACTTTCTAAAGAAAACAACCAACTAAAAATAACTTGCTTAGACTTTTTTTTTCTTTCCTTGGTTCACAACATCAAAAGCAGAGATAACATATAACTATGTGCATGCATAAGTTTTAGTGGCAAAGTTAACTAGCTGAACATACACTATACTTTGAAAACTTTTTCACACTTCTTGTGTCACCTTTTTAGCAGGACCTGTACCACAAGTTTTGAACTGGAATGGGTAACAATTTGAATAGTAGAAAGGAATCTTTTTACAGTAAAGGTGGTGAGAAACTGAAACGAGTTGCCCAGAGAAGTTACGGATGTTCCATCATGCAATTGTTCAAGCCCAGCTTGGAAGGGGCTTGGCACAACCTCATCTAGTGTGAGGTGTCCCTGCCCATAGTAGGGGGCTGAAACTAGATGGACTTTAAAGGTCCCTTCCTACACATCCCACACTATGATCTCTCCCCCCAGACACTTTAAGTTTTTTAAATAAGCCTTTTTTGCTTTCCCTCATAGATCTGTTTACAGCAGAGAGGACTTTACAAACATCCTAACCCTAACCTCTTCTAATACTTTCCTCCAATTCTATTAACAGAAAGCCAAAACACCAGCCAAATACAGTTAAGACAGTACAGGACTGACAGCGTACAGGCCAGTGTTTCATTTCCTTGGCCATGGATCTACTGGTCATTCTTCTTTGTCGAGAAGCTTTCAATGTGTCTTGCCTCACACAACAGAAATCAGGTCCACAACTTTAGACTGTAGTTTCTACAGAAGGGATTTTATTGCTTTTTTAGCATACGTTAAGCAAACTGCATTATTAGACAACCCTGCATGTACAACGCCTGTGAACTTTATTACACCACCTTCGAATAACTGCACTCTCTTAGCGATAAAATCACAAACTTTCATCTCTAAGTTCGTGGCACACGGGGTGTGTGGCCAAAGAGCTTCACTCACACACTATGGGATAAGCACCGAGAACAGCTGAAACTTACACCAGGAAAACATGAACTTGCCGGCGAAGACACGACACCTGTAGCAGGTCACTCACCCTTTACAGCCCCATCCCACAGTAACGCTGCCGAGCACCCGGCTACCTGCGGTTACTCTCTGCACACCCCACAGCGGATAATGACACACAGGAGAGCGGAGACGAGCGACTCCAGCCCCGGCTGTAGCACCGGGCAGGCCACACAGTGCTGCAGCGGACCGGCGGGATAGGACTCACCGCTGTCCTTGCCGGCCGCGGCGCCGGCCTGGCGGCGGTGCGGGCACAAGAAGTCGCGAGCCGCATCCAGGTCCTGGAAGTGCCCGAAGGGAACCAGGACGCACGACATGGTGATACCGGTAGTGCCGACACCGGTGCCACCCAACCCGGAAACGATCACTGACTTCCCTCAGGCCCTGCTCCGCACACCGCGCATGCGCGGAGCGGGGTGATGGCAGCGGGAGGGGATAGGCGGGGGGCGCTTCAGCGTGCGGTGGCAGGTTGGGGGTGGAACGTTTGCTGCCGTTGTTCCTGGGGGGAATGGCGCCCGGAGTGTCCGTGTGCTCCCATCGGGCCGGCGGCTGCATGGGGACCTTGGGTGCAGATATCATTTCATCACCCAGGCCTGATCGTCAGAGAATCATTGAATCATAGAATCAGCTGGGTGGGAAAAGACCTTTAAGATCATCAAGTACGACCATTACCCCAGCACTGCCACGGCCACCACTAACCCCTGTCACCGAGGGACTCGTCTGCGCGCTGTGTGAACACTTCAAGGGACAGTGACTCCACCTCTGCCCTGCCTTTTCCAATGCCTGAGCACCCTTTTGGAAAGAAATTGTTCCTCATTTCCATCTAAACCTCTCTGGGCGCAGCTTGAGGCTATTTTCCTCTTGTCACATCCCTTGTTACTTGGGAGAACAGACCAACCCCACCTCACTCCATCCTCCTGTCAGGCAGTTTTAGTGAGCGATGAGGTCCCCCCTGAGCCTTCTCCATACTAAACCCTCCAGATCCCTCAGCCGTTCCTCATCACGCTGCCCTGCACCGGATCCATTGTCCTTCCCTGGCCCTGCTCCAGCCCCTCAATGTCTCATATAGTGAAGGGCCCAGAGCTGAACATAGGATTCGAGGTGTGGCCTTCACCAGTGCCCAGCACAGGGGCACAACCACTGCCCTGGCTCTGCTGCCACACTGGGTCTGATACAGGACAGGGTGCTGTTGGCCTTCTTGGCTGCCAATGTTCAGGTCCATCAATCAGCACCTCCAGGTCCTTTTCCATGAGCAGCTTTCCAGCTATTCTTTCCCAAGAGTGAACCAACAACAGCCCTAAACACCTGTATTACTGTGTTGAACAGGCAACACCTTTAATGGGTAGTGAAGACAGGGTTTATTTCAATCTTAATTGCTCTTGCAAATAGAGAGCTCATGCTTCAGTTCAATGATAACAATTTCTGTTCATCTTCCTGGCAGCAGTGATTGTGACAAGTGAGATTTGCTGTGGGGTGACATCTGTAGTGTTGACAGCTGAACCACGGTCTCAACAATCATCCTTTAGGGCAAAGAGGAAAAAAAATATGTGAGAAGAACACATGAAGATGTTTTCTGGGCCCTGAAGAAACAAATTGCACTGTCCACAGAACTTCACAATATCTTTTAATGGATCCTACTTTACCAGGCTCTTCCTAACGTATAAAAATACAGGTGGTAGTTTTTACACAGGTGTCTTTTATTTGCTAGATAGCTATGTGTGTGTCTTTAGTAGTTAAAAACAGAAATGATTGAGCAAGTAGTCCCAGTCATTTGGACAGTTTGGTTTGTGGTTTGTGTTTTTCTGGGTGGTCTTTAAACACTTTCTAAGGCTGAACATGTTTTTGCTAAGAGAAGTTTCATTCCAAACTAGAAACTGGAGGCACAGACTGTAACAGGGTATAAACTCCAGAGGATCTCTGGTCAGATTTTCAAATAAGGTGGCTCTAACTTACCCTCACAACTTTTTAATGTCTTCAGCTGTTCTGTTTTGTTGCACCATGACCCAACTGCAGTTTTGCCTTCAGTAAGAGCAGGGACAGTTTGTTTTAACATTTAAAATCTGTGGCTTCCTAGGCAATACACGGGTTAGACTTGAATGTGAGCAGATGAATAATTGTATGCTTATTAAATCCAGAATGGTTGAATCCTGTTTTTCTGAATGGGCATAAAATTACATGCTGTGTACCAGTGAGGAGGTGGTTCTTCAAAAATAAGGTCACAGTGTGGAAAAGGTTTAAAGCACCTGGTATTAAGGAATGGCTAATGACTTTGAAGATGCGCTAATTAACCATGTAAAGCCTGTGGGGAAAAGTATTTCATGACATTTTAGATCTGTAACATGCAGTCACTGGTAATACCAAGTGAATAAATAAAGAGTATACAAGCAATTAAATTCACAGCCTGGTTTGTCACTCTTTAGTGATGCTTCCATCACATTATGAAAATTTCCTTGTTTAAAGACTAGTGAGCAGTGTAAAACACTGTCATATTCCTGTCTGTTTTGCTGTGCACCAAGAAGTCAAGTTATGAAACTGCCAAGATACCAATTAATGCATAAAATAAGGTGATGAATAATTCAACAGATGAGTTAATATTTCAAGGCAGGGTGGAGCCCTGATGAACTCACATTATCACTTCGGCTACTGAATTACCTTCTGTATGTTTGTTACACCTTCTTCAATAGTTACTAATTTTAAAATATTGATTATATTGGAGGCTATTAAAAAAGAAAAAAGGCTCTGAAAAACCTCTGTCATAAACATTAAGCAAGGTTCTTGAAGCAATGGAGATAATGTTTAATAGCCAAAATTAACAATACATTTGCAGTGACAACAATGCTTTGCATTTACATCAGTCCTGTCATCTGGAGACGTTAACGGTGTTTACAGAAATGCATAATTATGGATTTTAGGGATTTTCACTTGGGGAAAGGAAAGTAATGAAAGAATAAGTGATTTGCTTAGGGTCAGTCCACAGCTCCGTGGAGACCTGCGAGTAGAACTCTGCTTTCTTCACCATCAGTGATGGTCTCTACCTGTTGTTCATGCATGCTAGTTAGCATAAATGAATTGATTATACTAACATATGCAGAGGCCTGCATTTGGTCTTTGATTGTAAGTGAAAATTAAACCAGCAATTTAGTAATAATTACAGCAGACACATCTATACTGTAATGTTAATCTGATGCAAACAGTCACTTTATCAAATCCATTCATAAGTGGCTTACAAGTACTGCAGTTAGCAGGGAGGGAGCAAGAAATAATCAGTGTTCAATAAAAGCTGTTAACAGAGAGAATATGGAGACTCTCAATCGAACATTGGTGCTCCTACCAAGACTTTCACTGCTGTCTAATCACAGCTGATCATAGAACTGCATCCTTGGATTCCTGAGTAATGATGTCTGTCTCATGCCAAATGTCTGTGATTCCCAAAGTGTCACTATAACTTACAGTGGTTTGTCACCTCTGAACATCAATTTGCATATTTGTATCTTTATATAAATTTCTAAATTCAGATTTATATAAACATATATAAAATATATATTTATATATAAAAATTATATATAAAATATAAGGATATTAGAAGAGCTTTATGTCACAAAATTATCCATCTTGAGATATTTATAGCAGACCTTTCTGTCTATCTAGTAGCACTGAGTTGTTTGTTGTAAGCTCTCACACAGACTCAAGGCTGAACTGTGGCAGGGCTAAAAGCTTGAAGATGTCTTACTGCTGTTACAGACGTTACGTAAAGGTTGTAGTTGAAGAACACAGGCTGGATCATTGAATGTTTGTGATTGATGCTACCCACTCTGAGTCTTACCTTTTTCATTTCTTAACTTTCACCTAAAGATGTGGTTTAAACACTGTTTTGACAAAGTGCCATGGTATATTTCCCACTGATAGAGCACAGTGAAAACCCCCAAAGTTCTCTTCCCACACTGTTGGAAGGCAGTCTTGGGACAGAAGGAATCTACACCAAAAATCCTACATATTCATCTTGGAAGTGCCAGGCTTCCTGGTTGAAGATTACAATGCTTAGTTCCTTAATTTCTGTGTAACAAAGTTAGCCACATTCCTTCTTGATACACTTGGGACTTGCATGTAGTTTTAAGTCTTGGGATTTGATTAATTCTAATCCATACCTAATGCTTAATAGTCAAATATTTTAGATCTGTGTATGTATCCAAAACCTGTTCTGTTGCACACACTTGATTCCTGTCCTGTCCTGAGCCAGTATTTCTTACCTGGAAAAACAGCCCTGGAAATGAAAGCAAACCCTGCCCATCCAACACATCTGCCAGCATGCAGCATCAAAGTCTGTCTTGCTCCTGGGTTTTCTCACCGTTCTGGGCCAGACTCACGTGCTGGCATCTCTGTCTGCCTGTTATCCCTGTATCCGGAGGGTAGCTGTTGCTAAGCAACCGTGGACCAGGCACTACAGCCTGGTTTTAACATGTAGAACTAATGAAATTAGTTTTGGTGAGGACAAGATACAGCTGAAGAGCAGGCAGGAGCCAGATTAAAAAAAACAAAAACAAAAACAAACCACAAAAAAACAAACTGCTGTGATTTACATTAGAGAACAGAACATGTCCACAAAAAAAGGGGAGTTTCAAAAGCAAAGAGGGAATGATGTATGTGGCCCAAGTGGAAGAAATAAACAGAATTCATGTGTTCTTCCTGGCAAGTGCTGTCTCTGTAGTTGTAGATCACCTACAAAGCAAAGCTCCAAATCTAAGGGTCTTCAAGGACACTATCATAAAACAAACAAGTGGAAAAAAGTGCTGCCACAGAACCTTCCATCCCCTCCTCTTGATGGTCCTGATTTAAACACAGCCTCACAGCCACCTCTCATGGAAGATAACGGATATGGAAAGAAAAATGAGCGAATTTAACAGTTCTGTTTTCTGTCCTGAGGAAGTTACTTCTATTGACTCCTTGAGCCACCCTAGCTTGCATGACATCAAGCCTGCAGCAGCCTTGGGTGACTGCGCAGTGAGTGGGGATTCACCATGTATTTTATGTAACACTAACAATGTCACTGCTGCAATTCTTATCCATACCCCATAGAGAATTTTTCTTCCAATAAGGTCATTCTGTGCTACTAAAGGTTGGCCAAATCACATTATTTTGTATTGCCTGAATTCCCCAACCTCAGAATCCAGATTGTAGCATTCCATAAAAAACACACTGGCTGTTGAGCTCAATATCTTCTAGAGATACAAAGGCCAAGCAAAAAATAGGCTGTTTTATCTGAGGATATTAATGTTTTGTCATTAACTCACTGCGATTCTTCCATCTATATTCATTTTTCATGAATATTTCAGCAAATAATTTCACAGGTTGAAATAGTCTCAGAAAAAAACAGTATGCAAATATTGAAGAACAGTGCCCAAGAAAAACACTGTACAACTGTGATTCTGCCAGTTACAACCCCAGCCATGGAGCATATGTGTACCCCACTGAATTTTTTGTCTAGTTATGACAAATCAACATGATTCAAATGCTGAATATTCAGCCTGGAAAACTTACAGGCCAAGAATTCTTTATTACAGTTAATTTTTGAGTGAATCTGAACAAGTTTAAAACAGTTTTCTCATGTTCAGGATACTGAAAACAAAAGCAGAGAGAAATAAGTGAGATGATCGCTTTTCAGCAACATAGCTTTGCTTGTGATGGGTATCAGATAATCATCTATTTCTCTACTGGTCTTAAATGTCAGTAATATATCTTAAGAGATCTTAGTTCACATATATATATCCAGGCAACTTTCAGATACTACTTTGAGTTTTACATAAAGAGATATAGTTAAATCTCACAGGCTTATTCAGTGACAAGAGTCCAATAAGATGTATTTCTTGCGTAATTCGTATCTCTGAAGTACATACTTTTGATTAGTTCTCTCAGTAGAATATTATATATCTGGGTTTTCAGCACATTAGCTGGAACTCTCTAGAGAGGTGCTCAAAAGTGAGGGAGGGACCTCTCTTTTAGTTTCAGTATTGTTAAGAATGCAGCTAGCACGCTGCATCATTCCTAGTTTGCTAACATGCAAATCAAGCAAAATCAAGCATATCAAGCAAAAAAGATGCTCTTTTCCTGTATTTGAAGTTCATCTTTTCAATGTCTTTATTCATTAGAGTAAGACTTTGATGTCACAGATCTGAGAGATAAAAACAGAGAGAAGAAAGGATCCCTAGTCTTCGTGATCCTTAATGAGAGAAAACCTGAACATCAGCAAAGCAAATTTACCATCTCAGAGGATGAGTTCAGACTGCCATCTGGGGGATTTAGGGCTGATAAATCTGGGTGAAGGGCTGAGAAGTTCAGCCTGTGTGGTTGATGTAACAGGATACCTTCCAGTAGTTTGTATTCACTGCAAATACTTTATCCAGTGAACTTTTCACTGAGCTAATTTGCAAACTCTCTGCCTGATTCTGAGTACTTGTGGAATTGTTTGAATGAATAATTTTTGATCTACAGCCTGTTCTCAAACTTCCCTTCAGTATGTTCTTAGAATTCCAGACTGGTTTGGGTTGGAAGGGACTTTAAAGCTTGTCTAGTTCCAACCCCCTGCCATGGACAGGGACAGCTGCCACTAGAACAGGTTGCTCTAAGCCCCATCCAGCCTGGCCTTGGACACTGCCAGGGATGGGGCGGGGATGTTTCTGATCTATAAATGGTTACTTAATTTATATGGAAATTTTGTTCCATTTCGTTTGGGTTCCCCCCCCGCCCCCGGCAGCCCCTTGTTTCCTTTTAAAGAGGGAAGTAAAATATACTTAGTAGTAAGGAGGAGTTAATAAAAAGTCATGCAGTCATAGGTCACCTGTCTGTGATCAGCATCAGAAGACAAAAGACCATCCATCTCTATCCAGGCATTCATAAGAAGCTGCGGAAATGCTTCCCCAAATTTTGTGAGTACAATATTGTGTTTATGCAAAAGTTGTATGAATAATGTAACATAAACAGCATCCAACATAACGGCTGCCTAGAGTGCTAATTGCCACCCAGGAATGCTTGTGAAGAAATCATCACTAATGGTGTGGTGGGATTTGGGGGTGCAGAACATCTTGACATGGGTCAGCAGAGGCTCTTGTTATAGAATAGATCAAGCTACATTCATCCACATCATGCTGGCTCAAGGTGTCATCGTAATTCCCTGGAGCAAGAGAAAATTTCTCATTCCAGGCAGTGGATTCTTTTAGTCTTGTTTGGATATTTTAGCTTATAGCCACATATTTCTCTAGAGAAGCCCTCTAGGGCAGGGAACGGCATTCCTGGATCATTTCCTAGGGATGCTGGGATGCTGCAAAAGTGGGGCAGCACTGTCTGCAATTTTCCAATGTCCCTAGTTTCACATACTGTTCCTCTTATCTTTACTTTTAACATGTGTGTCCAAATGAGTCTTTTGAGCCACAGGGCAGGTTTTCTTTTTAATGGCAATTGATTTATCACAGCTTAGGCTGTGATTAGACAATTCGTTTCTTTGCATCTGCTTTCATCTTTCATGAAGGGCAATAACAATAATAAATTATCCTAGGTCTCTGCATGCAAATAATTATTCTTTTATCACACTTGAGTCAGTGTTCTATGGTCTTGATAAAATTGGGATTCCCTGTCTATCAACCAGCAGTTTAAAAGGTGATTCTGGTTAAGGATCTGTAAGAGACGGACCTAATTATTTTCTGCAGTAGCTCAAATGATGTCATGAGCTGAACGTTAAATGAAAATATAGGTGATTGCAGATTCCTCTCTACATAAGCAGAGTGAGACTGAATAAAAAGCAGATCCTGAGCAAATAATAGTGTCTGAAATAAACGTATCTGGTCAACAGTCATTAAACATATTTTCCCATACATAGAAATCTCAAGTCTCATCTGTAAGCTTTACAGCCGAGTGTAATAATCTTTCTTTTTTCCTAACAATAATTCATGTAACAAGAGGCTTATCCACACATGCACAGAAGGTTACAAATCTATTGTCAACACCCTATATCTCATGGGTATTTTAGGAAGAAAACCCCCTTGCTTGTCCTCTTTGACTCTTATCAGTGGCAGTGGTTATTTACGACCAGACCAGAAACAGAATTGGCACTACCTATTATTTTAAGTAGTGTGGATGTGGTCAGTGGGACTGGGCTTGCAAATTGGGTAAAGGCTTTAGACATAACGTTTCTTGTTGCAGTGCTTTCTCTATTATATTCCCACGTAACTAAAGTAATGAATCACATCAAGTTCAGAATGCCATTTATTAAGGTGTACGTAAACATGTCTTCTCAAATGCTAAGGGAATAGTAATGTGTCTTTTTAAATCCGCAGTTAAGAGCAGCAGTATATAACCAATCTGTTTAGATAATTATGGAGAATTAATGTCTGTTAACATATGGCCAATTTACTTCCTGTTGTCATCTGTTTGATTCAGCAGGGTTTTACTAACTTTTCTCATTTCCAGAGAAGAAGGGAGCCCAGAGTCAGTGTCTCATTGTTAAAAGGCATAAGGAAAGGGGGCATCCATAAGTGCCTCTGAGGTGAGGTACTGCATGCACAAAGCAAGCAGCTGTGTATTGCTGAGCTGGATGACATGGTTGGGAGTCCAAGTCTCTGCTATAACTATGAAAATTGCATGACTTGTGCCTCCTGAGAGAAATAAACCACCTCTAGATAGAGAAAGGAGACCGACCAGCTGCTAGCTTTAAGCTCTGTGTAATTTACTGAACTTCATAGTGCCATGGGCTCATTAGATTGGCCAGTGTCACAAGCACCAAGTATGCCAGTGGGCTAACAGATAATCCCCTTAGCATTAGCTGCTTAGTTGCTAAAACTGGAACCAAAATAATGGATGTCAGTCTTATTCAGCTTCATTATTTTAGTTAGACCTCTCCTTCAGATTTGAAGACCTACACAGCATGGAAAATAAATTCTCAAAAGCAATTAGATTGGCAGAGAAAGAATTTCTCTTCACCCCTTCAAACTCTGCACAGAACAGCATGTGTTTATCGTGCAGAATGAGACTGTGATAAAGGTACTTACATAAATGCCTTTCTAAATTGGTATTTTAAGCAATGTTTTGAGATGATCCTGTCTGGATATACCTATTATACTAATTTCAAATCATAAAGAAATGCTAACAGCCTTTTATGCAGCTGTACTTGTATAGATTTCAGAGGAAAAAAAAATCTTTTTCCTGCACTGTTAACCCATTCAAGAGTCTATGGGAATGTTATTTTCATGAAGTGGAAGCAAACTAAATGGCTAACATAGCCACCTCTTCACAGTCTCATCTCAGAAATAGCAGTAACTCTTTTTATACATCAGCCATGTGGTTAGGGCAGAAGATATCCTGAGTTCTGTAGCATGGACTTCAGTACTTTAGCCTTTACATTGTTTTCACGGGTTCAGGAAGATAACAGTTTGGGAGATTATTTTTGGTAGATGCAACTGCAGCTGTAATTCATTCGGTAGCAACCAGACTTGCATGTGTGCAGGAGGCAGAGCTACTGAGGGAGGAAATTAAATACAATCAACCCAAAAGACCCGTTCTTCCCTGGAGTGTTGTTTTGGCTTGCTTTTAAAGTGTGATAACATTGGAGGGAAGACTCCAAGCTATTTGTACGCTGATAGTCCTTTTACATTTCTGATGGCTGATTAAAACCAAAGGAGTGATGGCAGATAGGCAAAAACACCATGCATCTTGTCTTCTAAAGCTATAGAGAAACAGAAGGTTCTGGAGTTACAGGAGACAGGAGGGTGTGCAGCTCAGAGCAGGATCTGGTCCTGTGTTCTCTAGTTTGCAAGTAAAAATCAGTATGTGATTCCTAAGTATTGCTGTTAGAGGGCAGCAGACACCCTAAATCAGGTCTGGAGGCACTATAACTTGGTTCTGCCAGGGCTCTGTGGCATCTGCAGTGGTAGAGAATGCCCATTTCAGCCTCGGGATCCAGTGAGCAATGAATCTTCTACACTTTAATTTTGTCAGGTTAATATTTTCCATGCTCAGGCTGTCTTGAGAATTTGAACAGTTTTACAGCCATCTTCAGGATGGCAATAAATCTAAAATCCATCATTCTGCTAATGCCAAAAATATTCCAACCAAGCATTTCTTCAAATCAGCAAATGTTTCTAGCATTCCAGAGTGGAATTTGTACAAAAGTGTAATGCTGGACTCTAGGATTTTTTAATTTTTATTGATATAACAAATTCTATCATAATGTTCTGAAACACCCACGTAAACCTGTTGAATATCTGCTTTTTAAGCTTGCTGATATTTCATCAGCATTTCATCATACTCTCTTTATCAGGATACTTTCATGTCCTTCTCCTCTTTGAACTCTCATCACACATGTGTGTGGGAAGACAAAGAAACAAACAAAAAACTGGCCTAAGATTCTGGAAGGGTTTTAGGTTTCAACTCTTTCAATGAAGGGGCCTACAAGGAGAGGGACTCTTCCTCAGGGACTGCAGCAATAGGACAAGGGGTGATGGGTTTAAGCTGAAACAGGGGAAGTTCAGGCTAGATATAAGGAGGAAGTTCTTTACTGTGATGGTGGTGAGGCACTTTAATGGGCTGCCCAAAGAAGTGGTGAATGCTCCATCCCTGGCAGTGTTCAAGGCCAGGTTGGATGGGGCTTGGAGCAACCTGCTGTAGTGGAAGGTGTCCCTGCCCGTGGCAGGGGTTTGGGATTGGATGAGCTTTGAGGTCCTTTACAACCCAAACCATTCTTTGGTTCTGTGATTCTATGATATTTAGCAATTAGTTTAAGCGTTAAGCAAACCTGTATATCCTGACCTAGGAGGCCATCCTGTGGCAGTGGGGTTAAGTCCTGCAGATTCAATTCCCCAGTATAGGAACTATAATTTAATTATTATCCATTTTACTTTCCCACCTTCGAAATGGAACTGTCTGTACACCAGGCTCTAAGACCTATAAATACTACTCTATATAATGGCATTTAATTGGGTCCTCTGTATTTTTTGTTGTTTAAATAGCAGAAAGTTCAGTCCTAAGCCTTCAAAATATTTTTCTGGAGAAGTGTAGGATTTCCCTCTAAAGGTGGCATGCAAAAAAAAAAAAAAAAAAAGGGCAAGAATTCTCTGTTCTCCTGAAGAATGAAGATATTGCTCAGGTTCAGCAAAATATAATCTGGTGCTGTCTTCCTTTCCTTTCTGACATTCGTTTCTGTGGACAGTTAATAAGAACAGCCTATTTAAACACAACAGCATACTGTTAAATATGCCAACAGCCAGAAGACCCAGGCTCCTGCTTTATTCTACCTGGTGAAGGAATTAATCATTACCTCAATAAATATTTTTTTCTCTTAAGCCTTTCTGCTGACCTGTGGTAGTTTGAGATCTCATTTCCTTTTCCCAGTCTCATCTTTTTCAAGTCCTCTTCTTTCCTAATCCACTTCTTTTTTTCTAGTGCACAGCTATCACACCAAGGTCAGTCACAGCAACAACTGAACTGTATTTTTGATATGCATTTAGTTTTATTTAAGACACCACTTCATGACTGTGGAAACAGATATTAGTAACAGGAGTAATCTTTTTCAGCTGAAAGCAGAAGAGAAAATGTCAGTGTGCTAACTCTAGAAAAGAAAAGGTTTCTTTTTACCAGTTTCTCGGTGTAAAGTCTGAGGCTGTCCAGGAATAATTCTCCATCTGCTTCATTGAGACCAGCCTGCAGGTGGGGAATTAACACTGATGCATTCTCAAATAAAAGCTTCCACCTGCAATCTGGATATAAATACCCCTGGATTTTCATATATATATATATATATAAGTATTATATATGTATTACAAAATACATGCACCCAGATGTGAATATTGCTGGTGGTACTTACCTTCTGCCCTGTGTAAATAAATAAAAGCCTTAAATCTGAACAGTAGATAGCAACAACTTCAACGCTTTTTAGCCAGTGGGCATCTCAACAGAAAACTTTAGGGATATGTGCAGGTGCCTGTGAGCATTTGTAGAATGCAGCAAACCTTAAGGAAATTATATCATACAATACAAGAACAGCATGGGTTATTCATTTTCAGAATTATATGAACAGAATGAGAATATTAAAGAAAAATAAATATTAAACAAAATAAAAATAAAGAATTGCCCATTTTCTCACGATGGATCCAGGAGCTCTCTCTGGTAGACCCCTGTTTGCATGCAGTCTAAGCTGCTGCAGGCTTTATGGGGCTGCAGCAGGTGCAGAGAGGATTCCCTGTCCTGAAGTTTCCTGGCTTGGCTGTGCAACAGAGGAAGCAGAGAATGAAAGTCTGGAACATGCAACTGCTCTTGGGAGCACCCTGGCTCAGGAGCAGGAGCGGGCCCTGGCCTGAGGCTTCTCTTCTGAGGTGTCCACCTAACACCTCTAGCTACAAGGATTGCTCAAGTCATGTCTGAAAAACGGCTGCACTGAGGATACCAGAGCAGTCCCTCCCCACTTCTAGGAGATACTTATATTGTTTGAGTACTCTGACCTAGCTGAATGTGGAAATATCATTTGAACAGCCAGCCAAAATACCCACTAATAAACTTTAACTTCTTCCAGTGTCACCCCAGGAGCTGTAGCTGGAAATAATTAGTTACAGGAGACTTCTAAAGCTTTACTGCTTCATGGTTTAACTACTTTGTCCTAGTTGACCACAGTTCAGAGCCAGGGGAATGAACCTGTTTGCACTTTGTTGCTAACACTGGCCTGTCACAAAGAGCTTTCTATGACTGTGCTGCTGCAGACGGGAGGAATGTATCAAGTCATTAAACCAGATTAAAAATGGGAGATGCTGAGTTTTCCAAACCACCAGCAGAATAAAAGCCTGAGGAGTATAAATGTAAACCAGCAGATGAAACACATTCCCTCAACCCAGGGAGCACAGGCTGAAAACCACTTTTCATCTGCAATTAGAAAAGGAATAGGGCCAGCAATGCTCTTTCACCTCTGTACAAGGCTGTTCCAGGTATTACCCTATAATACTGCAGCAATCAAGGGCAGTTTTACTTATGATCTTTATAGGTGGCAGGCTGGGCTTTTATTTTTGATGGGGAAAGATTAAAAGGCTCAAGACAAGTGTACTAAGATCACAGAGCTGCAGTTACTCTCCTTCCCAGGGAGACAGGAGCTCCCTCTCAGCTCCTACAGAGATTTCCTTTCTATATGTATTTGATGGCTGAACAAAAGAGGGAAAAAGAAACACAGTGCAAATTGACCGACTTAGGGAAACTAGAGATATCCTGGCCAAGCAGGGAAGCAAACTGCACTGATACTCCAACTGAGTTCGGTGTCTTCCTTTGGAGTCCAGTATATCTGTCCTTTGAACTGACTGAAATGGTCTTATTATTGTGTGTGGTTTTTTTAATTGATCCAAATGGCGTAGCCATATCCTGCATGTTCTCTATATGCTCATATAGCCAATATCTCTGCAGACCTGTTTTCTAGAGCCCCCCCCCCCCCCCCCCCTTTTTTTTCTTGGGCTTCTTAACAGCCAGGCACTCCAACCCCAAGGAAACCAGAATACAACTGTGCAACTCCCTTAGCATTGGAGGTCTGTCTGACTGTTTCTCTTTTTGCCACACAGAAAATCCCTGCTCAAACAGCTCCCAAATGCAGTAGCATGACTTTAGTTCTTAATTATTTTCCTTAAACTGGCATTTAGACACATTTCTCATCATCTACGTCTTTTACACTGTCCTGGTTCTAGATCAGGTCACTGGGCAGCTGGCTCAGAATAGCCCTGACCCGGGAAACATATCTCTATTCTAGAAGTTAATTTTCTGTCCACCTGTATTTGTTCTGCACCACAAAACCCACCTCTCCCAAAGCGGATACAGCCGTTACCCTCCTTCTTTCACCACCTCTACAACCGCACTGCTCTCCACTCCTAAACACCGGTGTTGCTCTTTTATTACCTAAACCACGTCCCCATCGCTTCCCAAAGCATGGCCCACCTCTTCCAAAATGGCCACCCTTCTTGACTTTAACATTCTCAACTCCCAGTTCCAAGCCCTCACCTTTTTCTGAGGTGGGTGTAATTTAGGTTTAGTACTAAATCCTACTAGCCTTATTTGATTTCTTTTTGGTGTAGGTGAGATTATCTTTGAACTTTGAGTCTCTATTATACAAAGTAGATTAGTAGGCATGGCATTACAATAAAATACTCTCCTACACCATTAGGATTTATTTCATTCTCACTACAAATCTGACAGTTGTGTTGCCTTTCCTCTTTTTTAATTAAGTCCAGAGTCTTTCTGAACTTGATTAAATTATACTATAATAGCACTATAAGAAGTGAGCTTATTTGATAATTTACAGTGGCCTCAGTGTCTTTTGAAATGTTCAAATAAACAGTGCTACTTCTATCCAAGTCTGCTCCATTCAGAGGAAAGTTCATTGCCTGTTAGATATTATAGCTTAGGAACAGAGTGTTTTTCCTGCAAACCTTCTGTTTTCTCTCTGATTTCTAGAAGTTCAGGCTTACAGTAGTGCAGTAAGTTGTTGGGAAACACTTCAGTTTCCACTGGTCTTCCTCAGCATGAATACTCACACAAAACCACTACACCATCAGAAAACACCTAAAGGAAAAATGCCACAACAGCATTACCCCACCAACAAATTTCCACCTGAAAATTCCCACAGGGATACTCCACCATCAACAAAGTCCTGCATAAAAACATTTATGTTAGCACTAAGATTCCACAAGATGCTATCAAGAAACTAAGGCACACCTTTCTCCAGTGGGGGGACATTGGGTCATACTGGGACAAAGTCGGTGGGAAACGCTGGACTGCATCCAGCTGCCCCTTGGTTACTGACACTGAAAATGATTTAAGGCACGAAGGACAGTGATAGGGTAAGTGCTCATACTGATGTTATGCTCACACAGTGGATTAATGGAGGGGTTTGGATTCAATCTGAGCTGTTAATCCTTTCAATGTCACAGGAATCAAACACACAATTTTCTATTAAGGTTGGCTGCAAGGTTATGTGGGCTTGCTCCTCGTCAAATTATACATGATTCCCTCTTTCTGAAGTGTTCTGGGACCAGCATTGCTCACAGGAAGAGGTGAGAGACATCCCTGCCCCACAGAAATGGTGTATTTCTGGTCTTAAAGGAAACAACCTCTTCCCTTAGTGGACAGTTGCAGGCTTGGGTAGATAACAGATACGAAGCTGTGTCACAGAAATTTGTTGTCAAGGTGTTGTGGTTTAAGCCCAGCCTGTCACTCAGAAACCACGCAGCTGTTGCTCACTCCACCCTCTTCCTCCCCTCGCTCCCGGAGGAATGGGGAGGAAAATCAAAAGAATGTAACTCCCATGGGTTGAGATAAGCACAGTCCAGTAACTAAGGTATAACACAAACCACTGCTGCTACCACCAATGATAATAATGATAAGGGAAATAACAAGGGAAGAGAATACAACCGCTCGCCACCCGCCAGCCGATACCCAGCCCAACCAAGCAGTGATCAAGCCCTTCTGGGCAACTGCCCCCAGTTTCTATAGTGGGCATGACATGCTGTGGTATGGAATACCTCTTTGGTCAGTTTGGGTCAGGTGTCCTGTCTCTGACTCCTCCTGGCTTACCCTCCTCCCTGGCAGAGCATGAGACTCACAAAGTCCTTGGTCAGAGTAAACATTACTGAGCAGCAACTAAAAACATCGGTGTTATCAGCACTGTTCCCAGGCTGAAAGTCAAAACCACAGCACTGCACCAGCTACTAAGAAGGAGAGGAATGACTGCTACTGCTGAACCCAGGACACAAGGCCAATGCCCTGTCTTTATTATAATTTAAAAAGGCAAAAATAGCTGCTGAATAACACTTCATAAAAAAAAAAGAAAAGTTGTTTCCAGTAATCCTGCATTAAAATCTAACAGACTTTATTTGTCAAGTTCCCAGATAGGCAACAGCGGAAGTCTTTCTAGGAACATATTCAAAGCATTCAGAGGCATTTCTTTCAGGTTGTCTCCTAAATATTGTATCTTTTTCTTACTTTTTTTTGCAAATAAAAGTTATTTTTTCTTCACTTAGGGTATCTATAAAATATTATCTTATATTACGTGTTAATTTATAGTTCTATAATTTTTTACTGAATATGAATTCATTTTATCATCCTCTGTAAATCAGTAAGACCACAGTCTGCTCCGCTAGGCCAAAGCAAATGATTTCTTTCGCCTATGCTGAATTTGGTAATTCTGCCTTATTTTTTCATGCACATCAAGGTACTCCATTGCTGTAGTTCACATTACTGTATCCCTGACAAATTGAAATTCCATTGCACAAAACCCAAAATTAAACAACCCACCCAAAAACTTCAAGTCAATATATGGATGTACATCAAATTTGACATATTACCAATGATTCACTAAGCTGCAGTTAGAAGGACAAATCTGCACTTTATCCTGTAATCCCTTTAGCTAAAGATCAGACATCTGTCTGTAAAGAGATTATTTATACAAGTGTGAGGAAGTCTTCCTGGCACCCATCTGGTTAATATATATTCCCAACTAGATTTCAGTTTTTCTGGTGCTTATCCGTTTGCTTTACAACTTAAAATATCTCGCAGTGGCCACTACAAATCATTTGTCTTATTTCACAGCTCTTTTTCACCTGATTTATTGTGAAAGGCAAGAAGGAGTTAGAGTAACTACAGACTGAATTTTTCCAACAAAGTGCAACCTTACCTCACTTAAACAGCAAGTAAACAGAGATCTAAACTAAATATCAAGTACGTGTGAGATTCAAAACCTAGTAACTTGGTTTTGTCCAAAGAACAACAACTGGCTGCAAGGCCATGACCAGTTACAAAGACACTCCCTGTTGTCAGAGGTTAACATGATGTGGTTATTTGTTGTAAAAAGGACATCATCTCCATCATTTTAATTCAAGGCATGCTTGTGACTTTCTGATTAACTAATAATTGCAGAATTGAATTTGATTTATTTATTTTTCACCACTTCAGGGCTCATGAAAGTTGAAGCTCATGATTTGGATAAGCTTCAGAATTTAAAGTGAATGCTTTAAAGAATACGTGGCTATTTATACACATGTGCATTACGCATTAGCAATGTCTGCAGCATAGCTATGAGCCCTGCTAAGAAATATAGCCAGATCCTTGGAGATATTATGTCTTTGGATCTATATGAGTGTACAGCAATTGTGGGTGGAAGCCAAAGAATCCAGTGACCTCTGAAATGAATCTGGTAACGATAACACAACTTATGCTGCAACAAACCTGATTAAAAATAAACAAACAACCTCTCTGCCAGGTGCCATTTGAAGCTGGAATGTTTTATCCATCTCAGCAGAGGCCAAAGACTGAATGAACTAAAACCTAATTCATAAATACAGGCTTTTAAAGTGTAGGCTGTGAAGCACCAGGATAGAAGAGACAGGGAAAATTGTGAGAAATGACAGGATGAGCTTCCAGAATTTCCTCTCAATTTGATAAAACCTTCACATCTGTGAATCAAGCAGCAGTGGAATTTAATTCACACATGGATATGGAGGGAAAAAGTCAATTTAGCTGGGTGGTTTTGTTGTTTGAACAAAGTAAGACAAAGAGCCATTAGTCCAGAATGTTGAAAGCTTCCCATAAATGACCCTTTCCATTCTTCATCCCAGTTTAACTCTGGGCTGAAGCTGTGAAGCTGCATGGGAATATTTTATAAACTTAGCTGAAAGCATGATGTCGCTTTATATACATATTTATGCAGAACATCTTGCATAGAGCACTACAATGACTTAGATACTAGTAATGCATCAGCTATGTAAGCAAATGTGGCAGCAGCTCTGTTTCAGTTAATAGCTGGCACAAAGTTGATGCTGTCTTTTGGACGAAGGAATGTTGGCCAGGCCATCAGAAGGAGCATTATTCCCCAGCCTATTTCTAAAGGAGTGATGGATTCCCAGCCTCCTCCTGGATGCTGGCAGCACAAGAGAAGGCAGGACCTGGATCACAGACTTGTCAGGAAGCCTACAGTGCAGGCCGCTGCAGGTTTTCACCCTGGCTATAGGCATTCCCACCTTCTGCCCCAGCAAGCTTTAGGTATATGCTTAGTTATATGTATATTATTATATTAGTTATATGGGTATATAACTAAATGTTACCTCATCTAGTTCCTGCTTAACAGCATTTTATAAACACGCCTTAATTTTACCTTTTAAGTACTTTTCAAGCAATAATGACAACTGTTGAAATGTTTGTGTTCCTATCTGAACACGTGGACCACGTCCTAGTTTTAGTGATGCTGCTAATCCAAAGCTTTCATTTTGTCAGCAGATTTGTAGCTGTACTCTTGCTTTATAATGAGAAATCTCTGATCATCTCTCTCCAGGGAAGAAAACCACAAGAGTTACAGTTTCCACAGTAGAAAAAACAACTGGCTGAATTAACAATAATGCCACAAGATGGTGCTGGCCATTTCGTTGACACAGGTCCTTGAAACTTTTAAGTTTGCTGCTCAAGAATCTTAGCTTTGTATTTGCTCTGACTAAACCTCTCCCCATTTGAAGTTTACTCTGAATCTCTGCTCATTCACTGCATGGGGATACCCAAATTGGCTGGCATTTCACCAGGGTTTCTGTCTTATACTCTTCTTAAATCATGATCAGTGTTGCTTTACAGTTGTGCATCCCAGATGATTTCCTCCCAGGACAGCAAAGCTTTGATCCTACTATAGAAAAGCCCTGCAGATTAATACTGCTTCCTAAGATGCTTTGGTTGTCACAGCAACCCAGGATGGTGGCCTGACATGAAGAGGAAAAAATCATACAAGCAGAAGCTACACAATTTCATTCAATTCAATAAAAACTCTAGGAAAAAAAGATATCTTGGAAAAGAGATTAACTGCCTCTTCTGGGTTATAAAACACTCTTGAGCAAAAAGATCTGGTCATTACATTTTTCCACTAATGTCTCTCTAAAAGTAAATTTTCAGCAGTGTGAGGTTTAATGAACCATTTCTGACATTTCCAGGCCATGACTGATAATGCTGTTAATGTTTCCTGAAGAAAAGTTTAGGAAAAATACAGAGAACATTGAAACTTTTAGGTCAGAGTCTCAGTGAGATCAATGGACCTACGAAGATTTATAGCTACTGCAGATTAGTCCTTTTAAGTATAAAAAGCATTTCATTCATGCCGTTATGAACATGATGGAGTTTGGATTTGGATCCTGTAAACAAATGCCCTGTATTTGGTAATGGGAAGCACCCAAATCTGGAATTCAAATATCCTGAAGTCTGGAAGTGTTTACGTTCCCATCTGAGCTTGAGGAGCGCATCCTATCTTTAATTTGTGCGTCTGTGCTCCACAGGATTTGCAGTCTCCTTTCCCACAGACAGTACCTCCTACAGTCTCTTTTTCCAGCTGCTCTGCTGACTTTGTAACCAGTCAACCCAGAGCAACACATCAGACACAGACTTCTAATACACAGGATCAGCTGCATCTCTCCACTTGTTTATTTTCTTTACTGCTCAAGATGAGTGGTTTCAGTGGCAACAAGAGGAATGTGTCCAGCTCCCCTTTGCCTCCAGTCTGGAATATGGTACTCATCTCCAGTCCTATACTTCTTCTGCTAGCGCAGTTTTACACCTCTTCAGTGTAATCGCCAAACTGCATGCCATCCACAAAGGCATATGATGAAAGCAGAAAGGGTGGGACTTACGTTTATAGTTAGCATTGCTCCCAGGCCTGTGCTAGCGATGCTGTGCAAGAGGAAAGGTTAAAATCTACTTGTCAACATTCACTTAAAATATTGACCTTATTTTCTATGTGTAAAATTAGAATGATTTGTATTTATGAACAAAATTGTATATGGTGATCTCACCATAAGAATACATTATTTTCTCAGACTTGAAAGATAGAGAAATTAGGACACAGAAAGTTCAAGAGAATCATAGAAAATGAACGGAGTCAAATGTCACATCTAAATTCCTGGATTTCTGATGGTCTGTCCCTTCCTTTTACAATTTACACACACTACATTATATCAAATAAGAATTACTTAGCATTTAAACAACAACTTAAATACCAGCAGCTCACAGAACAGTAATTCTGGGTCTGCTTTTAAATACAACCATCCAAATATTTTGCCATAGCTTCTCATTATTGATTTATTACTGCTTGGTCATTTTGCAGAAATTAATGTGACATTTTTTGTTTTTAAAACCCCTACTATATTGATCAATTAGAGTTATTATGACAAATGCTGATAATAATACAACAGTTTTAAAAATGTCATTATGGAAAATACTGTATTTTCGTAGGCATTTTATACACACATTGCAGGGCACGAGGCTGGCTTTCTTCCCTTTACCCTTCAGCGTGGCTGACAGTTTTTAGTCAAAAGAATTCTGTGTTTTCCTAAACACATTCGAGTCTGGAACATTACTTGGATTCTTAATGGGAGCAAAAAGCTTGGTGTTTGTGTAATGTCTTCTGTTCCAACTGTCTGGTTCCTGGAAAATGTGGTGGAATACTCGTACTCCACACCCTATGTGAATGATACTCTAGCCTTGTGACAAGTGTAAATTACAGAATAAAATCTGCCTTCAAAGTCATTCATAGTCCTCTCACTGTCTGTCACTGCTGGTATACCTGCTTGGTTTGGGACTCCCTTGCTCTACTGGAGTCTTCAGAAGGCCTTAATGAAAATCAAACTCATGATCTAAAGCTTTGATCCTCTCACTAGTCTCTCCATTACATCACCCTTTCCAAAACCTAGCCAAAGTCAATGGGAGGGGAAAAAGACATGGGATTTTGCATTGCAAAATGCTACCTAATTTATCATGACACTTGTTAGAATGTTGTTATGATTACGATACTTCCTAAACAGACCTGACTGTAAGTAATGAAATGATGAAGGGCTAACACTTTGAAACTTCCTGCCTTGTCCTTGAGTTGTTTAGAAATATGGAGAAGACATGTTGTTTTGTGATTTCCATGGGAATGAGCAAACCAGCCACCATCCTGCTTGCCATGGCCCATGACATCAGGCAAGGGTGGGCCAAGAGATGCAAAAAGAGGTTGATTCTCTGTTGCCCTCAAACATTTGGGTTGCTTACACCTATGCAAAAAAGGTAAAACCCCTTCACATTTTGTGCTTCCCTGACAAATATAGACAGGATATAGAGTCACTTCTCCACTGTACTTGGTGCTTAGCATGATCCTTCCTTGGCTGGTTGTCCTGGTGCAGTTGTTTATGCACCTCTCCTGGGTAAAGCAGCTTATGTTTGCTCATTATGTACCATTCTGGTGGAGCACAGTCTGTGGAAAAGCATATTAAGTACAAGGTTTGGCTCTATAAGGCAACTTTCACAGAACTTTTGGTTAGAAACTGTCCCTAATTATATGGAACTATGGCTGAGGTTGTGTAAATTCTGATGTGTGTGTATTAAAGGTGTAAGGGTAATACTTCATATTGCTGGGGGTATTATTGCTATTTCATATAGTGTACACCACCATAATACTGACTTAAAACGGCTTAGCAGGGTGTAATACATGACTTGGAGCAGTCATTGAAAACTCTTTGTGAATACTGTGGCAAAGGCTAATGTAAATAAAGGAAGATGAAAGTAAACTTTGAAGTAGGAATAGAGCCTGACATAGCCTTCAAGACATACTGTAGTTAGGCATAACCCAACAAACTGGAAATATTTCATTTTCAATTTCCTGTCCAAGATACCAGCCTTAAGACTTACTTTTTGATTGTTATTACACATTTTGGCTCTCACTGCTATTAGGTACAAGCTGTGCTGGCAACTTGCAAGCTTTCCATAAAGATACAGACTGTATTTCCTTTCTTGTAGACATTGTTGATAGCATTTTATCATACAGTAGAACAGTACAGTCTACCAGCTCCACTAGAACATGACAAGTGCTGTCAATGCCTCCACAAAACTACCATGCAGCAGAGAGCTCAGTGAAGGCCCAGGAGAGGGTGTTGGGATGTAAGTGCATCAGTACACTTGGCAGTCTCCTTTCACCCACCTCTATTTTCAACTTTGTGTAGAATCTCTCACACAAGCTACAGTGCTGGAAGCAGCTGTGCCAAGTCCTATTTTCCAGACCTTTCAAATATAATTAGAACAGGCTTATCTCATGGTTACAGCCATATATGTCTGTATAGGCTCTTGAAGGAAGCAGCAGCTTTCACTCATAACCACACAGGTCTTAACAATTCTCCATCTCAAATGATGGAGGCTCCATTGGGCTTTTTTCCTGCCTTTCATCCCACAGAAGAAGGTGAATGAGCTTCAACTGCAAAAAAATCTGCATCTACTGCAAGTCCACTACACCTCTTAACAGTCTCACACCTAAGGGCCATCAGATTTCCGATTAGTGTCTTCTCGCTAGCGTGCAATGCAGCTGGTCGACCACTGGGCTATAGCAATGAGCTAGAGAGAAGGCAAAATCACTCTTAGTGAGTTGTGCCTAGTAGAGACAAGCCTGAGCAAGCAACTCCAAACCCTAACCTGGATTTCTCCAGAGCCCTTGTGCAGTCACATCCTACAGGGTAATGGACATCTTTTATTGCTGCGTGATAGACAAAATTTAAGTGACTGACTTATTGCTTGGCAAGCTGTCAATAATGACTTCTGATCATTATCTCTTCTGCACAGAGAGTGCTGGCTACACTCCCCTCCTTTGGTGGTGTGAAAGTGGTAGAGATGTCCCGTTCTCTTCATTCTTGGAATCCCTGAAGGACATGGTGCTGGGCATGGCTGCTCTGGACTGAGCCAGGCGACAAATAGCAATCTAGCAGCCATGTACCTGCAGCCCTCCTGGCTGCTCTCCCAGCTGACAGCAGAAGCCACAAGGTAGCAGAAAACTCCTTTACATTCTCACCACATCACTCGGCTGCAGCCAGCAAAACAGCTGGAAATCTAGATTTCCATTTTGAATAGCTCTTGAGTGTAATGTGAGGACAATCATCATGAGAAAAGCTATGGGTCTAAGTGAACCCCAGTAGATCAGCTGTAGCATTTCCAAAGAGACCTATCCCCTTGTGGAGATTAAAGTAAATCCCAGAGTATTTTGTTCTAGCTATAATCCTAAATAACAACAAATCTGGATCCACTGTATAATATTTAATAACTCCTCCCTTACTTTTTGTCTTCCCTGTGTCAAAGAACATCATAAGCTTTAACAGACAAGCACTTAGAAATAAGGAAATACTCAAACACTGGCTGTTCTGTTCATGTGGAGGAGCGGCTATCCCCTAATATGCCATGTACCACTAACTAGATGAATTGCATTGCATGCTGTCTTCTAGAGAAAGAAACTGTGCCCAACTGAGCAGTGTCAGGGCCTGCACTCAAAATGCTGATTGCTAGGTCAGTGTTTTCATTATTACAGGTTCTTGGTGGAAACATAAACCACGAGAGCTCAGAGCTCTCATGGTCTGTACAGCTCAGCAGAATGTAGACTATTCAGTTTGGATGTATTTTATTAACACTGAGCTTTCACTTCATGCAGAGATAGCTTTTGACATTGTTGGCACGTAAGTAACAATTACAGCCCCTGTTATCCAGTGTATTCAAAAAAAAAAAAGAAAAGCCTTTTTCTTTTTCAAAGGCATCTCCCTTTGCAGTGTGAGGTGTTTCTGTATCATCTCTTTGCCTTAAGGGTTGTGGTGTATCACTGCTCATAGGAAACCAGGCTCTGGGGATGCAGCTGTGTTGCCAGAAAGTCTGCACACTATAGACATATCTTTTGTGCGTTGCCAGCGAGTTGTGGCTGTGACTATACCCTTAAGGGTTCCCAAAAGGTTTTGGAATGTAGGTGTATCTCTGTGCTTCCAGAAAGCTTGTGGCTGTGGATGCCTTTGTCTATAGGGCTGAAAAGTTGTGGGCTGCTGATACACCAGTATGTGCTATAATAAAGCCTGTGTGCAGTAGGTGCATCCCTCGCTTCTGCTAGAGGCCTTTGGGCTATTCCAGAGCCATTTGTCTCCGCAGCATTTGGGACACACACTGCTGTATATGCCCTAGCACATCTACATAAAGTTGTAGGTGTGATAAAAAAATTGTGCCAAATTACTCACTCTATTAACATATGCACCATCCCTCTCAGGAGCTCAGGATGATTTAAAATTGCTAATTAAGCTTCCTACACCGGAGATGAGTGAGGATTATGATGCCCATTTTACAGATGCATGTTTCCATGTTCCCTGGAAGCCTGGTGGTGTACATAAAACCCCCAGGTACCTATTTTGGGTCCCTAGCTAGCTCTTAACCAGATATAACGCTAATCTGGACAGCAGCTGAGCCTAGCACTCTGCAGCAAGCAAAAAATCTTGAAGCTGAGGGCAAAGAGAGCTTAGCTGGCATCTATTCAGCATACGTAGAAAATACCACATGCATTCATCCTCCTGCTTTCAGGAACTGCAACTTTTGATTCAAGGACAAGCTCTATAGCTCTTTCTGCATAGCCTGAGCATCTCAACAGACCTAACTACCGACTTCATATGACTTTAATGCACAGTACTATGTGCATTCTCAACAGAGTGAATTATCCTGCAGGACACTGTGCAAATACATAAAAGGTTGCCATCCAAATCTTTCTATCTGTGCCTGATGTGTATTTTCCCCTGAACAGTTAACGGGATCTAAGTATGCAGTCTAGACAATGCTTTCTCTTTTTTTTCTTTCTCAGGCTAACAAGAAGACAGTGTGAAAAGATGCTGAACCCAGAATCTTTTCAGAAGATTATGGGGATTCCACTTTTTATGTTCACTTACTAGGTTCCACATTATTTTGTCCTCTGCATGGAAAGAAATACTGATCATCCCATTCAGTAGTAACATAAAGCTGACTGTACTTTTCTGCTAAATACTCAAAAAATTATAGACCCTGATATGCGTTTAGCCAAGAAATGCATCTGATCATGTGCCCAGATGAAAAATGAGGCTCCAAATACCCATCTGGATTCAGAAATGAACTCAGCAACTCAGGCTCATCCCCAGTGGAAAGAATGACACACACAAGCGTGACTTCATGGTCATAAGGCCTTGAAAATGTACATCCAAATTGTTTGCAACAATATACATTTGATCAGGTTTTGGAAGCTGTTAAAAATAAACAGCCAAATGATGAAGCAGTGGAGAGTGTCTGCAGGGAAAAGGTGCTTTGTGCCAGTAAGTTGGGGATGTTACCCTTGGCTCACAAGTCTGCATTATATTTTGGCCATACACTCAGACTTGAATCATGCAGATCCTGCAAAGATGTAAGAGAAGCCGAAGATGTCACTTGCTTCCTTAGGCTCAACCCCCACATTTTAAAAGCTGTATTGAATGTTACACACAACATATGCTTTTCTACCTGTTTTTCTTCCCTTGCAATTAATATAGAAAAGCAGCCCTAGAATTGGGTGAATATTGCAAGAAGTTTTTGCATAAACATTTCCTGGTTTGAATGTTTAAATGAAGATGCTCCAGGCATAGCTGTTAAGTGTGCAACTGCACTAAACCTGACAAGCTGGAGAAGCCCAGGAGGTGGGTGGTGAAGAAAAAGTGAGCAATGATTTTGGTATTACTCATGGCTGAGTGCGGGCTCTACTTCATTTCCACCATCAAAGGTCCAGATGAACTCTGCTATCCTACTGGTTAGCTCTTCTTTGAATGGATTTCTACCCATTTTGTATTTCCACTTTGGAAGGGCTCCAGTAAATGAATTTACTGGTGATAGTACAGGATAACAATGGCATGGTGTGGAAATATCGCAAAAGGATTTGTCAGAGACTTGAGGTTTGTATTGCTCCCTCAAGGATTTACACTGTAAAGGTATTTCTGAGGGCTACCTTCCTCCTGCATGACAGCAGAGTGATACTTTGTGAGCTATGTGTCGGCAAGGCAGCAAACCTCCCAGTGAGCCCTGGAAACTCATCTTGCATGAACACGTGTTCAGTCAGCCCACTGGAGGGGACCCTCAGCTCCACCTTCAGTTACTTTAACAAACAAGTCTACTTCTGCCTCCCTGAACCTATGGAAGAAGGCTGGCACCAGTCCCAGACATGTTCCAGCTCTCTCCTGAGGCTGCTGTGGGTGACCTGCCACTTGGGCTGAGGGCCAAGATAGAAGGCAAATGCCAGATCCCAATGCTATTTCCTCAGGCAGCAAGCAGTCAGCCCAGAGTAAAATGGGTGAGAAGCTTGGGTCTGAACTGGAAGTGGTTTGAGGATTTTTTTGACCCACAGAATAGGCAAGATTCTCTAAAAAGGGATAAGGACCTAGTATCAGGCAGGAAACTATTCCACCACTATTCCAGTTCACCCATGGGACATGGTAAGGAATAACATAGGGAGAGGACTGTGGAGGAAATAGCTTGGAGGATCCTGTGTATCTTCCAGGAGGGAAACACCACCAGGTGATGGCTGGAGAAGCTTGGACTCACTCTTTCTTCCCAGACCTGCTGCTCCATCTGTTCTGGCAGTTCCCAAGCACTGTCAGTGACATATCAGTTCTCGCAGCTGTGTTGGTGGTGCGTGAATCCTTCTCCTTAGAATATTTGTAATCAGCTACAATTTTGATGTGCTGCCAATATTTTGTGTTTCAGCAATTCCTCCAGGAGCGAGGAAATAGTAAGTTTTCAATCATTTCTGTTGTGGCAATACCTGAAGAGAAATTTACAGAAGAAAACCAAGGTAATTTTCTGTGCTGATCACTTTCTTCCTGTCAGATTTCAAAGCATGAGACAAATAATAAAGATGTTGGAGCTTCTCGGAAGCAGAAGGAACCTTTCATCACATGTAGTGTTAGCCCAGCAGCAGGGATCACATGGATCGCTGTAAAGCTGGCAGGTAAATTTGGTCCGTGTGGATGAAACAGCATAATAGAAGGTGATGAAGGAAACGCAGCTCTAGGTAAACAAAATAAAGATGCAAAACCCTCAGAGTAAAACCCCCTTTTGTGAGAAGAATCATCTCTCACAATGGTGATCTTAGTCTTCTCCTCCTCCTGTCTCACAAAGGTGTCTGTGGCAAGACCTGGAGAGCTGCTCTATTTCTGTGACACCTCCTGCCTGCAGATAAAGTTCACAGGGAGCTGAGAGTGCATCAGAATTTTATTAGCAATTTTCCATTGCATCATACCAGACAACCACCAACATGAAAACTAATGTTAGCTGAGCTGGTGTGACACGGGGTTTGTTCTAACTGAAAAGTATGTCTAAACCAATTCCATCAACACTTTTTGTTGTGTATGAGACACAGAATGATTAATGTGGAGAGTCTTCATCAAGAAGGGCCATTCCACACCCTCATCCACGTATTATCAGTTCCCACCTATAGAAAACGTGTCTGGGCAAGACTTAACTATATTTGCTCTGTGAGATGTTTTCTCAGGAAAATAGTGAGATTATTCATCCAGAGATTAGAGAGCTTGATTTAACCTCTCCTTTGACGGACAGATTCTGTAATGACACAATATCACACAGCTCTGTTTTCCATGTTGGACTCAGACTTGATCCTCCTGACTCAGGTGTATGGGTTGTACCCACTGCTTTCCATTGGGAAGGATAGGATGTGCAATAACTTCTAAGGACTGAATAAGATAGAGTGCTGGACTTCTAAAAAATAAATTTAATTGATTATTATTTTTTCCTTAAACTGAATAATTAGGTCTAATCACCACTGCAGATGCATGAAAACAGTTCTTACCAGGAAATAAGCTGTATGTTGTAGAAATGCTTCAGTATTACAGCCGGTTGCTATTCATTTGTTTCTTCTACTCTTCCAATGATACTGATGTAGTTCAAGCATTTTCATCTGGACAAAGGTTTCAGTTTTTGATGGCTAGTTCACTGAAGCTGCTATTGCATGTTTTAAATTCTGGTTTAGACATGTATAAACATTTGTTTCCTGGATGCATCAGTTAACTCAGCCCAAGCTGTAGCATGGAGATATTTTTACAGCAAGAAGATAGCTATTTTCACATGATGTGATGTTTATTTTGACAATTCTCCTTGTGCCCTTCCCCAGCTCCTCACTCGGGGGCACCTTCACTACCTTTTACTGCACAGGTGATTGATGTCCAAACACAAAAAGCAGGGTAGTAAGCTTTCATTTTAAACCCCAACTAAGGACAGCTGGAATTTTATAGAAGCAAGCACAAATTTGTTAATTTCCCCCCCCCCTTAATTGACTATAATTTGTCATTTTGTTTGTTTGTTTCTTGAGGATTGTTACTGGAGAACAGCAAATGAATAAAATGCAGTGTGTTTGTAAGCAGACTGACTGCCAACGAGATAAAACAAAAAAAAGGCTGCAATAAATCAATGAGTCATCTGATGTTCACAGGAAAAATGTGGGATGTACAGTAGGAAGGGAAAGTATAGAATAGAAAGAGTTGCTGCGGCATGCCCTGTTCTCCTGCCGTGCCTGTGTTACTGGCAGCTGGAGGCTGGATCTTAACCAGCATGGCTGTTCCTATGTAAGAAAGAAGCTGCTTCATGAGTACTTCACAGTAGGAAAGGGAACAGGAGAGTTCACAGCTTGAATTGAGGGCATCACCAGAAGAAAATGTCAAGAAAGAAAAAGTAATACAGATTACCTCTGGGTATTTTATGCATGGCATGGGTTGACGGAGAACAGAAAACCTTGCAGAAAGCCAAGTGAAAGTCATTAGTGACTGTTACAATGGGGAGACTGTAGGGCAGGAAGAAAAATGTATTCTTTCTTAATTACACTGTAGACTTTTTCCCGTGGGTTCTCCCTTGGTTGGAGTATTAGTGCTTCATACTTAATTAGCTCTTCCCTCCTTCAAAGCAATTTTATGATATTAATTAATACAGCATTGTTAACCTATTAATCCTGCCAACTGGCTTGAGGTATTGCACAAATGGTTAAAAGCAATCAGCAACTGAAACACAGCCATAATTTATCGAGGCTTTTTTAACTTGAAATAGGCTGCTCAGCCCTATAAACGCAGTGACATCAGGATCCCTGTCTGTGGGAGATCTGACTCAGGAATGCTAAAGGCCATGTGGAAATGCAGGTCCTGAATCTGAGATACTGTCTCAGGTAAAGCCTTATGTCCTGATCCAAGATGCCTTTTTAAGTCATCCTTAGCTCTCGGGATGTGAAATGTCTCATGGAAATTGAAAGAATTAAGAAGTAAGTGGTGCATCGAACCCCCAGTGATGCTGAATCCCCGCTGTCAAGATTCATTTTGGAGGAAGTTCACATGGATGTGAAGCTACAGCATCAAGGCCACTTAGGCTGGCAGATGCCAAGATGCTTTCAGAGTTTGAAACCAATCTGCAGAGGTCATTATAAATGGCTTCAGGAAAGATGTGGTATAGCAGGAGGAAGAGTTGGCTTTGAGACAAGCAGTAATTTAATGTTCTGCAGAGGGTCATCTGTAAAATACAGAGAACTGGGGTCGAGTTAGCACTTGTACAAGCTGTACTCATGGTACTACACACTGGCACCTCATGAGTTGCTATTTACTCTTTTTAAAAGAAATAGAAAAAGGTGAATAAAGTGAATATAAATAAAAAGGCATAGAGGCTGGGTGGAGAGCAGAGTGGGGCCAGCACAGAGCTTGGGACTCTGCTACAGAGAGGTCAGAGGAGTTAGCTCAGCAATGAGAGGTAGAATACAACATTTTAAGTGCTGTGTTTGCTGGTGTAATGGCTGGATGCATGGGCTGGGCACACCCTGCAGTCCACACCTCCCGGCTGACGGCGGACCAAAGATCAAAAACTCTCTGGGAGCTTTTGACCATGCACGCACAGGGGCAGAGCTCTCCTTTTAAAACAAAGCCCAGGAGAGGGATAGCTGTGGCCACTGCATCAGCATGTTTTCATCACACAAATGAGGAGGCACAGGATCACACTCCTACCACACTGAATGCTACTTGCCATCTTATAGAAATGTGGGGGAAGTTTCCCATCCTTCACCATCTACTGAAGTTTCCAGATATATTTTATGTATAAGGCAAACCCAGAGTTCTCCCCTCTTAACCCTTCCTTCCTCCCAGGTGAGGATAAACCACAGAAAGCGTGGGAGTTACTTGGATGGGTCAGTTCCAGGTGGAATTTTGTTTGGAAGAAAAGCACGATTTTGACAGAATACAGGCAGCATTATTTCTTGTAGTATTAGGCAATAAACTGTAATGCATTGCAGCCAAGCTTTAACAGAGAGGCTTCAGAGTCATATTATAAACAGGAACATTAGCAGTTTTATCATCTTGTTCCAGGTAATCATCTTGTTCCATATAATTATTAGCTTTCGCTTCTTGGATGAAGTAATCTTTGCAAATCTGTTCCTATTTAATTAACCACATTCCCTACTGACTGCCACAGGCATCTCCTGTGCAGGTGTAGTCTTGAAGCTGTAAATTCATTTTCAGAAACGATTCCAAGAAGGAGCTGCTCAGGCTGGAATTTGCAGCAGAAACCCTCTTCTGCATCAGTCTTACCATGTAAGACAAGATGATCTGCTCCAAGGCTGCATAACAAGCTCAACTCTGAGCAGGCAGCCAACCAAGCAATGAGACCTGGTCAGAGGTAGGTTTTCTTGTTGCTACTTTGCGCTCAGTGCTTAGAAAGCTTGGTCCTAGCTTCCACTGAAGTTACTTGGAGTTTAGGTGTACTTAGCATCATCCAAAAGTAGGTCCTAATTAACTGATCAAAAGGCAGGAGTCCAAAAGAATAATGGCCTGGGGATGGGCTTTGTATTCCCCCTGACTGAGGTGTAAATCCTGCAATTATACACACATGTTCATACCCTGCCCTTCGTCCATGATGTTCAGCTCCACACGATCCCAAGCTTTAATGCCAAAAGGATGTGCATTAAAGCTGACAGCAGCATGGGACCACTCCCAGGATTTCAGTCTGTTTCCTGACTGGCTGGGGATATTTTTTAGGGAGAGGATGATGGCAGCTATGATTGTCATGGAAAGAATTGGCCAGGGAAATGAATAAAAGGGAAAAAACCTGGGGCTTTTATATTCCACAATAAACGACAAATCAGTCTCTAAGCACCTCTGTTACACTACAAGGTAGGGCAGAATCAAAACAGGGTGATTGTGCTGTAGCCCTTTTGGATAATGGCAGCAAAGAAAGAAAGTTTCCAGCCTTCTTTCATTTACAAACCACAACTATGTCAACCTGCCTAGGACACAAAGATTACACAAGTTTACAACATCTCTATTAGAAAGCAAAAAAAAGGCAAATACTGAGTTCTACTAGTCATGGTAATCCAGTAGTCTCCGGAGTTCAATGAAGTGAGGGACTTGGAGGGGCAAAAAAGGAAGAGAAACACTCTTAACAAGGCCAAACCCCTTGAGGAAATCCTGCTGGTGATGGTGGTCTCCCAGCATCAAACACCTTCTCCAGGAGTTTTCCGTTTGTTATTTGTTACCTCAGCACAAGTGTGCCTACACTGGAGCACCCATATCTTGATTTTAGGAAGAGGAAAGTTCAATATTTAACTGCCCCACCTAAACTTTAGGTGATGTCTGACTTAAAGAAAGTAATTGACATCTGATAAGAAATAGAAGTCATTTTAAAAAACTAAGGTTGGAACTCCCAAAAGAGCAGATGAGGTGGTTGCCTTAGACCACAAATTTCAGAGAATTAGAAACTACCCATTTTAACTGTTCAGTTTATCTGATAAGTTTAAAAAAATACATCTCTGTAGTCTTGTCTTGGAGTTTCATATGGGGCTTTGGAAATCAGCTCCCAGCTTCTCTCTCCTGGTATTGTTCTTATAGGAGCACGTATTTCCCCTGACATTGGCCCAGCTTTTTCTCTCCATAGCGTTACACTATGTGCTTTGGGTAGTGGCAAATTTATCTCTAATCTTTTTGTCTCCAGAAGCAGCTGATTTTATCTAGGTGCTGTAAGAAGAGACTGGGGATCCTTTCGAAGGGAGAGACTGGTAGGTCAAATTCTGCTATGAGTTCACACTTAGAATGAATAGCCTAAGGTAAAGGGAATCCTCCTCTGCTCCAGAAGGTTTATTCCCCTGGCCCCAGGCCATAGCAATAAAGAAGTCCTTTGAAATTATTCCCCAGTCCACAATAACCTTTGTAAATCCCACATCAGGAAGGGATTTGGCAGAGATGGTGTTGCCATTATTCTTGCTTTGACCCTCATCCAAAGCATGTTTGTATTGCAGAAGACAGAGTGAGTTTTCCCTGAATGCCTGTGCACAGCACAGACAGGGAAAGCTGTGAAGGGTCTCTGTCAGCTCTTTGCTCTCTGTCCTTCTTGCTGCTGCACTGGGCTCTGGTAAGGGTAAAAGCCAATCTTCTTGTGATAGTATCATAATTATTATTAGTCCTGGATGATATTCCAAAATTACATCAAGCTGACTACAACATATAATAAGTTATTAAGAGGATTAAACTGAATTTAAGCTGTTTCTTGCTGTAAATATCTATTGCCTACGTACTGGCATCTGAAACTAAGGAGAGGAGTCATTGTCAGTCAGAGACTTTCATTTCCACTGAAGGAATTTAGAATCATAGAGCCATAGAATTGTTAGGGTTGGAAAGGACCTTAAGATCATCTAGTTCCAACCCCTATGCCATTTCACAGAGGCACATCCACCAGCTTCAGGAGGGATGCTCTTGGTTTGAATGAGTCTAAAACAGATGAGAAGCAGGCCACTAATATCTATATATTAACCTTCTGCTTGGCTACCCACCACTGTTCCTTATCCCTGCCATAAAGACATTTATGCTGATGTGATTTCTAGATGTAGTTAAATGGTGGCTTACTTAAGGGATTTTGTTGGGGGGTAATTGGTACTGTACTGCTCTGTGCCTGCAGTTGGTGTAACTGAAGGCTCAGCAGGGCCCTATTCTACTCTTTCTACATACTGTCTTTGATGTACACCTCATAGTGTCTGAGCACTTCAAAAGCATGCAGGGGTTCAGCCTCACAGTGGCCTTGTGGAATGGATGATATCCCATTTTACAGGGGATTACATATTCACACTGCCAACCTTTAAGCTTCTATCTTGGCACATAGAAGCCTTAGGCTCCTTATAGAGTTGGTTAAGTCTACAGCCACCTAAATTAGGTATTCTGAATTATCACAAAGAGATTAAACCCCTGATTTTCAAGCATGGCTTCTAATTAGGGGATATGCCATTTCTGATTGCTTTGGGAGACTCTTAACTTCTATTACACATGGTAAAAACTGCAGGTCCCATAGACTTCGTATGGAGTTGGAAGCATTAAAGGCCAGGCCTCCAACTGGGCAAATAAAAACAACAAAAATCGTAAGTCAGCTATGAAACGAGCCCTACAGCTTTCTGAAAAGGAGGCTTGGCATAACTTGTAGGGAATTGTTCCCCTACATTTTGAGCCCAAATGCCTTAACAACACTACTCTTTCCCTTAATGAGAGAAGCTACAGGAAAGTCTAGAAGCTATGGGTCAAGCCAAAGGATTTCACATTTTTTTTTAAGCAATTATGCAAACCTCAGGAGAAGAATGTATGGCAGATATGGACAAGTACTTGTCTGTCTGGGAGGCTACTGGCTTTTTAAAGAAGGACAAAATCATTCATTGCTTGCTTCTTCCTACATATATATCACTTGTTTGTAATGGCAAAGTTATGAATAAGCATGTTATTTCTCAATCTGTAATTACTGATTTTTTTCTGCAAATGTTCCTGTGGTTACCCTGTCTGTCTCTAAGAAGTGCAGGGTTTTATTGATTTTTACGGAGTTGTTAACTACGTAGCATTGATTTAGTCTTTTACCTATTTTCTCCTATTTTTTTCTTTATATTTTAATATTAATTTTGTTAATGTTTTCACTTGCTTTCCCAATAGATCTGCCTGCCTGCTTAACATTCTGTTCTGCCTTGCATACAGAGAAATATACTTCTCAAATATGATAAGCTACAAAATGTGCTGCATCATGTGAGTAATGTACCTCACATGTATTCACTGCATATACTTGATGCACGAAGCATCAAGCACTGCTGGAAACTTGCGCAATATCTAAAAGGAATTTCTTATAATGAAAGAATGAGCAGAAAGTTAAATTTTAAGGCTATGATCTGCCTTGTGTACTCGGAATGCAAGGAGAACTGAGCCCTGACTGGCAATGCAGGTGAAAAACCATCAAAAGTGAGAAATTAAAAGCTATGCAATGTGCTGGGATGAAATGAATTTGAGAAAATTGATCTTTTATTTTTTTGTCCTATTGTCTTCTGGTTACTTTATTCTCCCAGTTACTGTATTCTTAGACATTGCTATAAAGAATGGAAGGATAAAAATAGACAGAATCATGGCAATTTCCTCTGACGCAGAATTATTAATGGAAAGCAAAATAATAATGTTCATATTAAGATGTATGAAGCACCTCTTGACTTACACCAAAAACAAAACCAGTGGGGAGATCTGAAGTTGCCAGCCTGAAATACTTGATATTGTATTAACAAAAGCCTTTTGAAAAGACTTGTACAAATCCTCAGTAAGTCCCTGTATCTTAGGTAATCCAGAGTTGGCTAACTGAATGATAAAAATGCAAACTTTCATATTTGGGGTCAAAGTAAAAAAAATCTCCCAATAAGCCTCAAGTTTTCTTGTGAATCTGGTGCAACTTCCTAAATCTCTCTGCTTCCTGACCAAGCAGAAAACTACATGGGTTACGAGTCTAGGGACAGAAGATGTCACAAGCACTAAATCAGTAGGTTTATTCTCTGTATTATCTGCCTTCAAAGAAATAATTTTAAACTGAGTTGTCCTTTCTCTCTCCCTTTCCTTCTTTTTTGATGTTGAAAAGCAGCCTGAGAAAACTCAGCCTCTAAATATTGCCTTGCTTTCTTTTCACCTTATATAATCTGGGTGAGGGACTTTTTACAAGGGCATGTAGTGACAGGATAAGGGGGAAGAGGTTTAAACTGACAGGGGGGAGGTTTAGATTAGACATTAGGAAGAAATTCTTCCCTGTGAGGGTGCTGAGGCACTGGCACAGGGGGCCCAGAGAAGCTGTCGCTGCCCCATTCCTGACAGTGTTCAACATCAGGTTGGACAGGGCTTGGAGCAACCTGCTCTAGTGGAATGTGTCCCTGCCCATGGTAGGGGGTTGGAATTGAATGGGCTTTAAGGTCCTCTCCAACCCAAATCCTCTATGATTCTGATCCAGTTCTGGGTCTCCACCGGGTTTGCACGAACATTTGTTGGCATCCCTGAAGAATGTGTATCAATAATTCTCATGCACTGGTTAAAATCACCATGAGGAGGTGAAGGGAAACACATGCTCAGTGCTAGATAGCTTTGTGACAGAGGCTTCCTTCCTCCAGCATGTTAATTAATCTAAAGTTCAACCAGTTAAGTGCTTTTTAGGAGAATAAATGGATGGAAACACAGAGCCGTCATTCCCTCACTCCTTGTAAGCTAGCACCACTGACTGAATGCTGATGTCATGCCATCAGATGATGTAAGAGTAAGTACAATCAGTTATCTTGTTTATTCTGGGGCTACATCTAGGCCTGAATTAGGGCAGAAAGAGAGCACATTATGTGTATACACAAATCACAAAGAATTGAAAAGAAAAAGAATAAACCTGTCTTTTCATGTTTGTTTTTTATTTCTACATGACAGGTCATTTTCAGCTGTTACTCTGTGAGTGGCACAGAGTACTCCTGTACTGCATGCTCACTTCAGATGGATTTGGACATTCTGAAGAAGGCTGTGCTGCTTGTGTCTGTCACCACTTGTTGGTGTAACTTTTTAATTAAAAACTGACAAGACCAAGAAGACTGACTACGCAGTTGTCAGTGATTGATTTACAAGAAGTTTCTTGAAAGATCTCTATGTATGGGGGTTCTTTGTTATTCAAAGAGCATGCAAGCCGCGGACATGTTCTCAGAATCTGAGAAGTTCTTAGTCATGACAGAGCAAGAGTATTCATTTGAAGTGCTCAGGAAATTTGGCACAATAGGTCCCATTTTAAAATCAATCCATTTTCTCAGCCTTGGGGGCACAAAGTGAGGTGCAGAGGAGCTATCTGACATCATCCGTGGTCTGACAAATCAGATGACTAGAATTGTTGTTCAAACAAAACATTGGGATGGGCAAATGATTCATAGCACTATCCAAGGAATGATCTATGTGGAGTCTCTGGAATGTGAAGTCAGTCAGTAGTATTTTTAAAAGACGGACATGTTGCTCAGCTCTAGCAATAACTGCTTATATTTACGTATTTGTTTTAATCTGTTAAAATTGTCTGCATGATGCTGTTGGAAGAGGTCAACCACACTTGAAAATGATGTTTTTATGGTACATATTTCTGTGGTGGTTTGCTCAACTTCCTACTTAACCCTCTTCCACTGGCAAAAGATACTTGCTGCAATATTTTTTGTTCCCATACCTCTATATATTCATCAGATTACTTCATCATAATCAGAGCTCATTTTTGCAGAAGAGATTGAAATGACCCCTTTAGGGAAACTAAAATGAAATTAGGTGTTCCTTTGTACTGGTATACCATTGCTTCCAGCTTGAGAATGCAGGCCATGGTTGTAGGCAAGTTTGGATGACATGGTGGTAGAAACCTCATTATCAGCCCACACCACATTCCCTATAACTTACACAGTGGAGCTGTATCACTGGTTTTAAGGAAAAGTGTAATGTATGCAGGTCATTTGTGATTTGAACAAAACAGCAAAGTTTTGCCTTTTGGATTGGAATAGGAGATGCATGATCACATTGCTTTAAGTCTTCATAAAACATTGTGCATGTGAATAGCTTCATATAAGACTACAGAACCTGTCTTTTCACACAGAGGCAGAGACCAAGTTACTAGAAACATGCAAATATTCTGTCTGAAGAAATCAGAACTAGTTGCTCTTTTAACAGAAGTGTGGACTATAAAATTGCAGCGTGTAGGTAGTGACTGTCACAAGCAATAAAATGAAATGATAGACTACAGTCCTGCAATGGTGCTAAAGAGCACAGCTGAATGATCTCATGATATCTTACAGCATGAAATCAATTTTCAGAGGTAAAACAAGAACTAACAGAGCAGCAAGCAGATGTGTCATGCAAGGTTTGTAAGGAAGTTACCATCAGGAATGACTTAGCAAAAGAAATAAAATCTTAAGGGTCTTGAAGAATTTCCACACTTAGAACCACATCCTCCATACCTCTACATCCTACAACTGTTGCTACAGCTCAGTCACTGCCACCTCACACCACGCAGCCCCATGGTATGTAAGTGTTGGCGCTGTGGTTAGGGCTGGGACTTCCCAAGCTTCCCAGGCTAGGTTTAAATTAGGAGCAAGAGGATGTGGGGTCAGCACTTCATATAGGGCTAGTTTTGGGGACTCCAGGTTGGAATATTATGTGTGAATTTGCTATTATTTGGTATTTTAAAGAAGAGTAATTATCAGCACTGTAGCATCTATGCCATGGTGTGCCTTTTTCTGGGAGAGAGAAGGTTTTACTGGCCCTGACACAGACCTCTGCAGTCTCTCTCAGAAGAACCACCAGAATGCAGACACCTTTAGTGAACACTTTCAAGACAAATAGGGAAAACCAAATGCACCGCACTGGCCACTCTACCAAGGCAGAGCTAGAGAGCTACAGGTGAATTACCGAAGGACAAGCTGGACCACCTTTTTCCAAGTGTTGCAGGCAGACTCTAAATTTTATGTGGTGGTTATCTATTCACCCAAGGCTGCAGCACAGGCACATCCAAACAAACAGCATAAAAGCCATTGCAAGCTCCTTTGATCTTGTGTATGCATTGTGATTCTATCAGGAGATTTATGAGAGCAGTCAGCAACACTGCACAAACAACAGGGCTGAAGATTGCACAAGAGCCCAGCATAGAGAACACTGAAGCCACTGGGCTACCCTCATAACAAAAGTCCTTTCTCTTGCACAAGACCCTTGCAAGGGTTTTTCTGACTCCTGTACAAAGAGAACAGGGGGTACAACAGAACTGCTGACCTGCTGACTGATTTAATCTATTTGCATGAGCCAACACAGCCCCCCCAGCTAATTGCCCCTTCTTTTGACATATTCCAAACCATCTCATCTTTGCTACATGAAGACCTACAGCAAGTGAAAGCAATTTGGATTACACTTTACTGCCTTGTCTGGACACCTGAGTGTGAATTAAAGATGGGGTAGTGTTAAGGGAGTTATGTTGCATTTAGCATGAGGACTGATATTAAGAAAGTATAATTTAAAACCCCTTACTCTTTTTTAACTCTGCCTTAAACTTTTTGATGCCATAGCTCCCCCAAAGCGGTAAGTAGTGCACACAGATGGATGGCCAACATGTAGTTCAGAAAGAAAAAGAAGCAAGAGAGGGATCTGTTCCAGCAACTACTGGACGTAACCCAACAGAAGGCCCTAACACACTTCCCAAAGAATCCTCAGAGGACTGAAATGGAGCTCATTGCCCTGAAAAGAGCACTGACACAGGCACTGCAGGGGAGGAATGTCATGAATTAACTTCTTTTGTGATCAGCTCTAAGGACTGCATCCCAGAGTACTGCGCTCTGGAGAAGATACACCATTCAGGGGTAACTGGAGGGCCCTCCCGCAGCATGCAGTGTGGTCCCACTCCCAGAAGATGGATGAGAACAAATGCATTACCTACGTTGGTAATTCTTAACCTGTGGTTTACAGACCGCCAGAATTTTTCCAGTGGAAGTCCTGCTTTGTATTCAGTTAACTTACACCATCTGCTTGCTTTGTTACTTACATAATTACCAAAAGGTCAGTTCACCAGGGGCTTGTTAGTCCATAAACAATGTGCTACTTACATTTTTACATTTATTTTATGTTATTTATTGTAAAATAAACTTATTCTGATAGCACTCAGTGTGGTGCTGCACAAAGCAGAGCTGTTGCAGAGAAGTGCTCTGCTGAAGTTTTTTGCTCAGTTTCTTCATAATCAATACCAAGAGAAGAAGCAAGGATATTAATTTCCAAGCCCCCAGCCCGTACACTTCATGGTGGTTGTCCTATAGGGTACCACCAGAGAAACCACTGAGTGCAGAATGATGGAGCAGGCCATCACATCAGGGGTTGTCTTCCCACAACACCACGCCGTTCAGTCAAACAAGCTACTCTGCTCAGTCAACAAGCTACAGCAATGCAGTGGTCAATATATTATATATTATAGGATATTATAAATCATCGTGGCTTGGGTATACTTAGGTGCCACATAGTTTAAGGAGGCTTGAGCAAAATAACAAGACACAAAATCTAAGTGTAAATGCATAATCATCAGGGAAAATAATGTGACCTTAGTTCTACAGAGGTGACCTCTGCCTTGTGCACTTCCAGAACAGACTATAAGCCAGCCCAGCAGTTATCCTGCAAACCATCCTTTCATTAGAAAGAACCATAGAATCACAGAACAGCTAGGGTTGGAATACGCATTAAGCTGTAGCCCATGGAAAATGTTTCGAGAGTCTTTTGGCTGAGATCCAGCTTGGAGTCAGCCGAGCATCTGTGGGAGTGCTGGGCTCCTCACTGCAAGCATTGTCTTTGGGCTGACAGCATCACAGCTGTGAAAAAGGACACCAAGGAGCCTTGGCAGAACACTCCACATTACTCAGTTGGTGCAAAATATTGGTGTAACATATGATGTTTTGGATAACTATCTGAGTTATCACTAAAACTCTATAAATGTGATGCTATTCCTCCACTGCCTGGGGCTCACAGAAACATCTGTTTATCAGCTATGAATACAAGGGGCTGGATCACACTCCAGCATTTTTTCATGCTGTCCTAGTAGAGGCTGCCTTAAGAAAAACAGAAATTGAAAAGGAAATTCCTGAATAAAGGCAAAAAGTTCATACCATATATGGCTAGGAATATTTGAGGAAGACATCCTGATTAAAAAAAATAAGATTACAGCTACATAAAATACTATTGCTAATTTTTTCTGATGGCACATCTCATCTGATGGTGTCCAGTACTCCTCAAGCACTTAAAAGAACTTATGCAGAGACAATTAAAACAAATGGAATCTATCTTGTGAATCCACTGGGATTTGGAATTTAAGTGCCAGAATGCTATCAGTGTTTTATCACTTCATGCACTTCCTAGTGGTCTTTCTGTCTCTTGGATTTGAAGATCACACCCCTTGAATAGATCGCAGGAAATCCAGGCAGGGAAACCTTTATAAATATATAGTAAGGCAAATGGATAGATCCAGTAGAATAAAAGCATAACAAGATGATATAATTACTGTATGGTCAGAATCGGAGTTCTGTTTTTGTAGTTGACCTTTAAACTGCAAGGGGTGACATTCTTGCCCCAGTGAAACCAGTGGGATTTGTCCCATTGACTTCAAGACAGCTAGGATTTTAACTCATTTAATTAGCTATGAAAACAAGCCAAAATCCCAAATCTTCCTTGAACTCTAACTGGAAATCCAGTTTAAAACTTCAGAGCCCATGTTCAGCTCTGTATGTAACAGACTCAAAGCAAAGGCTGTCATCTTGAGAAATACATCTGTAGGTGACCTAGCCACACTGACAACTTTGGGGAAAAGAAAATCACAGGAAAAAAAATCTGGTTTTCATGTTGGTCTTGCTACTGCAGCGAACTGTGTTTGATTCAGTGTGCCTCTCCAGCTCCCTCCAATCCAAACATCTTTCCCCCCTTTTTCTTGAAGGAAAGCATTTGTAGCACCAAAACCTATTGCTAAAAATTTGCCTGTTAATGTCCCGAACTAATCAAGAGATTTTTACTAGCAAAAAGGAAAAGATGATTTATGACCGTATTTAGAAGATAATCAGGTTCATGATAATTTGTTGGTATATGGGAGTTCCCTGTGGAGAATTTTCTCATGTCTGAGCCCCATTTAATAGAAGAAAGAAATTCCTTTGTTGGTGACTCTGTAACACAGAGGAACTTGGGGTTGAAAGACCACATTTATAATATGATATGGGTGACTATTTGCAAATGTAATAGCTAATTGTACATAAAGAAAGGGCTGTATTTCCTCATCAGAAGTATACAATAAAGTAATGACACACGAAGTATGTGCCCACTGGCTGCAAATTCCTTTCTAGAGGTAATCTGGAAGGACCCTGGTTTCTGGAAGAAATCCCCAAGTGCAATAATTAGTAGGCTTAATAATTTCGTAGTCCTCTCTCTGTTTCATCATTTATCTGTCTTCTGATGTCCACATTCATTGTATATTGATCTCAGTGGATTTCAAACTCAAATGAAGAGCTGAGAGTAGTAGAATGAGACACTACTATAGGGAACTGAGGAAAAAGTATGGTGCAATCAGAAATTAATGATGGATCTGGGGGCTTGCCTTCCTCTATTTCCTTCTCCTGTATCCTATACAAGGGACATTTTACATCTCCCTTGAGCAGAGATTAACAGCATGGAGAATCTCTGCCTCAGAGTAAACCACTGTGTGGAAAAATAACTCAGAGCTGGCTTGAAAGACGGTCAAAGTGGCAGAAGGCAGCTGCACACTGCACAGACTTGTCCATCTTTCTAAGTGACCACCTGCAGAACTGACAGTACAAGGAGCCATCTGAAAGTTGGGGTGCATCCTGGATATGTTCCTGGATGAGAGTATTGAGAAATACAGACAACTAAGGAGGAGAAGATTTGCAGAAGACTCTTTGCCTGATTTGCTGATCAAAGTTAGGAAACCTTGTTATAGTCAAGGCCCAACAGCAACATCCTGAAAACATCTAAGAACAATATATTTCCATTAAATTCACAACATGTTTTAAGACAGCTATCCACACTCTGTTGCCCATCAGCAGCATGAGAATATCAATATCCTTTCCCACACGCACAAGAGTAAAGACAACAACTTTCACCTAACATCAGCCCTTCAGTTTTTTAGCAGTCGTATGTTTCTCTTTAGTCTTCCTCTGGACTTTGTTAAAAACACAGCGGTACAAGTGCTCCACTAAATATTTATTCTGTACTACACATCTTGATAAAGTATTTTGCAAACAGGGAAACACAAGTGAGATTTTAATGGAAGGACAAAGCTATATCCTGGACCATTTACCTGTATCAAGAAGAAATGTCACACTGCAATCTGTGTGTGTTACCATGAGATAACACATGCCTTCTGGGAATTAGGAAACACTTTGCCTTGCTTATGCCTTTAGCAGACTAGTGGGAATTATCTCATGGTAATAAGTAACCAAAATGTCTAATTCCTACAACAAAAAAGAAAGGAGAAAATAAACAATAACTTCAGTGTTATGAAAGATCACATTCCTTCCCACTGACAAAAATGTTAGTAGTTGAAAATGCCTTGGGAATATGTCTGAACTAACTATATGCCTGCACCTAGTGTATCTACTGTGTGCAGTTTATTATGCGTACAGGTATAAATATACATTGATAGGCACTATTTCCAGATGTGCACTTGAAAAAAAGGGTCTACACTTAATAAATTATGCCCTTGGAAAAAAAGGCCTACACTTAATAAATTATGCCCATATATTTAACTTTAGAACTGCTTTATAACCTGAGTTACCCTTTAATTAGAATTTGGAATTGCTTTGAACATGTGGCACAATTGCACCTTTTTCAATGCTGTAAATGTTAATGCTGCAAGAGGAAAATAGAACTTTTACTACAAGGATTTATGTACAGGTTCATAACTCAGTTTCAGAAATGAAACATCTGACTAATTTTGAAAATAATCAAATAGGCATATTTTAAAGAATTATATCAACTGAATTGTTTCTATAAATGGCAATTAGGTGGGGTTTTTTTCACACTTTTAGAAAGAAGCAGTTTAAATTCCAGAGAAGAATATCTTTTGACCCCCAAATTTCTTCTTTATAGGTACTCGGTATTGAATCTTTTCTTGATTAGAGCAAACTGCAGGATTATAACACATCATGATGCACTTCCCTGCATACTTAAGTTTTGAGCTTACTGTGGACTTATATGCCTGAAATCTGGCACAGACAGGAAGGCACATGGCTGTCTCATTATGTTTTCATCTCAGGGCAAAATTCTACCACTCTCAGCCTTGGGTTGTTTAGAAATCTGCTAGAAGCCAAAAAAAAAAAAAAGAAAAGAAGAAAAGATAAAAGTAAGGGAGGATGTTAATATTTGACTTTAGGATTAGGAGGATTTTATGTTAATTATTGATTTGTGTCCTTTAATGTACGTGACGTGTCCCTTGAGACCGACGGGATAGCTATAGATTACTAACGGACTTTCCCTAGACTAACATTAAGCAAAATATTAACAACAAAAATTGCATTCCTTTAGTCTTCTTATTGGTAAGAGATCAAAGAACAAATTTGCAGCTCCATAAACATGGGCCTCAAGACACATTCCTCATACCAAGGTGCAGGAATCAGCTTCATTCTTCCATTTGCAGGATCTAGCCTTTGATGCTGGTTATTATTTGATAAATGACTAACACAAACATTGCAGCCAATGGCTCGCTCATGAACTATGCATTAGGATGATTGCTTAGAATACCAGCTGCCTATAGTTCAGCCTGACTTCTCAGATGGTGAAGAGAAGGATGGGATAGAATGGGATGGAATGGAGAAGGCTTGTAGAGCTACTGCTAGGTGATGGTACCAGTAGCTATGCTAGTAGGAGATAGGGATCAGCCACTCAGGCTTGGACAACCCATCCTGGCTGTGCCCTCCCTTGTCAACCTGCCCTGGTTCCAGGGATGCCTGCTGCTGTGGGCCTGTCCTAAAGCTCCCCAGTTGCATGGGATATGATAACTGTCATGAGAAAGGTGCCCAGGTGCCATGGTAAAAGAGGCTATATAAGTACCAGAGATATGATCTTATTCTTTTTCATCTTATGAAGAAATTCCCATATTCACTGATGACATTGTTTTGAATCGATATTAAGGGCTCAATCAGTACATTTCTCTAGCCATTCATTAGTGTTTTTCTTACTGCTGGTCACAATAAATGACTCTACAGTGAGTATATGATTGTAAAACATTAGTCAATTTTGCCACACCATCTTCCCTAAATTGAACAAGCATTTTCTTGGCTTTGTTCCTTGGTATTCCATTCTCGCTCTGCTATTTGCTATGCCCATTTAGTGCATAATTTGAATTTTAGACTGCTCTTCCATTTCTCCTACACATCTTGGCATGCTACGTACTGGTAATAATAGTAACCAAGATCCATATTCTAAGCTTGTTAACAGAAGAATAAATCTGAAGCTTCTATGTTGGCTTTACCAGAGATGTAGAGAGCTTGCAAGGACCATGATCTTAACACTGAAGTTGCGTATATGCATGGCTTTTAGCACGGATCATGTTGTAACATCAAGGCTTTTGTTTGTATGAAGCCTTAAACAAACTGGGATCCTGATTTCTCTCACAGTATAAAAAAAAGTGAGTCTTATAAAAAATAAGTACTTGTAGTTATGTAACTTGCACTGTAATTAGTAACACAATTTCAATGAAAGTGGAACCTATCACCATGCACTATTTTGATAGTATTACTATGCATTAACATTTGCTTTGTCCCATAAGATGGCTCACATGGAGAACTGTCTGCATTAACAATGATGAGGACCAGACTGTCTGCTGTTATATATTGGGATAGCCCCAGTGGGGTCAACAAAGAGGAGCTGTTTTACAGCCCCAAGGATTATGGCCTTGGCAGCTCCTCCATGAGCCTCACTGGGAGTCAGATCCAGTCCCTAGTGTGTATTCTCTAGGAGGTAAATAAAACGAATAGCTAACTGGGAATGAAAATTAGGGAAAGAAAGAATACTCACACAAATGTGTTGCTCACTTTCAGTGATTCGAGTTTACTGTTTGTGCTACATCAAAACAAATCTTTGCAATTATATTTTTCTTGGGGGAAGGGAGGTGATTTTTTTTCTGAACTCCTACACCCTGGTTAAAAGCTTAAAGGAGGCTGAGTTGTGCAAGGCTGTGTTGAGACTCATTAGGCAGGAAAGCACGCTGTGACACTCCCATCTGTGTGAAAGAAGAATGGACCAGCTCCTGAAGTCTGTCCTCGCCGGAGCTTGATCTTCCTCCCGCTTGCTCCTGTCAGCAGCCCTGATGCAGGAGCAGGAGGTGCATCCAGTCATTACTCAGCAACAACTGCTATGGAAATCAGAGGGAAGGGTGCATGCTCAGGTGCTTTTTATCCATCAGGATTTGAACTACTGTGAGTTCTGCTTCTAGTAAGATCTCAATAAAAACTGATCAGAAGACCTTAAGTTTTGATCTGGTAGGTTTTCAATGTACTTCTACAGGGCAAATATTGGCAAAAGAGGTGCAGTGCCAAAAGTAAGGCTCAAGATACAAATCTAACCTGAAAATGTTGTATATATATCTCAGTCTTGCAACTGAAATACACTTCAACGTTCTCAGAGATAGACTTGAAAACCATACTAGAAAATGTTTTGGCACACCGGTGAGATCTTCTGACCCATATTTCATTGCAACTGTATCAGATCTCTGTAAAAAATGGAACTATCTTAAGTAAACTTACTAAACTTATTCTCAGATAGCTTTTAGTGTTCCTAAAAGGTGCTGGACTTTACAGTCTCTTAGCTATATATACTTAATTCTATCATCACCATCACCAACATTGCTTAGCTGAGTTTTGCCTAGGTTATCCCGGAATAACAACTGGCATTTTCTTCTATCCCTGTAAGTGCTGGCATCCTCACAGAGCATTTTCACTGGCTCTAAACTAAGTTGATGAGTTACAGAGTGGAACAACTTTTCCTCTAGCAGCAGGAGCATACCAGGCATCAGATAGGAACAACCGGCCATGATTAACCCCTGACAGATTTGAGCAGTGACCTGGAGATCAGAAGCAGCATATCACCTAACACTGTGAAACACAAACATAATCCACAACCTTTATTCAATAGTGTTGTGTTTCATCCCAATGCAGATATGTCATTAACATGCTGTGGGCAAAGATGAAAACAGCATGCCTAATATTATGCATTTATATAATGCTTAGCATACATATAGCACTGTTCATCCTCAAAACACTTCAAAGCATTTAAACCTGAAAAAAGCTGTGAGGTAGATAAACATGTTGCTTCTATTCTATTTTTTTTATTTTATTTTTTAATACATATTTTTCCACTAAAACTTATGTGTAAGTGCATCACATCAAGGAACAATAGATCTATGGCCAAATTCTGATCAAATTACTTTGGTGAAACTATTAATTATCTTTGAAGCCAATGGAAAACTTCCAGCAGTATAACCAAAATCAGATTCTGGATCCTATTCCTACATGCCATAAAGCTGAGTTGTTACTGAATAGCTTGGTACATCTAAAAATAAACACTTTGGTTTATTTTTAGCTCATTCTGGAAATTGGGTTGACATTGATTCTTACTTCTCTGGCTAACGTAAAAAGTAAAATCCGACAACATGCTTCTTTTCTTGGTTGTTGTGTTCTACCTGTTTCCAGGCACTCTCCCTCCACAAGCTTGCAAAGAACAGTGATGGGGTTTTCCAAGGCAATGGTACTGGTGGCAGACTACAGCCCTGTGTGGTCATTTATCACATCTCAGGGGTGACCAGGTAACTCAGAGTAAGGTCCTCTCCTCTCCCTGTACCTGACTTTGGGTGTTAAGTTTTGTGTAGTCATTTACTCAATGCAAAGTAAACACTGCTGCCTATCATTCTCATCCGGTTGTTTTATACGCGCTTAGGACTCTTTTAAAAGAGATGTCTAGAATCCATCCTCTTTTAAATCCACCACTGAAGCTCTTGCAGCCAAGGTTATTGCCAGCTCTGCGGCTGTTACAGGAGGTCCAGATGGCCTTTCTTTGTTCCTGATAACCTCAGAGAAGGTGGGAGGGATTTCAGCTTAGTCTTCAGTCTGCTGTAAGACGTGGTCAGTTCAACTCATGGCAGTAAGCAGTTGTTAGCCATTTTGCTCTGCACGGAATTTCTGGATGCGATAAAATTTACTTTCTCTTGTGGGACTAATATGTTTTGTGGGACTAATACGTTCATTTGAACAGGCCATTGTGGTTTAACTGTTAAGAAGTCCAGGAATGCCTGTGTCAGTTCTTCCGTTCCAACATTTTATTCTATCCTGTCATTTTGTCAATTATCTTTAAGGTTATTCTGCTAGTTCAGTGCAGTCAGCAGAAAACAAAACAGGGAGACAGATTTTATTTTTTTTTTTGGTGGTGAGGTGGGGGGAAAGTACCCAGCATCGCAAGCCATTTTAAGCCTCTTAAAGTGGAAGAATGACTCAGTAAAATATGAAACCCAGTGTACTAAACAAGGTGTCTTAACCAAGTAAGATATTATAAAAATACGAAATAAAAGTTGTCCTAAATAAGTTAAAAAATATTCACTCACAGAGACAGACACATGCTTAAATGTTGCAGCTGGGAGTTTAGCTCAAATCCTTCTTTCCTTGGCTATATTAAAATGTCAGAAAGACTACTAGAACTGACCCCGAAGGATTACATAGGGTCTCTGTGACAGTTAGAAACTTCCCTGAAACAGAATGATATATTGGATTAATGCATATCAAACCCTGAAATTATTCCTGGATCAAAAGCTGTTCTAGTTTGAATAGGAATATGCAATGCTGCTGCTGCAGGATAGCTTTGCACCTTCCTGCATCAACAAGCTCTTGTTGCGCTACTGGAGAATATACATTTTTGTTAAAAACAGATCCTGACAGGGACAGCAGCTCCATTTAGCAGAGTTTCTGTTTCCACAGAAACCACACCAATGAAGTCTGCAGAGGGCAGATGTGGAGTGAGAACATCTGTGACCACTTAGGTTAATTGCCTTTCTCAACTCTTCCCCCACTTCTGGGCTCTGATGGCCCTCTGAAGATCAATGGCAGATCATCACGCATCTTGTTGCAGGCTTTCTGCCATCCTGCCCCATCTCCTGGGGTTATCTAAAGCTGGTTTTAAATCTGTATTCAGAGTCCCAACGGACTACTTATGGAGAGTCTGCTGTCTCCTTTGTCCCTGGCTTCCTCCCTGCTCCTGAACAGACCATTTAGTCCCTCCACTCCTCAGATCTACAGCTGAGCAACACCTAGGGAAGCTTCACAGTCCTAATGCAGTGGGGCATTATGTCTTTTGTGATAGCTCAGATACAGCTGTGATAGGAATCATGTAAGTACCAGCTTTAGATAGCTATTTTACTCTTTAACATGCTTTCATAATGAATAAATACTTTCAGATAAAAGGGATACCAAGATATTGCATTATGTTACAGATATTTCCAACATGCTACACTCTGTTCTCATTGTTATTACTCTGATACATAATTTCATCCTAAGAATGTTATTATTTCCAAAAAAATGAGTATCAAAAAGGATATTGTCAGTGCTGATGCATGAAAATTATTCAAGCCTTACCTCCTCTGCCAACATACTTAATCTAAACTCAAGCTACTAAAAGGAAAGAAAGAAAATGAGATTTTTTTAAAAGCAAGTTTGAAACCACTATCGAAAGCCACAACAGTCAAAAAAAAAAAAGACTGCAGCAAATGAAAACTAGGGCTGAAATTCATGCAGTTGCCATTGCCCCAGGTTTCATTGTGGTTCTACCTCAGTGCTATAGTGGCTTGCTAGTTTCCTTTTTGAAACTCTTCAGATGTGGGAAGAAGTTGGCTGTGGCTGTAGAGACTGGGGGCGTCAAAAGAAAGATGAGATATCAAAGCTGAAGGAAACAATCAGAACTAGTTATTTTTAGCCATGATTATTAAGGGCCAGTACAGAGATCTTTGGCACCCTTCTGGTTTTCTTCAGGCCATTAGAGGCATGCCCAGGGACAGAACAAATGTCCTTACTAGCTTCTTCAGACCATTGGCAACCCATGTTTTAGAAGTGTCTTCCTTCTGTCAAACAGATTTGCTGGTAACATTTTAGAGGCCTCGGGGATGTGTGAGAAAGCTCTGTAACTACAGAGTTGTACTATGACTTTACTATCCTCCTCCCAGAGATCCAGGCTGATCAGTGACAAATGCTGCTTTTATTGACTGTTTTCATATGAAGTTACATGGACTTTCCTACAGCAGGTCTTCATAGTGGCTTTGAATTTACAGAAATCTTCAGTTACCCAGAACATGTGAAGACAACTACACTTAGGGCCAGTTTTCAGTACAACTCATCTTGAGACAAATTCTGGCCTCTTAAATGTATTTATAACAGTATAAAATATATGATAGCAGTAGTCACAAGAGGTATGTGTTCCTATTAAAATGAAAAAAAAAAAAAAGCTCATTTCTTTAGAGCTTTAATGTATTTGAGGCAAATTATGCATTATTGATATTTTCACCAAGACTGTACTTCCTAATGATTCTTAGGGCAAAATCAGAATCTTGACTATAACTAATATATATTTACAAAGTCTACGTAGTCCAAGTATTCAGAGTACATATAATTTTGTCCTGTGTCCCCCATGAAAGTAAATAATTCATGGAGCCCTGTATCTGTACTTTGTAATGACTTCAGGAGTCCTTAATACTACTGCAGTATTACTACATGCAGCTGCAAGTACATTACTTTTATGCATTTGCCAGGTCTTTTTTTTTTCATTTTTCACAATATAGTATATTCCTTGTGCAATGAAACTCATTAAAGACCAAGATTTTGCTCTGTTTTATTCACATTTCAGTGCTCATCTGTTCCTGCATTATTTCTGAACCTCTCACCCTTTCGCTGTTCAGAATTAGATTTGAAAATTGTGGGAAAAGGTTTCATTGTCTGAAATCGCTAATACAGTTGTGGATGGGATTCACTTACTGTTAAGGTGGTGGAACATCCACTCTTCAGAGCTGAAGTTCATGCCAGTCATTAAATTAACTACAGACCATCTGAGGTGGGTCCAGAAGGAGCGCTGGAGCTGGGAAGCCAACCTTCTGCAGTTTCTGTGCCTGTGCTCGCCTGGCTGTGCTACTCCCATCCAGCACATCCCTGCAAACAAAAAGGAAAGCAGGCCTAATCACCAGACAGCTGGCTTCGTGGAGGAGGCGCATGGGTTTGGCTTCTACAAGGCACAAAGCAACAAGTATGTTCTGCCTGTGTTGCGGGAAGCTGCAGCTGACTCAGTGCTGGAGCTTCCCTTTGGAGGGACGAGTGCCTACAAAGCTGACTGACACCTTAGTTTCCTCACTAAACAAAGTTGTCTAGTCATAAGTAAACATGTCATTTCTGGAAAAAATGCAGAGAATGAGTGCATTTCAGAATAATAATGCTGTATGAGCTCAAGTCTTGTGCTTTGCATCCTCTCTTTCTGCCTCAAGAACCAGTCAGGAACAAAACAACCAGGCACTTGCCCAAGCTTGAGAAGAGGCCTGCACAGGTTTCTCAGAGCTCAGGGTAAAAGATCACAGCTACTACCCAGAGCTCACTGTTGACATGAATCTGTCCTTTTCACTTCTGATATGATGAGCCAAGGCTTCCTCTAGCCCCTTAAAACAGGGATCCCAAGCAAAACACTTGTTTGTTTTATCTCTTTGGAGAGCAGCTAGGGGACAATGGGACCATCTTTGTGGTCATTTTCTAGTCCATGAAGCTCGTCGGTCATTGTCCCTGCATTTTCTGACTCAGGGGAGATGAGAGGCCGGTGGTAATAACCAAACACAATTAAACTAAGCTATTAAATTAATGAGTGACCTTATTAACATGAAAGAAGATCATAACAGTAACAACCATGGCCAAAACAACTGCAAAACAGATCTTTAGATAACAAGAATTACTGCATTACTCCGCTTTAAATTTCATGATGAACCAACATTTTACTATTAATTAGTGACCACAACACATCCATATATAAGGCAGGAAGTCTTCCTAGCCTTTCCCTCAGTGGTGCCATTAAACACATTTAGAAGACATTTGAGTCTCCTTATCCAAACACATGCATGTACACAGATCCATCCTGCAAAGGGCTTGTGGCAGCAGGAGTTTTCACCAAGCAAGGGTTGCAGTGAGGCCCCACGCAGAGCCCTAGACACAGCCTTGTTCTTATTTGGGATAAAAGTGAATGCACTTTGATAAGCTAAGCAACCAAACTGGGTGAATATCCAGTTTAGAATCATAGAATAAACTAGGTTGAAAAAGACTTTAAGATGACCAAGTCCAACCATTACGCCAGGACTGCCAAGCCCACCTAAACCATGTCACTGAGGGCAAACTGATCTCCCCTCAAGATCTTCCCTCATGGCTGCCGCTCACGATCTCCACTCACATCCATCCCTCATCTACCCCTCACAGTGGCCCACATTGAATAGCTGCTGCTCCTACCCCCATGGCCACCCCTCTCATCCTATGGCTGCCCGTCCTTTCCCCTAATGATTTTCCCTTATGGCTGCCCTTTCTCTCCCCTCATGATCTCTGCTCACAATGGCACCTCACCTTTCACTGACATCCTTTCTCCCTCCTCCTGGTCTCCCCTCATGACTGCCCCTTCTTTCCCCTCACGATCTCCCCTCATGGCCACCCTTCATCTTGCCTCACAACACCCCCTCATGGCTGCCCCTCCTTTTCCTCCATGATCTTCCCTCATGGCTGCCCTTCCTCTCCCCTCATGATCTCCTGTCATGACTGCCTTTCAACCCTCATGGTCTCCCCTCATGGCCGCCACTCCTTTCTGCTCATGATCTTCCCTCATGCCGCCCCTCCTCTTTTGTCATAATCTCCCCTCATGGACACCCTTCTTTCCACTCATGATCTCCCTTCATGTTCACTTCTCCTTTCCCCCCACAATCTTCCCTCATGGATGCCTTTCCTCTCCCCTCACAATCTCCCCTTATGGCCACCCCTTCTTTCACCTCATGATCTCCCCTCATGACTGCTCCTTGTTTTCCTCCAAGATCTTCTCTCACGCCTGCCCCTCCTCTCCCCTCAGGATCTTCTCCCATGGATGTGTTTCCTCTCCCCTCATGATCTCCCCTCTTGACAGCCCCTCACTCGTCATGGCCACCCCTCCTCTCTCATCATGATCTTCCCTCATGGATGTTCCTCCTCTCCCCACATGATCTTCCTTCACGGCTGCCCTTCCTCTCCCCTCATGATCTCCTCTTACAACCACCCTTCACTCCTCATGGCCACCCCTTCTCTCCCCTCAATGGTCTTCCCTCATGGTCACCCCTATTTTCCCCTCATAATCTTCCCTCATGGCTGCCCGTCCTCTCCCTTCATGATCTCCCCTCACCCCTCAAGGCCATACGTCCTCATGGCTTTTCCTTCTCTCCCCTCATGATCTCCTCCTGTGACCACCCTTCACCTCTCGTGGCCACACGTCATCTCCCCTCATGGTGGTCAACAAACTTGTTATGGCTAGACCATAGCCGTTTACCCCGTGTAAACCAAATCTTGCGTTATTTTATTCCCATGAAAATGAAGGCCCCTGAAGTTTCCCTTGCAGTCAGTAATGCCAGCTCTGTGAGGAGAGAGCTGGGCCCTTGCAAGGACTTGGGAACCTCTGTCATCCCAGCCACACAAATCAGAACCACGCGATGCTGAATGGGCAAAGAGCGAGGCCAGTCACACTGCTTGTACAGCATGGGGATGTTCTCTGCCTGTGCCTGCAACAGCTACAGAGGAAGAGCTGTTTTCCCAACCAGCTGGAAAACTCCATTGTCAGGGGCACTAACGCAGAGCTAGCTCAGCCAGAACTAAATACACTCTAGCGCATTTACCTATAAATATACCTATAAATATAGGTGCATACATGCATATTACCTATAAATATAGGTAATGAATAACAGTCTATGCCCTTTCACAAGCACATGCAATCCATCATAGTACTTTCCTTGAGGAAGGTCTTTCAGAACAATGACTGTGTTCACAGCATTTATGGTGTTTATAGCCTCAGCTACAAAGCCCCATCAATATACTGCAATGGAAATTCAGGCACATTGTTTTTGTTGCGGTTTGGTGCAGGGGAGGTTGTTTTTTCATTATTACTTTTAGAATTTGGAGGAGGGTTAATGTCATGTAAACACCAGTAACATCTCAAAGACAAAAAATGCCTGTATGGTTCTAATTTTAAGTACATGAGGTCATTGGTTAAGCATTTGAGTACTGTGTGCGGGTTGGACCTAAGCGGGTAGATGCATTGCAGTTTTGCTGATCCCGTTTCAGCTTCAAAGCGGGTAAAGCAGGCTGGCTCAGCCACACCAATGATTTACACAGACGCTGACACAGGCGTTTAGGAGCCTCCAGAAAGTCTGTGACTTGTGAACTCGGAGCTGTGCCGGAGGCGGGTACAGCCGCCCCACCGCCCTTCCTAAGGCCGACCCTTGGTAATGGGAGAGTCTCCGTGGCGAGCCCCTCGCCAAGCTGCACCGGACACCAGCACCCCCGTGGGCACGGTCCCGCCCCCCTCACGCTGGGGGCTCCGCAGGCGCCTGAGCCCCGAGCTCCGCTGGCCTCCTCCCCGGGCACCGTATCGCCCAGTCCCCTCTTTCTCCCTCCCGAAGCAGCACACCTGCCGCGGCCCGACCCCTCTCTGGCCAGCGCCCGGCGCGCCCTCCCGGCCATCGCCGACCCCGGCAGTGGCCGACGCGGCACCACCCGTCACGGCTGCCACAGCGGGAGGGACGGTGGCGCCGGCAGAGACTATCCGCCCGCCCGCGTTTGCCGCTCCCGCCCGCACAGCCCGGCGCTTCCTGCGGCGCGGGGCGGTGGAGCCTGGCCGGCGGGGCCGGGCCCAGCGCGGCGGGGCGGGGGCAAGGAGGACAAGGGGAGGGGAGAGACAGGGCAGGGAGCGTGGGGTAGCAGCGGCAGGAGGAGGAGTCGGTGTTGCCGCCGGATGCTGCGAGAAGGTGCCGCGGCCGCCCTGCGCTGCCGGCCGCTCACCTGAGCGGGCAGCAGGAGGAGGAGGAGGAGCCGGCGGTCGAGCTGCGCGAAGCCCGGCGGCGGAGAGGCGGGCGGGAGCGCGGAGGATCGGCCGGGCGGGTGAGACCATGGCGCCGGGAGCCTAGCGGGGCCGGCAGCGCGGCAGGAGGCCCGCGTCCCGCCGTGTGCGCCCGGCTGCCGGCAGGAGCAGCTGGCGGCCTCCGCCGCGGCCTAAAGAGAGCGGGCGGCCTTCCTCTCAGCGCGCCGGGCGCGGTCCCGCGCTGCGGCCCACAAGATGTCCACTCGGACGCCGCTGCCCACCGTCAACGAGCGGGATACGGAGAACGTGAGTGTTGTGCCGGGCCTTACCCCCTCCGCGCCCTTTCCCCCGTCCGACGCCCCCTCCGCAGCCGCGTCTCCCCGACACCTGGCGGCGGCCCGGCCCTGCTTGTCCTGTCCTGCCGCCCAGGCCGGGTGCCCGGGGGGTGGGAGGGCCGCAGCCGTCCCCTCTCCTGGCGGGCTGGGCACTCCCCAGCGCCGGGCCGGCTCCGCTGCCTGCCCGCGCCTTAGGCTCCTCCATGCGGCGCTGCCGGGGCGGGTCCGGCGCGCTGGGATCCACGTCTCCCCAGCCCGACCGCGGCCCCGGGCCTCCGGTAGGGTCGGCGGGAGGCCGCCGTTCCACACCGAGACCGGACAACCTCTTCCAGGCGTTGTTGGGCTGGGCTGGGCTGGGCTGCCCTTATATGTGCTTTGTGGCTGTAAGCGCACACAGGCGATTTGCTTCGGTTCCTCGCCGGCGAGAGGCCTGTGGCCCCGCGGGCTGCATGCCGGGCTGCGCTGCTTTCACGCGTCCTCCACTTCGTGTACCCCTGCCCCGGGGCCGGGGCGCCCACTGGTGCGTTTCCTAACTGCCTGGCGCGCTGTCCTGTCTCGCCTTCTGAGATTGAAACGTACTTGTCCTTTGTTTGATTTGCACCTCGAAGGTGGTCCCCAGCGTGGCTGTTGCTGTATTCCTTCCTCTGTTTTGCTTTGTGTTGCAATTGAGAGAGGCTGTTGTCGTGTCCTTGGTATCTCCCGAGTTGATTGTTTGTGTCTTCCTTTGTGTGCTGTTTAAACATATTTGCGCTCTTCCTCTGCTCCGCCCGGACTTGATGGAGCAGAAGCATAGTGTCGTAGTGGTCTTCCAACAGAAAATAGCCAGCCTTGGTTATGATAGGCAGTGTACCTGGGAAATCTTAAAATCCTGGACCATATTTGGTCCTGTCTATTGGTGGCGATTATTTAAATAGGCAGTAGTAGTGGAGGTGTGAAACTTCGGTCTTGGCAGAGAAGACCAATATTAAAGAGGTATGTTTGGAATGTGGGCTAGATATAGTTAGTTACATTCGAGAAGGTGGCAGAAGGTGCAAGAGTCATACAAAATTTAATGCATGCAGTCACATCCAACTTTGACTTGGGTAGAAAGTGATCAGTAAGAAACGAAGGAAGGTGGCCTGGTGGGTTGAAATTGGTCGAAGAAGATGCTTGTTTGTATTGCATCAATGTGTAGAGGTCCTGGCCCACAGTAGGAGCTAATAATATTTGTTACTGTACAAGCCAAAGCAGCAGTGTCTGCTGAATAGGTTATTGAATTATATGAAGTGAAAAGTGAATATGAGAAGAGAGTTTGGAAGACAAAGGTAACAGAAATGAGATAATATAGTTAAAGAAGTGAAACCCTAGCTTCCTGTCTTGTTATAATGAGCTTTTTAGTATCAGTTGCTCAGTGGAAGCTGAATTGACATAGCAATATCAGCCTGGTTACTAATTAAAGCAAGTAAATGCATTTGGTCTGTCCTTACACTTCATGGACTGATGAATCCTGTATTATTGTCAGAATGAACGCAAGTCCTTCAGATTAAAATGAAAGTTTAGATTTAATTACAAGACAAAGTTTGGGTTTGAGACTCATGAGTCTCCTTTCAATGTATATGGAAATGTAGATGAGAGAGAGATGACAGGAAGAAATATTCATGCATCTGTCCAGTAATATAGTACATAAGATTTGCAAGGTACATTTACACGAGGCAAATGGAAATCATTCCCAAATGCCATTAACTTCTATAGAATGAAAACTCCAGTTAAAGTGAGTAGTTAATTTAGAAAATAATATGCTACATTTGAATATTCTATTTTGACACCTAGAGATGAGTAAGGAGTATTTTTTATTGTTATTTCAGAGAGTGCGTTATCACCCCCCCCCCCCCCCCCCCCCCCGCCTCTTAAACCAACAAACCAGGTTTGTACAGTATATCAACATACTCAGAATTGCACATTTACTCCTGAAAATCTTGGTATAAGTCTGTAACCTAACACTAAGGAATATAATTCTCCAGTGGGATAAACAGTAGAAAGCTGTTCAGGAGTAAGTTCCCAAATCTGCACAAAATAATTCAAGTGCTGTTGTTAGTTATAGCATTGGCTGGGGTTTGGAGCAGTGATCTCAGGGAGGTTGTTGCTTCTGCCTGTTAGGGACCCTCAGGAATTCCTCTTTGCTGCCCATGATCTCCCTTACGTAAGACCTTTTGCTGAAGTGGCACTTGTGGGATGGAGGAGGAGGAGGTCTGTTGCTGACTTCCCAAACAGCAGTATTCTGTAATTTAAAATGGATTCTGTCAGGCTGAGGTGAGACTCTTAATTTACTTTGCATGTGCTTCCTCCTGCTAATAAGTACTAATGGGCTAGAGAAGTGTTTATGCCAATGGGTCTTGATGCACACAAAGTTTAGCTAGTAAGTGTCAGTGACTAAGGTGGTAAGAAGTTGCAGCTAAAGGGAGAAGTTACTGGAAAGAGTGAGCAGTTAAAGAGCAGCATAAGTATGAGTGGTTTTGACCTGGTAAATAACTTCTCTTTGTAGTGCATATTTCCAGTTCCTGAGTGCGTATATTAGCAAAGCTCTCGCGAGTTCTGCAGCTAATGGTGATCTTCAGGAGATCTCCATCTTGTACACATGGCCATCGCAGCAATGTTGTTCCATTGTGTCTCTCTCAAGGGACAGTCTGTATCTCTGTATCCTGAAGAGAGCTGATTGATGGTTCTGAGTACAAACCTACATATATGTCCAGCTGTGGTTTGCACATTGTGTGAGGCATGAAATCACGGGGAAATACCCTACCAGTGCCACCCCCTGTCTCTTGGCAGCTGCTGTTGGTGCTCTTTAAAGTAGAAAAGAAGTAAAATGTCAATGTATGCTTTTCTGAGTGAGTATGCAAGCGTGTTTTTTCATTTGGAAAAAAGAAGATATACTAATTGGATATAACCCCTATCATAAGAATATACATTCTTTGAGGAATTATGGGAGTTCCTGGAAGGATGGGTGAAAACTGTGCATATTTCCGTAATTCTTTGTGCCTTTTCTCCCACAGCACCCTTTGAAAATTGTCTAGAAAGGGATAAGATCATGCAGCAGATTACTTGATAAGGTCTTATCAGAAAACTGGTGTCTAAGGCACAGGGACCACCAACAAGGGACAAGCAACAGGTGGAGGGAAATAGAGAGACAGTCAATGTGTGTGGAACAGACAGGTCTGGTTACAGCAATTCACACCCTCTTTGTGTCTTTTCCTTTTTGCTATTATTTACATCTCCCGGTGCTATGTTTAACTTCTCAAGCAGATGTCTATCAGTATTTTCATTCGGGAATGTTATTTCTCTTTCATGAAAGCTATGCTTAAAGAAACAGAGTATGAGTGTCAAACACTCCTATTGAATGGTTTATTGGGAAACTTGGGGAAATTAATGGGTGGAAGCAGTATGACAAAGATTATTTTCATGCCTGTTACCAGATTTCATTTTTTTCAAGAGAGGGATAAGAGTAGTATTCAAAATACTAATTTTCCTGTGTTTTGATTTTGCACAAGTAACTATTAACAGCTTCCTCTTGATACATTTTACGTAGGTTGTGGTAGGTAATGTTTCCTTGCGTTCAAACACTTGCTAGTTAGTGGTTTGGTTTAGTTTGGGTGAACTGAGCTTTCCATCTCTGCCTAAACTGGAGGAGGAGAGGGACAGGAATGAAAAGTTTTGAGCTAGAGTAGCTTCTTTGTTTTCATTGAGTTGATACTCATTGAGGGAAGATGAGCTTTTATATTTTTGCCCTTTATATTGTGTTGGTTTGTATCATGTCATTAAACTGGGGAATGGTTTTCCTAAGGCTAAAGAAAATATGTCAGTAATGTATTCTCTTAAATTTTTTTGGGAGCTCTGTATAAGAAAAGACTCATTAACGGTCAGCTGTATACTAGTTGCTTTAATAAAATTAATAAAAATGATAATGCTGTAGTTTTGCTTTTTCTGACACGAGGCTCTCCGAGTCTACCATCAGAATACTGCTACTGTAAGTGCAACTTAATCTTTTGAAAGGTATTACTGTTATTTGTGAAGGTATTATTAATTATTTGTGTTGCAGTATCACACATGTAGCTAAACTTTAAGGTATTATTTTGCTTTGTACTTTTCAGACACATAGAATTTGACTAATTGTGCTGCAGAGATCTTGCATGTCTCCAGCAGAAGAAGGAACAAACAAGGCAGGAGTGCCGGATGGTAACAGTGGCCAGAGTCAAGGAGGAATGTGGGAATTGTGGTTTGCCTTAAGTTAACCAGTGCCATATGAGAATGATGAAGAGATGTCATGGCAGAGGGATTTTTAAGGAAGGATAGTGCAGAGACCTATGCTTGTATGATTTGCTTCATTATCATACAAATAATAATAATTTTGACATGTATACCCATTTTCAGGCTAGTGAGGGAAGGCTGATGTCTGATGCCATCCAAAGCTTTCTGATGGGGAGGCTACTAGACAGCTGCGTTTCAAAGAAGAAAATAACCCAACAGGGCAGGAGATAAGAGAGTGGTCAGGTTGGGATAATAATGATTATACCAATTTCTTTCTTTTTCCTTTTTTTTTTTTTTTCCCCCTCTTTTTCCCTTCTGGATTTGCTTTTGCACATTAAGAACACATGGTTTTGATTTGGACAGAGGGGGCGTGGGAGAAAGTATCTGACAAGAATTCTTTCGTTCAGTGCCTTAAGCAGAAGAATGGCCTAGTTTCCAAGCCTTATGGGTTCAAGAGTACAGCTGTATCTTTCTTATCCACAGGAGATGGGCTTTAGCAAAGTGGAGAATGCCTGTGTTTTTTTCTTTGTAAGATTATTTTCTTTGGTCATATATACACCATGAGGTCATAGAGGTTTTTGGAGTGGTAAGAACAGGGTATGTTCTCCTAATCTTATTTTGAAGGCTTGTGTTTTCTCTGTGCAAACTTTTTTTGTCATTTGGTTTGTTTCCATTCAAGTCTTGAGCGAGTTCTTATGTTGTAGGGAAAAACACATGTTTAGCTAGAGCATTATGCAGAGACAGCAAGGTTCCTTGTGTCATGAATTATAGTATCCATTTTGAAGCCTTTGTGTGAATCTGAGAGTTGTGGGGCAGGTGATCTAGATGTTTAGTTTCATTTTCCTTTCATAAAGAGAAGCATTTTGGAATGAATGAGGGCAAAATGTAGCTTCACGCTTCAATGTTCTTTTTACGCATCATAAAAGAATATATAGTGTTAAAGTTCAGGATGAATTAATGCAGTTTGATTGTACTGCTTGTTTCATACTTCATGGGTTTTTTCAGGTTCACAGGTGAACATCAAGTTGGATTGTTTGTGGTTGGCGTTCTGAAAACTGCACTTACATGGTCAGTGGAGTTAAACGCTGAACTAGAACAAAGAGATTATGTTCCATGAAGCCTTGTTCTCAGTGGGCTCTCTACTGTTATAGGGTCACGAGGACTTACTGTTTATAATAGTATAGCTTCATTTTCAAACTCTGCACTTGAAATTTTCTAATCCTCACTAAAGGCAGGATTTTTTCCCCCATGGTACCTGATTATATTTGGAAATCAGTGTTTCTACTGTAATAGTGGTAAGTTTTTATCATCACAATTGCTGTTGTTCAGCAGACAGACCTCCTGCTAACTTCTTATTGATACCAGTTGTTTTAACACAGAAAAAGTAGTGATTTCATTTTTCTTTTAAGTGCAAGTACAGTGATTTCTATAAAATTGCATTCTCCATCAGTGATTTGTATTTGTACTTGCAGAGGTTTTTTTCTTGCTCTCAGAATGTAGTATAGACCTAGCCTTAATACTTTACTGGTGTTAAACACTTTTCCAGTAGAGCAGATTCACGGACAAACTATTGTATAAGAAGGAGAGATGATTTTACTATTAATGTGGAGCTGGAAAACACTGGTGCAGCTAAAGCCCTCAGACGGATTTCTTACTAATTGACCTACTAACAACTTGTGAGCTTGAGCTTTCCAAACATTGTGCTGCTGGAAAGAAAGCACTTTAGCATTTCGGTTTAGATACTATCTTTTAGTACCTCAACCTTTCTTTTTAAATATACCTTTATGCTCTATGCTGCCCTCCAGAATGAATATACTACTTGTAAGTTGCTTAACTTGCAGTAGTAAGTTACTTGCATGACATGTTTCAAACTTAGCTTGTTTGTGTTCTGGTCATGACATGATCTGTTAGATTTTTTTGTTGTTGCAAATACAATGCTTGCTTTTTGTGGGGGTGCTTTTTTTTTGTTGTTGTTAGTTGTTTTTTTTTAGTCTTTCTGGAATTTCAGAATCACTAAACATTTTTTTTAATGACTTCACCATTTTTTCTAGGTCTTCATTCTCGAATGTTTACCCCCTCTAGGTAGTGGTAAATTAAGAATAAATGTTCTCTGCAGTCAAATGTTTCTGAAAACAACTATGAAAACAGGAAAATTCCATTGAAACATTCACATCATTCAGTGTATTGAATTCTAATGCAACTGAATCTGTTTTAATAATTAGCTCTTTCTCCACATCGACTACCAAGCCTGTTTGTTAACATGTTTCTACTTTTCTCACGTTCAGAATTAATTCATGAGAGTGTATGTTCTTTCTTCTTATTGCTAAACTGAGCTTTAGTTTGGGCCAGTTGAATTTCAGCTGAGAGAGACTGTTTCTCCTTTTTGTTTTTCTGTGAATAATGTAGTGAAACAGTAAAATCAAAGGGTTGCTGAGGTCTGAAGGACAGTTTAAGACTTCATAGCTGTATGTGATGATGCAGCTTAGACAGTTTTGCTGAGCATCCTCTTGAATCTAACATTAAAAATCCAAGAGGATAAGATGGTCCTTGTTCTTAAGGCAGTTTTCCGTGTGCTTGTTTCATCTTATTTTTTTTTCTGAGTAGTGACCAGGCACACTATAGCTATCATAGTAAAATAGTGTAAGACAGAAGCATTGGAAAGTACTCTCTGAGCTTATCATAATCCTGCATCTTTTGGGACTGAGATAGCAGCTGTAAAAAAAGTTCAGTTGTTTGGGTTTGTTTGGGATTTTTTTCAGATGTCAGGGATTTCTGTATGCTTTTAAGGAAAACACCAATTTACGCAGAAAGACATATGTTCACAGTCGTAGTAGGGCATCTGCACAGTTAAATTCAGCTGGGCTACAATTAACCTTTAAAGCAGTGAACTGGACATGCTCATAGAGCAGTGCCGTGGCATAGGCTGCAGTGATTGATCAGCAGAGTGTGTTTATGTAAAACCCAAAAGTGCAGATTCTCTGTGTGTCTGTATAGAATGGAAGATCATTATGTTATTTGAAAATTCCCTGTCTTATCAAGACAGCTGATAGACAGTCACTTTACATCACTTAAATCATCGTGGAAGGTAGACTGTCTTCTGCTGGAACAAATGCATTGTCTGCGTGTTTCTAAGTTCTCGTATTCTGTGTTTGTTGTGTATGGATGCAGGGAAATAATTTTCCTTTTATCTTGCTGTTCCTATGTTTGTGGGACACTTTAGGTGTAGGCTGTGTCACCTTGAGAAGTGGTCTGCACTCCACTTGTTTAGTTAGCATTAACATGACTTTAGATCAAGATGACTTTTGTAAAGACGCCTGAGATTTAAGCGCTCAGAACCAAGGACTCATGGCTCTTTGTCTGCAAATTATTTCAACTTTGCAGCATTTTATAAAAATGTAAGTTATGTTATCAAAACCTACATTCATAATAGAGTAATATAATGTGGTTTTGGGGGAAAAAATATTATTTTTCTTCACACTTGCATTCTTCAAAAGACTGGTAGTATCAGAAATATCTTGGGTTACAGTAAGCTTTAGCCAGTTTCGTTCTTGTGATTTCCAAGCTGCATACCAAATCTAAAGAAGCACTTGCAAAAAAAACAACAATCCTAGAAGAGCAGTAAAACATTCTTTAAATTGTTCAGTCATTTTGAACGCCAGGTGAGTGTAATCCCTGATAGGTGTTCATAGTCTTAATGATTTCTCAGGTAAGGATTGATAAACATAGTTAATTTATACTGAGGAGAGAATAAAACACATTCATGACTTCAGATCAGTGTCTGCCTTGTTCACCATGACCCTAGTAGAGTAATAACCTTGTTTTATGTTTAAACATGTGGCCTGTAGAATTCACAGAAGTAGGAAAATGTTAATCAGAGCAGAGAATGATATCCAAACTTATATATTTGAATTTGGTAAGAACCTTTGTCCTGTTGTGTTGCACAATGTGTTTTAAACATACATATCCGCAATGCGGATAGCTTGAATAATAAGACAAAACTTTATTTCACCTCTGATGAAAGCACTTGTGTAGTAAGTACATTGATGTTCACATAGCTGAACATAGAGTTACTGGATAGCCCATGGCAGTCTTTTGCAAGAGCAGATAATGATAATATTACTGGTGACAAAGTCTAATTGGTTTTGTATTATAACGTAATAGTAGCGCATGATAACTTCTAAAATCTCAAGCAGCGACAAAATTAGGCAAGGTTGTTAGAGAGAAGTGATATCTTTCATTAGCTGGATGTGGTTGGAGAAAATAGATTAGATTTGGATAGATTAGGCTCTAGCAGGGCTTGCTGTAAAGGCTTCTGCCCAAGGCTAACCTTGTGGTAAAACCTGTAGTGCCTCTGCTCCGCTGTACTTCTGGAGGAGGACCCACGCCTTACTCATGATGCAGTAAAACACGCACCTTCTTGTAAGTGGAGACCCAGCCTTAGTCACTATGATAGAGTGCTATTTTCAGCTCTCTTGGAAGTTTTTCTCCTGACTTCCTCCTGTCCCCACTGTGGGTTTTTATCTTTTCCATCTCAACCCAATACTTAAGAAGAAAGTAGAAGAAAAATAAAGTAAAACATCTTTTACTTGTCTCCAAGCACTCCCCTTTTTCAGAGGGGAAGTGGTCATTTATTTGTAATCTTAAAGGTCATCACAGACCATTTTTTCTTATTTAGTCCCTTGAATAGTTGACTAATTTCATTTTAAACCTGGTTATATTCTGTAACCTGCTATCACAGCAGCTTATTCCTTACATGCTTCCCAATATCTATCTCTCTGAGGTTCTATTTACCCATGTTCAGTAAGCTGCTGGCCATTTAATATGCCTAATTTCCTATTTTATCACACCCTTGCCCCCATCACCTTGTTTTCTCTCACATTTTGCTTGCTAATGTGCTTTCGTGCTTGAGCTGGGGAACTTGTTGCCAACTTACTTACACTTCTCACTCTTTCTGGGATCTTTTCCAGTTTTGCTCATTTAATGACGTAAGCAAAACCAATACAAAGCTTTACTAAAACTACATAGCTGTTGCTCCTGCTTGTCCTTCAAGTAATATTCTTCTGTGTGAATCCCAAGGAGCATTTTGGAATGGGAATAATGTGAACTGGGACTGAAGAAATGCTTTGCTATGGGTGGGTTGGTGGGAGTTGTTTCTGGTTTTGGGGCTCTTACTGAAATTATTAGCAAAAAGGATTACTACAACTTTAAATACTCACCAGTCAGATTACATTTTCCTCACTCTGCATTGCCTTCCCTCCCCCCTAGTAAAGTTACTATGCTTTCTTCTCTCAGATAACAACAGAGAGTAAGCAAAGTTTTATAATGATTACTTAGAAAGATCATGCAATTTTATAATATTCTTTGTACAGAGAGATTTTCTTCATAAACTCAGTAGATAAATGAGAAATGTAATGTGTGAGAATTGCCGAGTTAGGGAAGCAAAGTGTAGGGCATACTGCAGTACATCTAGCAGCAGTGTAAATTACTTGTGCTTAAGGAGTAAATATCTGGAATTCCTTTTCAAGAGTGCATGCTTGGCTTCAGTTGTATATAAGTACCTTTCTAATTCTTAGATGTTTCTGTCATTGCATAAAATAAGCAGAGGCACAGCTCAAAAATTCAGAGAATCTCATGCATTAAGAAGGGTCTGATTTCTGCCTTCTTACCTTAGCTTGTTAAATGCTACGTTGAGCTCTTACAGGGGATATGGTTGTTTTCCACAAATGCATTACACATGTAATGTATTTACTCATATCTCTATTCCAGATAATATTATCGATTGAAGGTAATAGAATTGTTTAAAGCATTTGGGGTTTTTATTTGGTAATTTTTCCAACAGTAATCAGATTTCTTCCCCCTTGCAATTATTACAGCAAGGACTGTGTAGCAGAGAATGTCATTACTTGGTGAAGGACTAAAGTAGTATTTTCTCCTTAAGATTAGACTCTAGGAAGAATAACAATTGTAATCATTCAATACAATGAGATGTATACAGCAAATACGAATACTACTGCCTCTGAGTAGTCTTTACTAGGCATACCTGTGCATAAGAGCTTTTCAGATTTGCTTTTCTTAATTTGATACTAATTTAACAGGGGTGGCTTCTTTTTAAAGTTCTTTCTTCCGGTGATGGATGCAAGATGCACATGAACAAAGAAAATTTATGAAAGCACTTCACAATGAAACTCTTGCTCCATCTACTGCATATTCCAGAGAAATCTTATCTACATAAAGTTGGTATGAGCAATAAGGGTCGATGTAATATAGATGCTGGAATTAGTCAGTGGAAGACATTATTATTAGAGGATGTATGCCTGCAGTAGTGTTCCTGAACAAGCAAAGGGAAATCTAATCCTCAGTCTCTGTAAAGAAAGCAGACTGATAAACTGCATTTAAAAGGTCTTTATTTTTAAAAAAGCTCTTCTTGCTTATCCAGTGATTGCAGAAGGGTAATGCTCATATCAAAATAAAATTTGATGTTTTCTAAATGCTACAAGAGAAAACCTTGATTATTATTATAATTTCTGCCATTGTAGGGTGCTTAGTTGGGGGGTTTTGTGTGACCTTTTGTAAAACTTTATATTTTGGTATTGTGCACAAGCTTTTGCACATTTAAATTCACATTTTTTTTTACGCATTAAATTCATTTCCTAGTGGTGTGTAATATTTTGTTTAAATAGAATTCCTTTCAAAGTCCGTGGTGTCAAGCCTTCTTGGACTAGTAGGGAAGTAAAAGTGTTAGAAAATGAATAGATTCTTTGTTAGCTGCTTGGTGAAACAAGAAACAAAAAAGATGCAGTAGCTTTTGTACCCTGGGATTGGAAGGGTTCTAGTAAGTTTGGTAAATTAAGGAAGAAAATTGTAGCTGGAGTTCCCAGTGAGACTGTGATAATTCAGGAATCACAACAATTGCAGAAGGGGGTGTGTAATTATCTCCCCTACAGTGCTGTGGCTTTCCTCATCTCTTAAGAGGGAAGGAGCTTCTTAGGGCTGTGGATGGGGGAGAGCAGGCTAATGGTGGAGAGAACATAACATTGCTGTCTGACCCACTCTAAGACTTGGAATAATTCAATAATATCCATTTGAAATCTCTATAAGGGTGACTTTCCTGTAAGTTTTTCTGGATGGATTCCCAGTTGCTGGTAGGGAGATTGATAGTCCCTATCACCTGCTGACAGTGTCCCATGACTTCTGTAATTTCCTGACTTTCACTTCCTTTAGGCTAAATCAAATTAATTCCTGTTTTAATATGAGATAGTGACTGGTTAGGTAAACCACCATAGTTGGGGATTTCCAGACTGTAAGACTTGTTGCTGTATTGATGTCTAGCTCATGACAGAATCAAGAGTTGCCACTGGTAATAGTGGGCACTGTTGCTGCTACTGGTTATTTGATATAGATCACTATCTAGATAAAGAAGTCTGGAAGTGCCTGACTTTGACAGCTTACAGTACTGTCTAAAGGCCATAGCTGGGGATCTGGGATTCCTCACCCACTGACTGTCAAGGGTGCAAGAGAGAAAGATTCTTTGGCTTGTATCCTTAAGTTTCACCTATATATATGTATGTATGCACCTATATATATACACACACATATATATGTATTACTTCTTCCACGTTTTCTTGTCTTTTTACTTTAATGGGCTGGGTAAATCCAGCATCTGTTGTTTTTAAAATTTTCTTTGCATCCTGTGATGTTTCTTCTTTCCCTTCTGTTGCTGACTTATGTAACATGGGCTATTCAATTTACGTTCATGCTTTTTCTTGTGCTTGGCTTTTACATCTCAGCTATAATCACACCTGAGTTCTGTTTACAGTGTGAATTCAGTATACTGACAGGTATCTCTGGTATATGTGTGATTGTCAGTATTCATTACTGTATTACTTTGTCTGCCACTTAAAAGCACATAAAGAAATATGTTCTATTTTACTAGATGTATTAATGCAAAATCTGTGAGGAATACTGCTGCTGTTTGGTTTTCCATTTTCTTCTCCTTCTTCAATTTGGCTTCCTAGTTGCATATATTTCTGAAGTGCTAGATTATGGTAGTTTGTGATCATAAATAATTGAAGCCCAAAGGTTAAAATAGGTGGTTGCATGAGTTTAGAAACGAGGGTCCTTGAGGAGATTTAGCTCTATATAGAGTGTACTCTTTGATCATAAGATACGAGCTGGTCCAAGGGACATGCAGTGTTAGCACAGCTTAAAGTTAAGCATAAATCTGTGCAAGGCTGGGGAATACATTTGCAAAGTTGAAATGTGGTGTAGCATTATCCACATAAAGGTAAATAGTTACTACAGCCCAACTGAGGACATTTTATTTGATCTGTTAATTAACACATGGAAAACAGGGCAGAGAGCACTCGGCAAAAGACTGTCTTCATTTTGCTTTGCGTTTTTCATTTGCGTTCACAGTGTCCTACTACACCAGCTGGCTTGGATACATCATCATAATCTTCCTCTGTGTGTAAAACATGGTTGATACTTTCAGAACACCAGCTAAGTTTAGTGGTGTCCTTATAACCTTACCTGCAGCTCCTACCGTGAGATAAAACTCTGGCAGACTGTTCTGGATAAACAAAACCATTGTAACGGAATAATGCTTGAGTCCAGGCTTATTGCTACAGGTGTCCTATGCTGTCGAAGATGCTTCCTCCTCTTAGGAAAGTGGCTAAAATGCATGTTACTACTCAAAGTCAACCTTTGTATCAATGCTTATGAAAAGTAATGTCTGCAGAATGCTGTGTCTGATGATATCCTGGCTTAACTATTAAAACTGTATCTCCTTGGCAAATGTGTTCCAGTAAACACTCTGCACTTCTAAGGCAAGACTTGCTAATGAAATCAGAAGGCCTTGCTGCAGATACGTGTATCAGAAAATGTTATTAAGCCTTAAAGTTGAAGAAAGTAGGCTAGTATGCTTTTGTGCAAGAGACCATGAAGGTGCTGTCCAGGTCAGGAGGGATTCCCTGCCACTCCCTGAGGACTGCAGCTGCTGTGGGAGGGCAGGAGGTAGGCCCTGTGAGTCTGCTGTAAGTGTGTGCAATTTTTCCCTCTTCTGATTTTCAAAATTGACTGGATGCCCATTGTATTGTAGGAAGGGAAATATTAGATGAATCTCCATACCCCTTAGATTAGACTTTCAAGATCCCTAAAAGGTACATGTCAAAAGAATATTGGAAAATCCTGCTGAATATTTGGGTAACTTCATTTGAAATGTAACTTGACGTGATTCTCAAGCATCCCAGAGTCCTGTGGTGCCCTGCAGTTTCTTTTCTAGGACATGTGTGCATCAATTAGTATGTATTGCTATCAGGTTGGATATTTTAATTGGTCATCTCATCACTTTTTAGAAGCAGACTTTACTTCAGAAAGTTAAGAAGACCTTGAGGTAAAATAGTCTTCAAGTAAGATGGTGATCTGTCTTGATGGATTCATAATTGGATCCATTGGATGAATCCAGTAATGGGGATGCTAAGGCTTCAGAAATGCTGCTAAAAGAGTAACTTGATTTTCTCTTCTATGTAGCATGAATGTTAAGGATGCTTTGCCTATGCATGTCACTTCTTTAAGCTCACGTTACATGCTTCTCTGTCTCATACACCAAGTGCAGGGAAACAACACGAATAAGAAAGTCTGCTTATTTGTTTGTGGGATTTCTTTTTTTGTTTTAGTTGGTTTGCTTTGGAGGTTTGTTTGCCTGGTGGTTTTGGGGTTTTGTTTGTTTGTTTGTTTTTGTTTTGTGTGTGTGTTTGTGTTTTGTTGTTGGATTTTTTTTTTTTAACCTTGTTTTGGAATGGGAATAAGTATCTCCCAGCTGCAGTTTCACCACTGGTGTTAACATAGAGCTGATGTGGCCCCCTCTTCCCAGTGATGGATGTTCCCCTTCCTTGCACCTGCACTGATGCTTGGGATGCTGGGGGTACATGTACTTGAGGAGCTGGCAGTTACCCTAGCAGGAGAGTTGCTGGGTTTTGCCTGGTGTGGCTTCCTGTGTTGGCTCTCTCTCCTGCTGGCCGAGTGTGGTTGTGACTGGGTGCAGGCGTGTAAACAGCGTTGGATCAGCTTTAGTAGCCATTATGCCACATGTGGACCCTTCCAGAGTTGTTTTAGGTATGCTGTGGGCAAGGAAGAAATTCAGGTTTCATAAACTTGGAGAGAAAGAGTGATTTGGGGTTCAGAGCCTGGTCCCAATTGGCTGCTGCATGCTTTCTTTCTTTGGAAGAAAACTCCTCATCTGGCCCAGAAGATGGTTTGTTTGATCCTGAGTGTCAGAGACAATTAGGTCTCTAATCTGGTCACTCTTCTGAAATAAACCTTGCCTCTTGCTGCTGTTCTCATCTGGAGGCAAGCCTCAGGTTTCCAAACTGCAGTCTCCAGGCTGCATAAACAGCCCTTTTGCCTCAGTTTTGAAGGTTGATGTTGAACCAGTTTCCACTTCTTGTACTGCTGCAAATGTTTGAGAAGTTCCATGTGCTTGATGTGATCCTGAACCGTAAGTTGTTTCGTGTCTCTCTTCTCCTGCCTTTCATCAGGCCAGTTGAAAAATGACCTGGCTGCATCAGTTATAAGTGCAATGAAAACTCCTGCCAGTTTCCTTTGCCAGAAGTTTCGCTTTCTGGGTGTGTTCCTGTTCTTGTTTGGTTGGTTCTGTTAACGATCAACATCAGCATTTCATTGTCTTTTTGTTTTACTGAGGGATTTTGAGCAAACTGTGAGTGCCGTGGCATTCAGCAGCAGTGCCCCGTAGCTGCCTGTATCTCTGGGTGATCACATCCTGAGGAAAGTGCAAGAAATGTAGAAAGAACTCTGTCTGCATGAAGGGTCTCTCTCTGTTTAAATGTGTCTAGGAGACTGCAGCAGGAATTGCCTTTCTCTTTCCTTCCCCCTCCCATAAGTGCTTTCCTTCAAAAACATGGGTTGTGTTAGATTTCATGGGTGAGGGACATTAACCATTTTACTTTGACAAGATAAGAAATGTGTACTCTTTTGCTTGATGGGGCTGACTGTAGCTTCTAGTAATACACCAAATTACAAATAAAAATGAGTAAACATAAGAGGATTTCAGGAAAAAACTCCCCACTTCCCTGGGTTCTACCTGTGGTTTACAGCAGTAGCTTTTAGCTGGCTTGTCTTTAATTCTCACTGGGGCGCCAGGGAGGGCTCAGCAATTAATGGAGATGATATGGGCTGGCTGTCCTGAATTAGCCCTGGAAAATGTTGTTTGTGTGTTTGGGATGAGTCAGGAAGGAAAGTGCCAGGTTGGAATAACTGTGCCAGTTCTCAGTGAAGCGGAACAAAGGCAGGAAGGTCCTGTTCTGCTGCACCTGCACGCCTGGCCGGGCCCAGGGCTTCAGGCTCGGGGAGAGGAGGCAGCATGTTGGCTGAGTGCAGGTTACAAGACCTGATTCAATGCTATGAAGGTGTTTGTTGTTCTGAAGTGTTTTGGCTGACTTCTCAGGGGAGGACCAGTGCAATTATTATATTTTAATCCTTTAAATAAAAAGTCTGTGACTCCATGTAACAACGAACTCCACCCTTCCATATGACGTTACTGCTGTGTTAAAAAGGAAGAGAAACTGGGAGCAAGCTTACTATAACATGGGCAGGATTTATGACAAGTTAGTGTCACTATATGAAGATTACAAGTATTCTGAAGAACCTTGTGTATGAACTTTTGAAAATCAGCTGTGTGTGGCACTGCACTGGTCATGGGCTCTGTTTTCTGTCCTAGATTACTGCAAGTATGGAGCTGTAAACATCACATCCTGTGTAGTTTGTGATTAGAAAAACAATTCTGTTTCGAAGTTGGCAAACTTATTTCTGCTATGTCTCACAAAGCCCTGTTGAGCACTTAAAAGCAAACAAACAAAAAAACCCCCAAAAAACCAAAAAGCCTCACCAAAACTTGAAGGGGCTTAGGAACCATAGTAACAAGCACAGGATAAGATTTATTCAGTGCTCAGCATAACTTTAACTGTCACCAACATATGTATGCTTTTAAAAGGCATCTTTGTTGTAAATTGACATTAAGGGATTGTATTTCACCTTGCAATAGAAATGGTTCCTTATTAGCTTTGAAGTCTTTTTTTTTTTAAATACAGAATATTACAACTGGGAAGAAGAGAAAGGAATAGAAAAAAAAAAGAGCAAGGGGAAGTTATTGTGTTTAGTATCTCACTTGATAATATCTATTGAACTCCATGCTTGTAGTTTGGATTTTTTAAGTTTTATATAATGGCTTTCAGAGTTACAGGATCAGTTAATGAAATGTTCGCATATGCTTGACTGAGGTCAGCTGTATTCAAAATCATTGTTTCTTATTGCTGACATCTTCAAGCTCTTTTAAAAGTCCGTGGCTGGAATTCCTACATATTATGTAAATCTGATATAAACTGAAAGATGCATATGTATGTGTTTGATTCCTTTTTTTTTCTTTTTTTTTTTTTTTTGCACTTCTGGAAAGCGTCTGTGAGCAGGCTCAAACTGTGGCTACAAGTTCCAGACAAATGTCCTGGTATTGTCTGATTGTCTTCTGTCCCTGTCATTTATTGACCTTGGTATCTGATTTAAAAATCTATATATACTTTTTTTTCTCCCCCTCACTGTGTGTGTGTTTCTTGGGATTTTCTGAGCAGAGTCCTGTGTATAATCCTGTTGCAGTGGAGTAGGTTGATTGCTTTGCATTTGTGATTTATTTTTCTGAATGACAAAGCTTCTCTCGTGCATTCCCAATCTCGTATACATTTTATAATTTCTGATCAGCAATTAAAGGAATCAGGGTGTATACATTCAGTCTTAATTGTCGTCTGTCCCCACCCCAGCACTTTTTCATATGTCTGAAATACAAAAAAGTCAGAGTAGATAATTCTCTGTTAATGTTCTGATTGAGATCAGAGGTGCTTTAGTAATTGTAGTATGATGCAACAGGTACATGTGGCCAGGATGAGCTGTGGTTTTGTGCAGATGGGAGGTTTACCTGGAAGAGGGGTGAATCCCCTTCTGCACAGGCTGATAGATCAGGTACTATCATCTTGTGCAGTTCGGAGTTTGCACCACGCTTCATACCCTGTAAATCTGGACCTCTGAGTGCTCTTGATGTATGATGTAGAGCAAGCTGATACAAATGTTTCTGTTAATTTCTAAGTTGAGGTTTACCAAGATCTTCCTTCTAGTTTACTTTTAGTTTGATTGTTACGTTAGCAAAAGACTTGCTTGTAGTGGCTTGCTAGAAGCAAGAGAGCTTGCAGTTGCAGAGAGCAAGCAGTTTAAACATGAAAACATCCGGGACTTTACTTCTCTTTCTCCCCTTTCCTTCCCCTGAATTCTGAATCAAAGCCATTGCAGATGAGAGCTGTTCAGGAAGACAGTCTCCTAAAGCTGTCAGACTCCCTCTGTCTTGCATAGCTATTTTGATTACCTTGCAGAATATGACAGCTGTTACAAATGCTCGTGTGTATTGCACATGCTTGAAAATGTTGGGAGTTATGAATATAAAAATTGCCTGGAAGAAATTTAAGTTCAGAACAGGAGGTAATAGAGGAAGTGTGGTGATGTGCCTTTTCTAGCACTGTGTGTGAATGCTTTGCTTCCATGGACTGACTATACCAAGGAATTTGCCTTGCAGTAATTCAAGAAGGGGAAAATTCAGGACAAAGATGTTTGTTTAATCAAGTGTGGTGTATTTGCAGGCAGATCGATGTGTGGAAGTTACCTATTACTCAGAAAGGCTATAGAGGCTGTCACTTTTACTTGATTGAGAAGGACTGTGATTTGGTGGCCAGAATAGTTTTGGGGGCATTTTAAGAATAAGCTGTAAGAGCAGTTTATATATTTGGTGTTGTAAGTTTAATTATAGTGTATAATATGTGAGAATACTACTCCAGTGGCAAGCTGAGTGGCTAAAGGATGCTGAATAAGCAGAGTATATACTTTGTATCTACTTTGTGGGGTTAGTTCTTTGGTGCTTCCTCAGAGGTAATGTGTCTGGGCATCGGGTCATCTTGCTTTTGCAAAGCTACCTTAGGTAAACATGGAAAGCGATAGCTTTGAGCCTTGGGGAAGCAGTGGATCAAGTTAACTCTTGCAATTTTAGTACCTTTGGCTTTGTTATAACTCTAATGGAATGTGTCAGAAACAAACCTAGCTAGGGTAGTAAGTGTTAATTGAGCTCTTTTCAGTAGCAATCTTAAGTTGAATGCTACTTTTCTGAGGTGTCAGAAAAAGTGGTGGATTCTGTTTTGTGTGGCTTTTTCCTGTTGTATTGGTTTTTATTTTTTAAATACCTGATTAATATGCAGAATACTAAGTGGCTGTTCTAATATACCCTTTCAACTCTAAACATTTGTTACTGCTGCACCTTTATTGTTTAAAATCACATTTTATATTAAGAAACATAGTTTTTTGTACTGATTTCCAGGCATTTTATTTAACACTGACATAAACTGAACATACAGCAACGGTGTATATGAGGTACTAGTAAGGTAGTGTTTTCCACTAAAAAAAAAATAGAGAAATACCAGAATCCCTAACTAAAATCCCATGTGGTTAGCTGGAACTGTTTGAGATGATAGTGAGCTCCAGGGAGAGCAGTGGTTTTTACAGCCTGCTTTTTTCCAGCACCCTGTAAAACTTCTCAGATTTTAGAGATTGTTCTTCTGCAATGGCGTAATCAAATAGCCACATAGTAGCTGATGCATAATGAATGAACCTATTGTAATGGACCAGAAAGATCTTTAAACTATGTAGTCTGTCTTTCTAGACAATGTGGATATTAACGTGCTTCTGTGGAATTCAGCTTTAGCATTGTTTGGAAATCATCTCTGAGATACCATTATTTGACTGACCTTTGTTGTTGCTGTTTTCCAACATCTTAACCTTGACATGTTTCGATGTTGTTGAATGCTTATTTCTAGAAGTTGCTGAGTTTCTAGTTCAAATTCTTCTGTACTTTCCAACAAGAGCAAGCTGTTGATGTGCAAAAGAAAGCCGATTGCAAGACTTAAGAAGAATAATTTGAATTTCATGCAGTTCTGTTCAAATTGAGAAGTTTGTGAGCCATATATATAAACTAAGAAACTTGACCTTTGTTATGCATGTTTTCTGTCATCCTTGGCCATAGCTGGGGAGAATGGTTGACTCTGAAGATAACCTAAGAGAGAATAATTAAGAAACTGTCCAGAGGGGCTTAGTTTTTCTGTCACAGGAAGGCCAAAGTCATCATGACCATGAACTTTGTTACTTTCCCCAGCAACACACACTTCAGATTTGTTTCTGCATTATATTGTCATTTATGCTTTCAATAACAATAGCTATAGCTGCTTTCCTTGTTAAATCTGCATTAAAATTATCTCTCCTGTGAAGCCACCGTATGCTTTGCCTATGGCATTGGTTTTGCTTAGCTATCCAACTGTTTATCTAAAAGATTCCTTTGAGCTGGAAGTAGGCTAATCCTGTGAAGCATATGAAATTGGCAGTTGATATTGGGGTTTCTAATGCTTCTGGTAGGCATTGTAATTCAAGTAGTGAAAACCTAATTGTGTGCATAAACAGGCTCAAAGACTTCCAAAACTTGCTTGTGTAGCATAGTACTGTAGCTCTGGACAGGGTTCTAGGTACAACTGTAATATTCATTATTGGCACTGTAAAATTACTGATCTGGCGGGTGTTGTAGGATCACAGGCTGGTTTGGGTTGGGAGGGACCTTAAAGCTCATCTAGTTCCAACCCCCTGCCACGGGTAGGGACACCTTCCACTAGAGCAGGTTGCTCCAAACCCCATCCAACCTGGCCTTGAACACTGCCAGGGATGGGGCAGCCATGGCTTCTCTGGGCAACCTGTGCCAGCGCCTCAGCACCCTCATAGTGGAGAACTTCTTCTTAATGTCTAATCTAAATCTCACATAAATTTCTTAGGTAAGATTTTTTTGGGCTGTGGTTTTATCACATGTAGGAATAATGTTGAAGTAATATTTCAAAGCCTCTTTGCCTGGCTCTGTCCTTCTGATCCTCTCTTTTCAAGACCAGAAAAAGTATTTTAATTATGTGCTTCTAAAGGATAAACATTACTGCTAGTGTGTTACTTCATGGTTGAATAAATTTGTCTGATACACAGAATCTAAGCATGCCTGACTTGCTTGGTTCTGGGGTAGCTTGCAAAACAGTTTAGCAGTGGGGTAAAGTGGTATTTTGCAGAGAGACTCTGGTAATGAAAAGACAAACAGAGAATTATCTTTAGGACCATTCTCCTGGCTGTAGTGAATAATTAATAATGCTTTAGGTGATGTAAGCAGAGCTGTGCTACATTTGGGAAGAACATTCTGGTTGTGGTATACTCCTTGTTTTTTCCGGTTCTCTGGCAGCTGTTTGCTAGTTTTCCCAATTCTGCTAGTGCTTATGTCCTGAAATAGTCACCCTGAGCCAAGTGGAATTATCTGTGAGCCATGGTGTTTACAGGAGGGGATTGACTTTAGTGTATAATAAAAACACACTGGAGCTAGAAGCAGTCTTTACATTTTGCTTGTAGAAGAAAACAATTATTTGCATAAGGAATGATGGGTGAAATCAGCGTAGACCCACATTAGATTTGATACTGGGAGAAGCCAAGTAAAGCCTCCCGCTGCCTTCTGACTCTGCTTTCAGCTTGATGTCAAAGATCTAGAAACCTTTGGTCTGTAAAGAAGGTCTCAGAGCTGTAAAGGTACAGGTACAAAGATACAGGTTCCCACTTTTTGACTGAAGCAGTGAATAGTGGGAAAATATTGAGGTGTCTTTTGAGTTATGTTGATGCTTTATGCTTAGCAGGAGCTGGGTGAACTAGTAAGCATGCCTTTCTGTTGTTGAAGCCTAAAGACATGTTGTTGTTGAAACCTAAAGACATGTTGTTGTTGAAACCTAAAAACTGGTCTGCAAAGACATTGGTTCTACCTACAGTATTTGCCTGCCTTAAAATCCTTACCTTAAGAGAGCAGGGGCTGAATTTTACCTGTTATATTTGTACCCAGTAAGTTAGAAAGCAATTTGAAATACTGAAACACTTAACACCCCTTTAACATTTTCTGTTACTTTGGTTTCTCCTTGAAACACTTCCAAGCCCCATCTGTATGTTGCCCCTTATATACTTGGAAGTTAAAGGGTACAGAAGCTCTGCAGATTTCAGTGACTAACACTTAATGTGGGATGATGTGTTGGTATGCATTAAAAATAACATCCTTATAGTTCTTCAGACTTTTTAAGATTTAAAATTGTATTTATGCGGTATCATGGAGGTTTTTAAGAATGGATCATTATTTTTAACTAAAGGTGTAGAGTCTTCGTTATTTGAATGAAAACTTCTCTGCCTTACAGAAAGATGCAGACAGGTTTGGGGAGCAAAGCTTACTTGAATAAATACTTTTCTCATAATGTTATTTGGAGAAAGTTAAGAATAAAATAATTGAGTGAAATCTTATTTCCAAATATGCCAAAGTACAAATATTTATAGTTTTGTTTTGGAAAGACTAAATTTGGTTAGGATTAGTCAAGTTTGTAATATAGTAGTGTAGTGTGTCGTTTGGCACGGTTTCATATTAAAGTCTGTAATGGTTTGTTGATTACTACCTAGGTGTCTCTAGTTTTATTTTGGGGGCTTGTGAAAATCTGTCTGTAGGCTTTTCCTGAGATACTGTCCAAAGACAGCACATTCTGCTTAGGCTGCATCCAAAGTTATCATATATATATTGTAAAAGTAAATAAATTACTCCCCTCTACACCTTTTTATGCTTTTAGTCTGTTTTGCTGCACTGTCTAAAATCCAAGTAGCTAAATTCCAAACTATTTTATCTGCCTTTCAGCATACATCTGTGGATGGGTACACTGAACCCCATGTCCAGCCTATCAAGTCAAGTAGCAGACAAAACATCCCCAGATGTAGAAACTCCATTACATCTACCAATGAAGAACATCCTCACATTGGAAATTATCGCTTACTGAAAACAATAGGAAAAGGAAATTTTGCCAAAGTGAAACTGGCCAGGCATGTGCTTACTGGAAGAGAGGTAAGCGTTCATATTGCTAAATCTATTGATAGATAGGTAGATCAGTCTTTGTTACTGAAGTATATTGATGGACAGGTCTTGTGTTTGGAGGACCTGGTTTTGCAGTGGACAAGATAGCATTGTTCTGTCCAAACACTGACAAGTATAACACTGATTCCTTGGTATTACCATCTTGTGGCAAAGCTCTGAGCTCCTGCTGATAAATCCTCATAGGTGAGGCGATTTTGCTTGACGTGATGCATAAAAGCAGACATATATGTATGTCTTACAGGTATATCTATGATTTTGCTTGCGAAGGTGCAATATATTTTTGTGCAAACGTTTTTCTGAGTTTAATAATTACTTTTGTTTTGTTTTGTTTTTTTCCCCAAGGTTGCTGTGAAAATAATAGATAAAACACAGCTAAATCCTACTAGTCTGCAAAAGGTAAGAATATGCCGTAACATCTGAAATTCTATGAACAGTTGAACTGGGATCTTTTGGGTATTTAACAAAAATATTTGGTCCATTTATCTTGCTAAACAAACATCTTTGTGTACATATGACCTTGGGAGACAGTATTTGCTATAAGGTGCAAGTTGTCTAAGGGCAGTTACTCTGTGTGTTTCATATCTAAGCATTGCTTCTTTGTTCTTCCTTCCTCCTTCAGCTTTGTTCATTGCTGACAGTAAAATTTGTATCTAATTAGGTACACAAGTAGTTTGTCTAACTAATAAATCAAGACATAATGCTGTAAAAGAGTTTTTTCTTTGATTTTTCTGTAATATAGTAATTGTGTATAGAATTGCCAGAATGACTGAACATAATCAGAACATTCTTGCTTGTTTGTGCCTGTAGACAGAAATTCAGAAGTCCTTCATAACCGTTGTGATAAGTGTTTTAACAAAACCCTGGGGTTTTCCATGTGCTTTGGGTTGCTAATATTTGAGCTAATGGAAAGGGACCCACAGAAGCAGTACATGACAGAGCATATTGGGGAAATCATGTGCTGCTCACATAGCTTGTTTCCTGCCTAGCTTGGTATATTTACACTAGGAGAGCTGTATGAGTTTGTCTCATTGTTGAGCAATGAGAGGGTTAAAATGTTCTGGAAAACGAAACATTAAAAACTTAACTTCTGGCATAATTGCTGTAATGACAAGTAAGTTGTATGTCACACAGTAATATTCAATAATAAATCATTCCAGGTATAAATGAAACTTTCATAGCCTATAAAAGATGCTGTCGCACTACACAAAATACTTTTGTGGTAGGATATTGCTGCTGTTATTTGGTTGTTGAGTGGGAAGCTGATAGCAAGAGAAACATTTTTAGGTACAGTTAGAAGCAGCTTATAGCAGAACTAAGTTAAATTTAGTGATTTAACCACAATTCCATTCTTCAGTAACTTCTAAAAATATTTATCCCATCTTCTGTTTACACTAGAAAGTGTGAAGTTTTCCTTTGTAGCATCTTGATTGAAATTGATTGTAGAAAAAAAGTAGGTTTTGTTTTGAAGCTCTAAATGTCTTCAGCTTTGCAGTTTTCTGAGAATTTTGAGTGAGTATTGATTCCCTGAAAGTTTTTAAGTAAGGTTAAGCACAGTTTTTGCACCGTCACTCAAGCAACTGTTGTTTTTTAAAGCAAATAAGGGTGGGAGGGTGGTTCATCAGCATGGTTAGATTTGCTTCTGTTTCAGCCCTTCAATCACTATTGTTTATTATAAATCAAACAAGACAAATATGACATTATCTTGGGCACAGGGTTGTTCACAAAACCATCCCCTTTCCTTTCGCTGTAGTATAAAGGATAGCAAGAGCAAGTAATTGCTACTGACCTAATTAAGTAAATGATGTGGGGCATCGTAGCTTCTCATGTACCATTCTTTTTTGTAAACACAAAAATAATTAAGCACATACTTAGGTTGCTGAAAGTATTATACAAGCTGGGTCTGTAGTTAGTCATGATATGAAAGCAGAGCAAATCTTCAGTTTGTTCTTAGCCATTCTCCAGTGTTCCTTATGGCATATAGGATGATGTCATGGTTTAGCCCCAGATGACAATTAAGCACCTCGCAGCTGTTCACTCACTCCCTCCAGCAGGATGGGGGGAGAGAATCAGAAGAGTAAAAGTGGGAACTCATGGGTTGAGATAAAGAGAGTTTAGTAGGTAAAGCAAAACAAGGAATTCATTCACTGTTTCATATTGGCAGGCAGGTATTGCACCAACTCCAGGAAAGCAGGGCTGTATCACGCTTCATGGTTACTTGGGAAGCCAAACACCATCACTCTAAATGTCCTCCTTTCCTTTTTCTTCCCCCAGCTTTATATGCTGAGAATGATGCCATATGGTCTGGGATATCCTTTGGGTCAGTTGGGGTCAGCTGTCCCGGCTGTGTCCCTTCCAGCTCCTTGTTCACCTCCAGCCCACTCACTGGTGGGGTGGTGTGAGAGGCCTTGATTCTGTGTAAGCACTGCTCAGCAGCAACTAAAAGATCCCTGTGTTATCAACACAGTTTTCAGCACAAATCCAAAACACAGCACCGTGCCAGCTACTGTGAAGAAAGCTAACTGTCCCAGCCAAAACTAGCACATATGGACAGGGTACTTCACAGACACGGTTACTCTAATTTAAACCATTAAATGTTAGGAGATGATTGCACAAGTAAGCTGACCTTATGAATTTGTAATTCCACATCCTTGTGCCTGCAGTATGTTAGTCTGAAGTTACTCTTGCTTCAGAACTTCTACCTTCTTAAATAGATAAGCAATGTTGAATTAAAGGCACTGCCTTTTGTTTTCAGTTTGTTCAATATGTGGTTCCCATCTTACTGGGTTAGCACCTGTTTAGAAGACAAAGCTGGCTTTTTTATGAACTTGCTGTCTTGATAGTAACATATTGTACTGACTTAGCTTTTCCACTGTCATGATTGTAATTTGTTCCCAAATGTAAGTATTTGGGTTTCATTATAACTAGAGTTTATATCAAAATGGCTTTTCTGTTTTCTGCATGTCTGCTACATCTTCTTGTACAGGCTCAACTCAGGGAGGTTTCTGAAATAGCCTTCTGTTGCTCTTCTGCAAACTGCTAATGGAGCAGAAGGGGCTTTTTTTTCTTCTTAATAGGCTTGATTAGCAAATGGCGGTTCAGATTTTCCCTTTTTAAGGGTCAGCATGCTTCTTTTTATTATTTAAACAGATCTAAAGCCTAAAACTTAGGTTATTTCTTCCCTTAACAACAGAAGATGGGAAACAATTTCAGTACATTACCTACTGAAAGCTATGCTTTTTTACAACATCCATTCTCAGTAATGATGTAGAAACTAGAGAAGCATTCCAGCACATCTTTCAAAGCAAGAAAAAGCCTTGGTTAACTGAAGGGTTTTTTTTGTTTGAGTGTAGCGACTTAAAATAGTACATCTTCAGTGTAGATGACAGCCTGACAGCAAGTAGAAGTGTTAGCAATGGAAGATCTTTGTACTTGCTGCAGCTTGCCCTGAAAAATGAAACTGGAAAAGCAGGATTCAAGTTTTCAAGCATTGAGCCTTTTCCATACATACAAGTTCTACGAATTGAGTATGATGCTGGCTGTCCTCTATTACGAGTGAAGCTATTGACACTACAACCCTTTTACAACAGGGAGATGCTTGTCCAGGAGCTTTTCTGAATGGTAGCACTTCGTTAAGAATGAAGAGCAGCCCTGCAGATGTGGGGTGGATTATGGGGCAGGAAGTCAGGGAGCACTTACACCTTCTGAGAGAGCAGTACCGTGCTGCTCAAGAAAGGAGAGGTATTCATGAAACCTGAATTATATTCTTGTATAATCTGCAGCTTGCCTCATAATGGAAGCAGAACTAAGCTCTCTGATCTGTCTAGATTTCTATAACATTAACAAACTTGGCTTTGTAGGAAAGAACTATGGTCTTGTTGCTTTAATATCTCTATATGCAAAGGAATAGATGTATCCTGGGTGTTACTGAAGGGTGTAGTGGCTATTGTTTAAAGGTATCTCTATTTGTTAAATACATAATTATTGACATAAATGGTGTTAATGACCAACATGCTTCTGCAAAGGGAAGGGGGAGGGCTGGGGATTTATCCCAAAGTAGTGCTTCACAGAATGCAAAGTCTGAATGTAAAAACAATGTGCTGAAATACTGGAGTACTGTTAATGCTTTTATTCAAGTGTTATCCATTTGTCAGAGATTTTCTAGATTGTTTCTCTCATGTATTTATAGTGGTCTATATTTTAATTCTGCTTATGAGAGAAAAGGAACATTGGCATCTTCTTAATTTGTATAAATGCACATTTACACTGGACCAAGTAAAATCCTGAATATACACCAAGACTCCAGAGCACAGTTCATTTGCCCCATTTCCATTCCACTCCGCCTCTGCTGTTTTGAACATCTGTATTGAAAAAAGGGGTCCCTGCTCTTTATTCTTTGAGAGCCCCTTACACATCCCCTTGGACCACATGGGCCATCAACTACATAAGGTATAATGGGGCTTGTTTATGGTCTGTATGCAGTGCTATTCCATTATTTGTTTTCAGCCTTTCAAACAATTTCTTTCTTCCTGGGTTGGAAGTATCTGTCATGCCAAGCAGCTTTAACAAAGCTGCTTGATTTAGTTACATCACAGTATATTGGAATATGTAAGTTACAGCTGCCTAATTTACAAGATGCCTACACCTGAGTGACTTCTGAAAAAGGTCTGAAAACATCAGTTTCCAGGTGTATAACTGCTGAAACTTGTCAGAAGCTGATAAAAACTGCAAAATACAAACTCTCGGAGTAATATGGATCTCCCCAGGAAGAAGACAGCCTTGTGTGCTGTAGTTTCAGTAGTGAGCAGGCAGTTGGGAGAGGGGTTTTCCAGGGAATATAACCACTTAAAGTTTTTAATGTTTTCTCAGAGCAAGCCATTTAGTTAGCAGGTACCTGCAGGTAGGTTCCAAGATTTCAACAATTCTTTCAGTTCTTACTCTGCTGATTTATCTTTTTCCCTGCTCTCATGTTTGCAGGGAGGCTCTTGCCATCCTGACTGTAAAATAAACCAGCCAGTTTCCCTTCATCCTATGCTTGACGCGATTTGCGTGGATGAGCATCACCTAAGATAACTTAATCTGCTTCAGCCTTGCCCAGTTCTTGCCCTAAGCATGCAAATGCATTTCAACCAAGATTAAAAGTGCCTGTAAGTCAAAATCCCCAAACAAACTAAGAAGCCCACCACAGAGCCACTAATCAGCAAGAAAATATTCAATTTGACCTTGTGACTTTGAGTTCCTCTAGAATTTGCCTTGGAATAGCTGCTTTCTTTCAAAAGGTTGAGACTAACGATTCCCTGTGATCTACTCATGGTGGCTCATACCTGGACTATATACTGCTTGTATATGAACAAACGCTTTAGTTTTCTGAAAAATGCCTGTTCAACAGGAAACATAATACAAGATGTTAAAAAACATACTGGTGTGAATGTGGATAAACCTAAGCCCACACTTTGTATCTTGGTGATGTCTTTTATTCAGAGCCAGGGCAACCAGCATTTCACTTCTTATAACAAAGTATCTGCATGAGGGTAGAGGTCTTCAGGAAAATAGACTTTTTGTCCTTTTCCTAGTAGGCTTTTTCCTTCATGTAAAAATAAAAATAAAAAATTACACACTATGTGGAACAGAATTCATGCCACTGAAATAAATTCAAATCTTAAACCAATTAGTCAACTTTGGAATCCTGTAAGAGTACTGAATAGAACAATTCCCCTCCCGCTTCTATTTTTACAATTACTGCGTGCTTCCCATTACATGTAAAATTATTTCTTTGATCTTTTTTCTAAATTGGAAATTATTTTATTTATAGCAGTCTGTATTTTAATTCTGCTTGTGAAGGCATGTTTTCATTGCTGCAACTTTTATACCAGCATTAATACTGTTAAGTTATGAAATATCTTTTGACATTCTGGCAGGAATTGTGGTTTTCCATATACCTGCTTAGAGGCTCTTCTGAAGCTGTACCCTTGCTTGATTTAGGTTTGTTAGTTTCTGACTAATTGATACTGATTTAGCTGGGAAATGTGATCTTGTGCAGCAAATTCAAAACCCAAAAAATGCACAGAGAAAAGGCTGGCAGGATGTATTTTCATGGGAATAACTGACTTCATGAGGAAACAAGAATAATTGCTAAAGTTTAATTCTGGTATTTTAATTCATAGTATTATGTACCCATGTGTTAACATTTTGAACACAAGCAAACTGCATCATACTGATCATGTTGTCAGAGAAATGTTTTTATAGTCCTTGCTTCCTTCTAAAATTGTTTCAATGGCAACTGTAAAGCGAGTGAATTGTAACTAGCTTGAAATAATTAAATAATGTCAATATCAAACTGTAATAATATTGATCAGAAGCTGAATTTCAAAAAGATGTTTCTCTGTAGAATAAATGCAGAATTTTACAAATGTTATGACTAAATAGCTTTGTCTAAGCAAAAGAATTTCAATTTCTCTTAACTTGTAGCCTCAGCCATCATAAAATAGAAACTGTGAAGTGCTGCTCTTTGAGGAGGTGTCCAGTCTGTGGCTTGCCTCATAGTACCCTTTTTGCAAAGGTAGCATCTGAACAAATGGGACTCATTTTGAAAATGGAGGCAGAAATGTCCTCTGAGACAGAGAAGCAAAACAACAGCACGCTTCTGCACTGAGCCAAGTTGCTCTGTAAGGAGGTCTGTACTGCTAAGACATCTCCAAAACGTCTTGAGTGTTACGCTGAAGCCAGTGAGCTTTTTTTCAACATCCTACTGTAATCCAATGCAGTACTAAGCATGCAGCACAGTAAATAGAATTGGCAGTGGGGTTATGCTGTTCACTTAAAGTGAAACAATGCAAACTTACCAGTATTGACAGCCTTAAAGTACAGAGTAATGGAATTGTGTAGTCATTTTGGATTCCTTCTTTCTTTTGACCCCTTAGGTTAGTCTTTCTTCACCTCTTATTTAATCAGTAAACCCATGAATGCTAGAAATTTAAGAGCTAAGACCTCATTTCTGGTTAAAAAAAGTCATCAACTCACTGTTGCCTAAAGTGTATACAGGTAGGGATGTAAGTTTGTCCTGTTGTTTTCAGTTATGTGACTCAAGATTCTAAAGCAGACTGAGCAATCATAAACCTTTAGGCCTTGCCAGGGGGAGAGGGGATATGGGACATTGCTGTTTATGACCCAGTGTAAAATCTGGTAGTTGAGAGAAAAGAACTCGCCTGTTTCACCTCTGTGGATCAGCAGGACTGGGGAAAGTCAGGATTCATGGTATCTAATTCTATTTCAATATCTGTGTGTTCAACTTTTCTGTAGTTTCAACTATACCTTGTATTTGCACCCACTCTTACGTATGTATTCAAAGTAGTTGGGTGAGCTGGCCAGTCACCAAAGAAAACAGAACAAAGAGATAACAAAAATTATTTTATTAATAATTATTATTATCTAATTATTACATTATTATTAAATACAAATTATTATATTGTGTGAATAATCTGTTGGTTTTGGTCAGTGCTGAAACTCCAGAAGGGGCTATAAAACTTACCTGTGTTTGTTTATATAAAGCTTAAAATTTAGTCTGGTTTTGATATGTAGTTGGTAGTGGTTATTGTCATATAATGTGTGAGATATAGATTATGTTTTCTGGAGTTCACTGTGCTATCTTTATCCATATTTTATGCTAATGCTAGTTTCTGTGGTTTATGCTGCTCCTTTTTGGCAGCTAACACTGCATATCTTGTGTAACTTCTCTCTAATAAACGCACTCTTAAGAAAATTGTCTTGCTTCCTTGACAGCTGTTTCGAGAAGTACGAATAATGAAGATACTGAATCATCCCAATATTGGTAGGTGCCCTGCATTTCTGCAAACTTTTTTCTGTTGTGCTGTTTACATTTTACTCTCTTTGGCTTTATTTGAATGTACTTTACTGCTATGCTGTTAAACTTTTTTGAGATAATAGGATAGTGAGCATTCAGTAAATGCTTCATTGTCTCACCTCCTGTATTCACTCTGCTTGAAACAAGAGTGGTGGTCTGAGGAGAGAAACTGCTCAGTCCAGGAAAGCCTTAACATAGGAGATGCTGAGTGCTCACACTGGTCTGTTGAGGACCCCAGCTCCCATTTTCTGTTGAAATTATTCTTGAGGCCAAAAAGCATGATTTTTTTTAGGTGAAAGTAGCAAAACTCCATTAGTTCAGTCTAGGAGAGACTCCTGCTGACTAATATTTCCATAAAATTAGAATTACAAAGTATGTAATTTTCCCTTTCTGCTTTAGTTCTTTCACGTACCCCACAGCTTCAGGGCCCTACTTTGTGATGACAATTCTTCTGGCTGAGGAGGGCTGGACAGTCTTGTTCCAGAGACAGTTAATGGTCCTGAATCGGCCAGAGGGCTTGTTGCATACAAGGTATGGATGAGGTGTACAAGTTACTACATGCTAGGCACTCCCTCTCATCCCTTAAATTGTTTGTTGCTTTTCCAGCATTCTTAGCTTCTGCTGGTTTTTGTTTTCTTGTGGGGGGTGGTGGGGGTGTGTTTGTTTTAAATGAATGGTTACTATTACAATTTGAGGAAAGTCTTTCAGGCCTAATATTTCTGGTACCCGCTTGGTCAGAATCTCAAATTTCTAACTGGGAGCAGTTTACTAGCGAAACAGAGAAGGTTTGTATGATCTTAAAAGACGTCCGTGTCAAATTGAGCACTAATTTCAGCATGAACTCGTTTGTACAGTGTGTTTAAACTTCTCAGAAAATTGTGAATTAATATGCTTTGTTATCAACTGTGATTTAGAAATTAATTTTGCTTCCCCCCCTCCCCCGGCCCAAGAATGCTAACCTAAAGGATATAAAGTTTTCCTGTGGTTTAGTGTTATCACTGGCCATAAATTATGCTCACTTCATAATTTTTTATTTGTGCTGTGCTTTTGCTCCCTGCTGCAATCTCTCTCTCATTCATTTTTCTTGCAGTAAAATTATTTGAAGTTATTGAAACTGAAAAGACATTATATTTGGTAATGGAATATGCCAGTGGGGGTAAGTGGATTCTTAATTCTGCTTTAAGGATAAACTGAAATATGGAAAGCCGTGTGGGTTGCATGCCTAGGAATGATATAAGAACTTCATGGTTAATGGGTTATTCTAATCTGGCCTTCACAGCACTCCTAACAGACCTCTCAGGGCAGACTTTCTTGCTTGCATCACATTCTCTAAAGTAACCTGTTAGGTTTGTGTTTAAGGGTAGTCACTGTTCTGAGGCTTCTGCTAGAATTTCAAGAGATATCCTGGTGCTGAATATGGCAAAAACTTGACTCTATCTGCTGTATTTAGGCAAGCGCTGGTGCCTTGTATGATCTTGAAAACATGTGCCAAAGCACTTGGGGAGGCAGGTCCAGGGATAGGAATAAGGAACACAGGAAGGAGAGCAGCAGGATTGCAAAGAGTGAGAGGGGTAATGGGTGCCTGCTTGAGAAGCTGCTTAGCAGCTGAATGGGAATGTTTGAATGTGGGAAGGGAATCGAGCATAGTGTGGCCAGCTAGGAAAGGCTGCTCAACAGACAGTGCAAAGATGAGGATCTGAAAGGCATTTGAGCAGCTTTGTTAGAGAACAGGAAGGGAAAACCAGAAGTTATATAGGTAATGTTAAGTGAAACCACTGGAGATAGGCAAAACAAATCTGATACATAAGAAGCTACCTATTTTTCAGTGTCTTATGTGCATTATGAATAGTTTTTATTATTTAAAGTCTCTGGTTTGTTTCACAGTGGTTCTTTAAGTAAAGTTGTTTTTTTAACTTTGAAGAAGCCTTAGTATGAAGGGTTGCATTTTATATTTCTTAACTATTGATGTCTGGAAAGTGAAATTCAGTGAAAACAGTCAAAGGGAATTTTTTCCTGGCTGCTTCTATTTCCGTTCCCTTCAAGAAGCAGGTGTGTGGGATGTTGTTTTCAAGCATGATTTGATTGTGCATGGCAGTCAAAAATAAAACCTGTACAGTAGAACTGATGTTTTGTCCATGTTGTGATCAGGAGAAGTGTTTGACTACCTAGTTGCACATGGAAGAATGAAAGAGAAAGAGGCTCGTGCAAAATTCAGGCAGGTATGAAATTAAAATTCACTGTTTCTTTTGTTTCTATTTATGGTATTTTTGGGTAGACATGAATGTGAGCATACTTCTTTTACTTTAAAAGAATATTCATTGTTGTGATAATGTTTATTAAAGCTGGAGTGGAAAAAAGTCCCCAAAGAGAAAAGTATCTGCTTCCTACGTACTGTCTAAAAATAGTAAGACTGTTTTGCATTCTTTTTTAGTGGATGTTCCTAAAGCCCCATTTTTTGTTGTGAGTCATTTGAGGGTTGTGATCCTTTTCTGAATATGTTAGAATTTAACAGATGTTCTATCTAGAGATGTTGATCTGATGAAACGTATTGCTGTGTCATGTCATACCATTTTCCATGAAGAGTAGTCTGTAACAGGTTTTTATACTGTTATTACAAGCTTTCTCATCTTTTTTACCTTGGTTTTGGTGATTTTTGTTGTGAAAAGCTTTGATTAGGTAAAATTTGGAATTTTTCAGAATGAAGGTGTATAATTAACATGTAAAGAAACTGCTTTTAATTTCCTGTTTCAGACTTGGGTTTTGTCATATATATGTGAAAGATACATATAGACATGTTGAATGAGCTGTTCTGTTAGGGATGAATTGCAGAGCTATGCTGCAGGTATTTCAGAAGATAAAATCTGGGTTGGGGGAGTGGAATAATTTCCTTTTATAGTTACTGCTACTGGGAGATCTGCATTTAAAATAGATGTTTCTCCTATTACCTCAAAGAATACGTATTAAACTTTTTTTAATAAGAAAAAGAGCTGCTTTTAGGGACTTTTTAGGTTTAGTGTTTGAGCTTTAATGAAACTTGCATGAACATTTTCTAAAATTAAAGGCTTTATATATTATCTTATGTTCTGCTGAATCATATCAGAAGCCAAATTTATATACCAGATTATATACAAATGCTGAGATGGAAATTAAGTATTTCACTGATCATCTTGGTGTTTCAGATTGTATCTGCTGTGCAGTACTGTCATCAGAAGTGCATAGTTCATCGTGATCTTAAGGTAGGCTGTTACTTACTTTTCATTTTGCTGGTTGACAGTCTATTTTCATTCTATATACTTGTCCTTGCCACTGTGAATGCCTCAAACATGTGAATGAAGTAAATATCACTTATTCTCTATTTTCTGAAGCACAAAAATAATGTAGCTTGCCTGTTGGAACAGGGGAGAGACAAGAATAGAACGTGTTACTTTCATTCCAGTTTTAGCTTTAGGGAAAAGACATGCTCTCCAAAGAATTATACCTGCTGGCATGCAAATATGTACACACTGAAGCTGCAGAAGTTCAGTGATACCAGTCAGCGCTGAAATATTTTCAATTAAAATATATTGTATAAACATATAAGCATATATAAACCAATCTTGTTGTAGTGATTCATAAGGAATATGTTAGGGTTTTAATCCATTTGAACTTCTGTTTTATGCTCTCGTGTTTAATCAGACAGAAAAATCTAAGGTAAACAGAAATTAGTTGAGCTGCTTTTTTTTTTTTATGCTTTCTAATATTCTATCTGGATAAACATCCTAGACCATGTTAAAGAGTTCAGCAATTACAGGTACAACCTAAGCCTTCAGTCTGAAGTTGTCTTCCTGCCAAGTTTAGATATCACGGGACTTGGACACAGTATCTTCACCTGTTTAAAAGTTGGCTAGTGCTCTTTGTATATCTTTGTATGCTTACAAAGAAAACACTGATTTAGTTTCTTTTTTACTGGTGTATCTAAAATGTTGAATAAGCTGAACCTGAATAATTCTTAAAGGTTTGTTTTATCAGTATCTTTTGTCTTAAGGGGTTTTTTTTTACTAGTTTCTTTTGTATTAACTTCCTTATAATACACTGCAGCATGCTGTTGACCTCTTTCTTACAAATCTGTTCCCTAATACCTGTCAATCTGCCAGCTTCTGCATGTGCATATGGTGCTGGATAATGCATCCTTTTCTGCTGAGTCCTCCCTGCCCCAGGACCATTGTCATCTGATGGTGGAGGTGCCGAGCCAGAACTCTAAAGTCAGAATGCAAGGAAGGAAAAGGCTGGATCTCATTGAAATCTTGATATAAAAAAATTCCTCCCTGTCTTGCATGGTGGTTTGGAGCCTGTGAATGTTTTGTCAGGCTCCCTGGGGCTTACAGTAGTCACTGTTGAGCTTTCCAGAAGGCTGCACCCTTTTCCAGATGGGACCCATTGGCTTGGCTGGACAAGCCGCTTTCAGTGGTTGACTCAGCCCTATAGTTTGCTGGGAGTAGGAAGCCAGCCATCTCCTTGTGCTTATCTGGCACTGGCTTGCTCAGTGCAGCTATATTATTATTGAGTCCTACTTCGTTAACCCCCGTGGTTAGTTAGCATTCTACATCTCACTCTTTCTCCCAAAACCCATCACAGCCTCCACCTAACATTCATTTCTTAGTTCCATAGGATGCATACAGCACACTGCATTGCTCACAGGACTGTCCAAAACTGCTTTGTGGGGTTTATACAGGATCCCTTTCACCATCTGTCACAAGTACTCTGCTGCTGATCTTCCTATTTGCGAGACGGGCAGGCAGGCTTCAAAATTATTTCTTTGCCTTTCTCTCTCTGACTTCCCTTTGATGGAGTTATGCTAGACTCATTTCAAAAGTTCAGTGTTAGGTGTGATTGAGAGCCAGTCAATGAAAAATACATTCCCCAAAGAAGAGATAAATGCATGGCTTTGAGGAGGTGTTCTCACTTTGTCTTTTCTTTTCAAACATTATGTGTCATCTCTGTCTCACTTATAACTCTTCTAACGGAGCTGCAGAGGAGGAAGAAGCAAGTTTAGAGTTGCATCTGAATTTTCATCTGTTTCTGTTGACTTTCTTTCTCTGTAATACCAGCACGCTGACCAATAGACATTGTTAGCACTGCAAGGCAGAGATTTTTGCTAAGTCTTTTTGGCTTTAATAACAGAAAGGATAAACTCTGTCAAATCTAAGTTACTAAGCTAGGAAGACTTACAAAAAAAATGTGCAAGTTTGTCCAGAAGAGGGGGGAGTGCAAGGCCTATGGATGCTTAAACCATCTCCTTTTAATTTTCTGTGTTTATAAACAGCTTGCATAGAAAGGGCTATAACCAATTCCAGCTTTGCTCATCCTGTGATGCACAAACTTTTTTTCAGTGACTTAATACTTTTTGCTCTGAACGTGTAACCAACAAGAGCATAGTCTTTCTATTTGGCATGTTAAGAAAGGATGGGTTTTGATGTTTTTGAAGTGAGGAACCTAAAAGCATAGGGTACTTGGGTAGCAGAGCACTGTTGAACTAGAAGGACTATTGTAATCGCAGAGCAGCTGCGCTGACAGTAATGTTTTCACCACAAGGAAAATGAAGTCTTTGTTCAGTAATGTAGAAGGATGTAAAATCTGGAAAATAGATACCTCTGTGAGTCTGTCTGCAGGCACATCAGCTGGAACCAGCTGAGATTACAGGTCAGGAATTGGGAAAATAAAATATTTTCTGGGGTAGTTAATTTATATAAGCAAGCTGTATTTTACTCCTGGTGAAGCCTAAATTCTGTTGTGCGGCTTTGGCTTGGTATACTGGTAATTGTTTCCTGTTCTGTTCACTGAGTGCAAGTGAAATTACTAAACACAAAACCAACAAACAAACCAACCCAAACAAAATCATGTTTACCCTAACAAATTGATTGCTGTTTCTCTTCATCCTGAACTTTTCTGAGCATAGCAGTTGATGAGAGATGTTTGTGTTTGCTATAAAACTGATGTTTGGCAATTAAGTGAATACTCTGCTCTGGCTGATGTCTGTCCTCCTGTTGAAAAAGGATTCCTGCACTGTGCAGTGCTGCTAATGTGAAGATCAGGCACTGGGTCCCAGTTAGATGAGCAAACATTGCCCAGATCTGCTGCACTTGTTGTTCAGCATCCTTGTATTTTGAGAATGCTCTGTATGGGGTGTTTTTCAGTAATGTATTCTTATTTATCTAATCTTGCTCTTTTAATCTTCTGACCTAGCTGTGATACTAAGTGTAAGGTATTTTTTATTGACTCTTCAGGTTCCTGAGTACTTGCATCTATGTATAGGTGATGCATTGCACTTACATGATGATTGCTGCACAGGCATGAATATTCTTAGCTGTATAAAGCATGCATTTTTTTCATACGCTATGTAATTCTTGAGTGTTAAACACCTTTGGTGGTGGCATTACTAAAGAAAGCACCAGTAATAAAAGGGAGAGAATTTTTTGGTACAGAATGCTGAGATACAGTGCATAGCTTGAAGTATGTCATCGTGTGAGCAGAACAGATCTTCTTTTGAAGCCTTAAATCCCTTCTAGCATTTACCCCACTGAGATGGTAAATGATGTCTGGAATTAGATTTACGCTTCTTAGCGTCAGAAGTTGTCATGAACCTGTCAAAAGCTGAAACTGCTGTCCTGAGATGTCTGGATATTTCAGTCTAAACCTGAACTGAGTTGGTTCTTCCAGAGAAGAAAATCTTCACAGCTCATTCACTAGCTGACTTTCCAGTCTCTTTAGCTGCTTTAACAGTAATATTTCTTTGAGTAAACATAGTTGATTTCCAATCTTTGTAATGTATTCAAGGGAGATTTGTTTCTTCTGCAAGAAAGAAAAAGATGAAGTATTTAAAAACAAATATGTGCATTTATTGATAAATACTACTCTGTAATATATTGATCTTATTCTGATACATGAATTGTATTTTCCTCTCATTTTTCTCTTAGGCAGAAAACCTTCTACTTGATGCAGACATGAACATTAAAATTGCAGACTTTGGTTTTAGTAATGAATTTACAGTTGGTAATAAACTGGACACATTTTGTGGAAGCCCACCTTATGCAGCTCCAGAACTTTTCCAAGGAAAGAAATATGATGGTCCTGAAGTGGATGTGTGGAGCCTTGGGGTGATTTTGTACACACTAGTAAGCGGATCGTTGCCATTTGATGGTCAGAATCTAAAGGTACAGTTGCAGTATGAAAGCTTGGCTTTCAGTCTCCTTAAATCTTATGTGTGATTAGTAGGCTCACCTTTTAAAACTCTATTTTAAAGGAACTGAGGGAGCGAGTGCTGAGGGGGAAGTACCGCATCCCATTCTATATGTCCACAGACTGTGAAAATCTACTTAAGAAGCTACTAGTACTGAATCCAATAAAACGAGGCAGCTTGGAAGTAAGTAATCTCATCTTGGGGGAAAAAAAAAGGGGGCTTAGATTAAGAAAATAAAATACAGTAATTGCTTACGACTGTTTTTCACAATAGGTACTTTCTTTGCATTTTAAGGACCCAAAAGTTTTGTTTAAAAAAGAGTGAGAGAGGAAATGTCCCCAAAACATCTTGAAAATACAAAATGTTAATTGATGAAAGTCTAACCTTAATTGCAACTGACTAAAGACTATAACTGAAGAGTATTTCAAAATGCAAACCGCTCCCACTTCTTTCGGTCAGGTAATGGAGGTAGTTCAAAATGGGGGCAAGGACAAGAGTGTAAATATCTTATTCTTGGGAGTTTTCCAGAAGACCAAAACCAGCAGCAGGCACTTCCATCAGCCATTTTCATTTAATTTACTATATTCAGCATGATTTTTTAAAGGGATAGATAAAAGAGTAACTGTGATTGAAAACTATGTGGGTGTTTTTTGTTTGTTTTAGTGCCATAATACAGACAGACACTTAAGAATACAATGAATGATAAGCCAGTAATTTCTGTGCAGCCTTTTCTTTCCCTCTTCTGGTACTTCTGTTTCTGAGTAGCCAGAAAATTAACATGTATTAATACTGTGTCCCTCAGCTAAAATCTGTTTTGAGGATTTCTACCGAGTTATGATTTTAGTGGTGGTGGTAGTAAATTAGGCTTTGTAATATGGCTAAAAGGTTCAGTGTTTTTAAGGGGCTCTTTCATTCAAGATTGCTATACTGACCTGCACTTACTGGATGATTCTGGAGCTGCTGTTTAGCAAATATTTTGTGTAGTGTTCACTCTAAATGCTGTCCTGTTCTGTTTTGTGAATTGTTTAACCAAGATAGACTCCTGAAAATACCATCTACTTAGCACAGAGATGAAAGTAGGGTGGAAGATAAATAGAATGGTTTTAAAGTAGTACTTACGTGAGTTAATCACCAGTGACTTCATTTCATCTTTCTCTGCCTACTTGTGCAGCAGTGGATGGCATTTCAGAGAATAAATCTGACATGGATGCTACCTGTGTTAAGGTAGCAAACGTTTAGTGAGCTGTGTCTGCATACAACTTAATCTCAAGGTGATGCTGGTTTGTGACTTCTTATAAATAACTGTAGCTTTAGTAAAACCTGTGCTGAAGAGAATAGTGAATGGTGGCTTCTTCTTTATTGATACTCAATTCTTATGTATTTACTAGTGTCTAGAGGACATAATGGTAAGAGCGTAGTGACTTGAAGATGGTGAAAGATTGTGCTTTTCTGTGTCGTGTTTTAAGGTTTAGGAAAAACATTTTCCTTTTGTTGAACTTTCCTCTGGATTTTCAGCAGTTTCTCTTGAGATCTAATTTTACTTTCATTCTAGATACTGTAGTGTTATCCAGTTCTCCTAAAATTCCTTCCTGTCCCTAGAGAGATGTGTTGGATAGCAGTCTTGCTGGAACAGCATAGTCTGATTATATGGAAGAGAGCAAGAAAATGTTATTGTGTGATAGGGGATCTCGAGCTGTGGATCAGTACTAAAACGCTGATGATAACGGGTATTGATCAGTTTGCTAATCTGAGGGAGAGAGACATCACAAATGCTCTTAAAATATGAATGTTCCTGAAACCACATGTATGTTGATTTAGAAAGCCATGGTTTGTACTTTGGAAAGAAATTACTATTTCTTCTGTTTCTAAAAATACATATTTATAATGTAAGTACATATTTATTCACAGATTCTAAAAGCGGAAAGACAGTCTCATCTTAGGTGGGGAGGGTTTTTTGTCTGTGCTTTGTCTTTTAATTATTTGTTCAGTCCCAGCCATCCACCCGCTCAGTTCCCATGCGTGTTTTTCCCTCACCATTCAATAGGATGTTTGTCAGTGACATGAGCATCAAAGCTGAGGCTGACACAGGATCGGCACCATATGGGTTAGGCTTAGCACTTTTCCTCTGGTAAGGACCAGGCAAATGTTTATTGAAAGGGTTCATCTAGACATTTTCATGGTTGCAGCAGAGAGAAAACATTTTAGAAGCAAGAGAATGTTGTTGTAAAATCTTCACAGGAAGAGATGGAAAAAATGCATTGTCAGAAAATGTGGGTTCTCCCTTAACTATTAGGATTTCAAAGAATTCCTCCTCCTCCCAGTCTTCAGTTCTTTCAAAGCAACACTGTGCAATTCCCACAGAGCAGATTTATGCTTACAAAGAGTAATAAATAATTTTGAGACAGACATGTCTTGAGCCAGATTATATTTAAATTGTTTTCCTGAAAGTTGAGGGAAACCTCATCAGTAATACCTAATTGGTTGAAAACTCAGTTTGGGTTTGTCTTTAAGAAATACAGTTTGGGTCAGATCTTCACCTTGACCAAAACTGCTGCTCTTGAATCAGCTGAGTGAAAGCACAGCAGAACTTGCACAGATTTAATACTGATCCTGGAACTGGATCATTTGTGTCACTTCAAAATGCTTGAGTTTAAGAGCCTGTTTTAAGAGTTGTACAATAACTCAATGTGCCTATGAGATCATGTATTTAAAAGATAGAAGCTAGCAGAGTTTTACGTATTTAACAAATGGAAAAGCTGGAGCAGATTACATTGAAGTGATCCACCTACTGAAGAGATAGGAAAAACTGTAAGTGGGAATTGTTGGGTTTGCCTATTCAAGAAGGGTTGAGAAACAGAGATAGGATTTGAGCAGTGTGATTTGTGTCATCCAAACACATTATCATGCTTAAACTTTACATTTAATTAACAGCGTCCTTAAAATAAACTGTAATTGCAGGTACCACGTACTATTCTTTGGAGAGTCTATCATGTTACTGCAAGGCTACAAATACATAACCAAAGGCTATTGCAAAAGAAGCTTGTGCTCTCTATGCCAGAGATACAATAAAGCAATACATGTACACAATACCTTCCCTTTTATCTCCCGCTTCAAAAGCCAAAAATTCAATCCTGTGGCAGAACTTTGAACAAATCTGTAAGTCTTACTGTCAGCCAAATGTTAACTGGCCCAAGTACAGAGTTCTGTATTGTTCTTGTAAGGATACTGCTATTTGTGTCTGTAATTTGGCAGCAGCACTACATACAAAGAATCTGGTTATATCAATGGAAACTTGAGTATTTTACTGTTTGTAAGAAATAACTTAATTCTGTATTTGCAAAGCATATTTGGAGCTTGTGGGAAACTTGATTTCTTTCACTCTTCTGTCAACCTAGTGAGCAGTATTAGAGAATGTCCCTAAAGAGGCATGTGTGCCTGTTGCTGTAGGAAGGAAACCAATTTTAGCTGTTTTAAAGATTAATATATCCGTAAGGAGAGATTGTGGTGGCGGTTAGGATTCCAGCTGATCAGTCTGGCGGGCTTATAAACAGATCCAAGCTACAGCAGAGGAAATTTTCCAAAGAATGCAGAAGGAAATATCTGCACGGCACAGAGAGAGTTATGAGGCATTTCTCGCTGCAGCCAAACTGTGAACATACTTAGGTCAAGTGCGGGGAGAAAGATCCATAGGATAAAGTGACCAGTCGGCATCACAATCTTGAAATGAAAGACTGTAGGAAGCATCGGCACGCTCCTGAAATGTTCTATAGTTTGTAAACATGCTTCCTTTGTTATTATTTGAAGGAGTTACTTATTGTCATACAGTTGATATTGTAGTAACATCTAGGGATTTTAACCAAGATAAGGGCATGAGTGGCAGGCACTCAGCAAGGTAAGATTAAGAGGTGGTGGAAGTGAAGGGTACAAATGGAAGATTTTTGTGTGATGAACTGGAAATTCTTTCCTCTTGGTAGTTTTTCTGGTATTTTGAGTGGGTAGATACTGTAAAGGATAAATAATGGGGGGGGGGGTGTGAACTAATGGAGACTAGAGGATGTGAAAGATAAACTGTAAGATGGGAGGGGAAAGGTGTGAGTAAAAGAGCAGAATTCTGTTTATTATGAATTTTAAGGGCTGTTTTTCCCCAGACGAACTCACCCAGATTTCCCTAGGCATGGTAAATGGCATATTGACCTAAAGTTCCTTTCTTTCCCTAGCAAATTATGAAGGATCGGTGGATGAATGTTGGCCATGAAGAAGAAGAACTAAAGCCATATACTGAACCTGAACCAGATTTTAATGACACTAAGAGAATAGGTAAGACTATTACAAGGATGTTGCATCTGATGTACACAGGCAGTTTTATCTTGTAGATCCCACTAAGCTCTTACCAAATTTGACATGCAATCTCATCCTACAAATAAAATGTTTTCTCTTTATTTAAATGAGAAATTTCATTACAATGCCCTCCTTATAACTACTGTTGTGACTTCATAGAGCTGGCATAAATCTACAAGCATAGTAAAAGACGAATAAGATTACAGAATTCATCATGCAGAAGGAAACGAGCAACAGTTTTTATCTGGCATGGTCAGAGAAAGATGCTATGTTGTTCCTATAGCTGTTTGTAGTTTCTATTTGCCAGTGTCGTCATTGAATAGCATTGAACTCTGTTGAATAACATAGTTGGGAGTTTTCAAGAGCATAACGATGAAAGGAGGAGAGTTGCAGTCTTTTTGATTTTGCTCAGCAAAGATGATGCTGGTTGAATGGAATCCCAGTTATATGTTAAATTATAAGGTGTTTTTTTTACTACTTTCATTGTTCTTCAGTTGTCAGGAAACTCAAGCACTTACTCTGGTAATGCATCTAGTTCTTCTTACTTTTAGACATAATGGTGACAATGGGCTTTTCAAGAGAAGAAATCCATGAATCTTTAGTAAACCAAAAGTATGATGAAGTCATGGCTACTTACCTACTTCTAGGTAGAAAACCACCTGAAGTAAGTGCTACTTAATTTATGTCTTCTCTCACCTTTATATCTGGTTGAATTGAATATTCTGGTGATTAATGTTTTACTGAACTACTTTGCAACATTTTCTGTTAAAAAAAATTGATAACTTGCTAATGTCTTCCCCTTTTCATATCTTCTTGGATATATTGTTAGTTCCCATATGAAGAAATAGACTGAATATAGTATCTTCACATTTGCTTGTAAATCTGTTGAATTGCTTTGTTAAAAAGCTAGCTGTTAATCTGAAGTGGCCTGACTTCTAAGTGCTCAATCTTCTTCCTGTCATGTGCATTTACAGTTAAAATCTGAAATAGTTAATTTCACTAGAGCAATCCTCAAACTTTTAAGATGTAACATTTATTTCTCAGAAATGCGTTCAGCCTTTCTCAGTTGTACTATTTTATAGTGTATTTTATTATATAATAAATAACTGCATGATGGCCATTAATATATTTGTGATAGGAAATATTTTGACTGTTTTGGAGCTAGAAGGATCTTTTAGGACCATAGGGATTTTCAAGAAATCAAATCAAGACCACGGCTTTCTTTTTGAAGGGAATTTTTTCCTGCTGCTTCATTAGCCTTCCTTCATTTCCAAGACTGTGTAGATCCGCTATGTGCATTGTTGAGTACGTTTTCCCACAGCATCTCTGAACCAGAATTCCCTTGTGATGGCAGAGCATGGAGGGAATATGTCTAGCATGATTTTGACTTAAACTACTTGGAAGAGGATATTTGTCTTTTCCACTGCTTGCTCTTACAACTTAGGCTTCTTAGATATCAACGAACCGGTGGCTGAATTATATGCCTTATAAAGATGTGTTAAAGGGCTGTAAGGAATCCTTGAATCAGTAGTACTTTCTTTTTTAGCCCTTCTGACTCACTCTGCATTTTGGAATTTTTCTGAAGTTAGAAATGCTTTTTAAGCTTAAAAAAAGAGTTGAGGGAGCCACTCTTTGGCTTAGGTTTTAAAATAGCACAGTTTTGTAACTGTGGAGTCTGCTAATTTTGTTTTCAGCATTCATTAACTTCTTAGCTTTAGCTGTGTTTTTAAAGCACATTACACAGAGTCGCAGAATGGTTGGGGTTGGAAGGGACCTCTGGAGATCAAGCAGTCTAACTCCCCTGCTAAAGCAGGTTTAACTGTTACACACACATGAAGTGATAAAATTCATTTTGAATAAAATTAAACTCTGGGTATAATTTTACCTCTTTGCTTCAAAATGCTCTGAAAGTACCAGCAATGTTGAATTTATGCTTTGAAAAACTTTTTCTTCTAGTTTGAAGGAGGTGAGTCCTTGACAAGCAGCAACTTGGGTCAAAGGTCTCGTCCTAGCAGTGACCTCAACAACAGTTCTGTGCAGTCTCCCGCTCACCTGAAGGTCCAGCGGAGTATATCAACTAACCAGAAACAACGGCGTTTCAGTGATCATGGTGGGGATGACATTCCAACAAGTAAAGTAACATACACAACTGAAGTCTGAATGTGCAGTGTTTTGTGAACCTGGCAGGTCCACCACTCTGTGCATTTGTTGTGTATCTCGTTGTGCTCCACTGTGATGCTTTTATTTGTATGAATGCTTCTGTCGTAATTCTGGGTCAGTGTCACTTAGAGAGTTAATGTTTTAAACTTGTTACTTGCTTTATTCACTAAATAAGAGCTTGAGGATGTTTTGTGTTTACGAAGTAATGGCAAAATATTGGTCTGGAATAGAGTCAAAAGCAGTAAACCATTATGTTTACCAGTGCATTTGAAGATGGGTTCAAATTGTTTCCAAGAGACAACAATTTTACCAATTATTAGGGAAATATTTTCTGGTGAAAGTGGTTACATCAAAAAGGAGTGCACATTTAAAACATTAACTAAAAAGGTGGTTTTTTTTGTTGTTTTTTTTTTTCCCCCTCACCCCCTGAGAGAGCTGTTAAATTACAGGAAATATTTTTAAAATGCTAAAAATGTCCCTTTTCTCTGCCTTAATTTACATTATTATTTCTATTTTTACCGTTTTCCCTCTGTGGTAGTTCGTTGTGATTACTTTTTGGGGGGAAAAAAAGGAAAATTGTGAGGATCATCAGCTAATGTGACTTTTATTTCAAGGGAATGTAAAATTCTACAGATGGAAATTTGCCTCAAAGCATTTTAAAGAATGGTAAGGGGGAAAGAATTGTAATTTTCCAACCATAAACATGCTTTTAAACAAAATAGTTCTAGGGTTTTCAGGGGAAAAGGAGCTTCCATGGTGTTTAAAGTTAGAATTAAAATATTCTTCTAGGTTTTACATCCTGATGTGAAATGGGAACTAATTCTGAACTGCAAAGAGAGTGTAGGTAAAAAACTTAACCTGGCAAACCTCAATTGAATAGGTTGATGTATGTGCTGAGTTTGCAGTCATAGTTGTTCAAATGCTTTTTTGGGCTCAGAGAATTGTATCTGGACTATTTTGGCCAGGAAAAATGCAATGATTATTTTTAGGTATTTATTAATTCTGGTTTTATTTGGCAGTTGGTCCCTCAATTCCTCCTGCTGTGTCATACACGAAAAGGGCTCAGGCAAATAGTGTGGAAAGCGAACAGAAGGAAGACTGGGACAAGGATGTCTCACGCAAACTTAGCAGCACTACAGTGGGATCCAAAGGAGAAATGGCTGCAAGTCCACTTGTGGGTCCAGAAAGAAAGAAATCCACCATTCCCAGTGTGAGTGTGCTTTTGCCTGGTTATATTTGTTTTTCCCTATTTAAACAAAATCCGCAGCATAAGGTTACTATAGACGTAATGGTTACTGAATAAGCCACTAAGTCTATTTCTGGTAACTTTTGCTGGCAGACAGAAATAGACAGGCTTCAGTGGATGCCTTTAACATAAACTTTTCCCTTCCCCCACAACTTTACTTTTTCTAACACTAACATAAGAGTAAGCACTAGGATGCCTGCACTTGGGCAAACTGAAGATCTGTCAAGACAAATAGTGGATATTTAGGGAAAGAACATAAGAACAGTGCCAATATGGAGTGCTCTGTTGCTGGTTTCTAATTCTTGTGTATCTACAAGGAAGCCAGGGGACTTCCTGAATCAGAGATTTCATCTGAATAATCCTGTGTAATATCCCTCATAAGTGTTTTCCCTGTGACTTTGCTTAGTTTTCTGAAACCACCGCTCTTTGGACTTCACAAATAAGGTGGAGGGGAGGGGAACAACCTACTTTTCCCCTGGTGTGTGTGCCTGTTGATGTTACGAATTACAACCTGTTTCTTGTCATAAGAAATGATTTATTTTCTAGTTCTTCTGTTACAACGTCCTTCACAGTTTTGTAAACTAGTATCATGTTACTGCCTTAGACATCTTTGTTCCAAATAGGAGAGTCTGCCTCTCCTAATGTGAAAGCATCTACTTTGTGGAAGTTCATGGGCAGTAGTATCAGTGTTTAGGCTATACAATGGAAAAATGTTGTGTAATGTTTAATCAGCTACTTAGGAGCAAGAGTTCATGTGGGGAAAAAAGGAATTGTAAATTAAGATTCAAGTACACTTTATGCTATTTAGGAGGCACACTGTATTAAATACAAAAATTCTGGCCACCTTTTAGCACAGGCAGCAAGAATTGCCGTTGTCCTTTGGGATTCTACATGCTGGCTCCCATCTTGGATACTCTGGGGAGGTTAGATGCATTTCTGCAGGAATTTTCTTTAAACAAAATAGATGCTGAAGTTCATGTTAACTCTTGCTGTTCTACAGGCTGTGTCTGCAGGCACTTTAAACATTTCTTTCAAATTTAAAATAAATTGTTTATCCCCACAAAGAGTCTTTGAAATTAGGGCTGTGTGGATTATATGCAGGAACTTTGTGACTTCTAAGATTAGATTTCATATCTGAGCCTTCCCAAAACTATATTGCCCCAGAGCTGATTACAGTCACGTATGGTACAAGCTGATGTATCAAAAGCATTTCTCTGCTTTCTGAGAACTAATTAAATGGAATATCTTTGCTATTCAGAATAAGAAACTGATTTACTTGCTAATGGCAACTTCAGTATTTGTGTTTTGAGGACTTAGAGGCTTTGTGATGGGCAAGATTAAGGAATAGTGGTGTCTGATATTGCAGCAGTAGTTAAAGTTGAGCAGCTTACAAAAAAATCTAAGTTTGGTTTTTAAAACTCGTGTTTATAGTGAACAAAGCAAATTTAATATGGATAATTTTAAAATACTTCTGTGTAACTTTAAGGGTGATGTTAGGGAAGGTAGGATTTCTTATAAACAAGTTTGTCACCTCCAGTCATACTTGTCTAGCTTGCAAGAGTTTAATTCGAAAACCAGGTAAGTGCAGTTGTTAATCTTCCTTACACATTGGCCTTGAAACAGTTTATTCAGTAGTCTCTGGGGGGGTGATACTAATGCTGCAAATCTGTAGAAGAGGGAGACCTAAACACACAGTAAATCTTGCAGAGGTCATGATGCCCTACAGTTCCCAAATTTAGAGTATTTGAAATCTTGCCAGCGTGTATTGGTATGTTAGGTTAGTACTTTGAAAACCTCTTTCACCCCAAATTCAATATGTACTGTATTAAAAACAGAATTGTCCATCGTGTACTGCAAGTAAGCCTTCAGCAGCTAATCTGTGCATGACAGGGGAGGAGGAGAACATTGGTATTCTATGAAGTATGTGCAAACTGAAATCAGTAACAAGGAAAGTTCCATCAGTATTTTTTATTCTGTTTATTTAGTTTTATTTTTATTGTTGCTACAAGACACATCTGGCGTTATCTGCATAATAATTTCTGGGTTGGCAGACACAGATTAAGAATGTTTTCTTTTTGTTCTCTTGAAACCTCTTTTGACAGAAGGCAAGTAACTGTAAGGCTGGAGCCTTAGCAACTTAATCTCCACAGGGAAGCCTTTCAACCAGCCAGATAGATGTGTTCTCTAGGATTCCAGTTTGTTCCTTTGGTCCCAGAGACAAATAACTTAGTAAGACAGTATGTGGGAATTGGATAATAATACTTAGGAAAGCAAATGTCAGCAAATTTGAGTTTCTCTATGTTTTATTTTAGTGTACTCTCAATGGTACAGTAAAGTGATGGTGAATAAGCTATTAGAAAAGATAGCTGATATAAATTATTTGTTTCAATACATTAGGCTAGTACATTTGAAGACATTAAGAATATACATAAAGGGATGAAACTGGTTTTATTTGTTTCCAATTCTGGCATTTCTGTACAACACAATATACAGTAGAAGAAGGTATTTAGTTTAATTTTTGTCTCAATTTTCTTCTAGAATAATGTATTTTCTGGTAGTGGAATGACAAGGAGGAACACTTACGTTTGTGAACGTTCTTCAGATCGCTATTCTGCAATACAGAATGGGAAGGACAACAGGTATTCTTCAACTTTTATTACTTACTAATTTGGGTACAAAAGCTGAGGCACAGAGAAGCAGGTTATGCAATTAGTGAATACCATTATGAAGCATGGTGTGAAATACATGAAGTCCGATTGTATCTTTTCATCTTGTCTTCCACCACAATTTCTATGTTTGTAATGAAATTTATAACTAAATATGTAGATTTGCCTTTGTCTCTTTTTATGGATCCACATTTATTACCAATGGTTGTCTTGCAACAGTGAGTAAAGTAACTGCTTACAACCAAATAGACAACTCTGTTATGGAGAACTTTGTTGGATCACCCCAACAGTGGAGCCTAATCCCTTTCCATTTCTTCTAGTAATCAAAATTGTTAAGACTTGTCAATTCTATATGGTACAATTTTTTGGCCTAAAATAATATTTTAGTAGAGATGGTAACCAAGTTGTATGTGTTTTTGGGATGATAATTACACTGTTTATATGTTTTGTTAAATATTATTGTATTTAACACTGCCACAATTACTGGGGGTTTTGAGATACATCCTTTGTTCATCCTTGGTGTTAGTTTAACCCTGTACCTGACTGCAAAATAAACATTGGCTTTACTGGGGAGTAATGCAAACTGGATATTTTTTAGTTTAAAGCATTAAGTCTTACTCTGATTTTATTTTGGTGTTAGCTACTTAAATAACAAAGGGTAAAATGAATCAGAAAATCCCTAGCATGAAATAACACCATCTAGTAAATTAGTTTAGTTTTATTTTCTGTTTTGGTGTCTGAATTTTTTAATTATGCATTTAATTTTGAAAATAGCAAGAGTATAGGGCTGTTGAACTATAGTAAAATGAGCTATGGAACACGTGAAGTACAGCTATTCCGAGTGCTATAAGGAGGTACATTAAAAAGACTGATTTTCAGTATTTAATTAATTTCAAATTATTAGGTGCTCTCAAAAGCATCTTTCCAAATTTTTGACTATAGATAAAAATATTTGAACAAAGTTTGCAACAGTTTTTTTTTTTTAAAGAAATAAGAATTTTTTTTTTAGGATTAAAATTTATACTTAAGTAATTTTTCTGATCTCACAAAAATGAATACAGGTTTTCCTGCAATAGATTTAATACCAAAAACATAATGAGAAGGGATTTTATTTCAAAAGTTTCTCATTTTTTAAATTTATATTTAATTTTTTTTCTATAGCATTGAAAAGACAACTCTTAATCCCTGTTCCTTTCATAAGTGCAATGAGTATGTTCTGCTTTTTGAGCATATTCTGAAAAATGAGGGATTTTTGAGTTGTATACTCACCTTTCCTGTAATACATTGTGATTGTATTTGGTATAGCTGAAAATCTTGTGTAATTGGCTTACTCACACTAAATCTTTACCTCTTTGCTACAGATATTATTTAGCTTTGGGACTGTTGTTGCTAATACATTATTAATGCAATTTTTTTTATGCTTGTGGAGACAAAGCTGTAGTTTGACTTCTGTATTAAAAAGTCATTTGACTTTTATATTAAAAATTAATAAGATGATAGTTTTACTGCTACTTTCATCTCTTCCTTGCCACTTAGGCAAAGCAGGGTAGAGAGAACTGTGTTTTGGCTCATCCTAGCAGTGGTTGAGATGGTCCAGAGGAGAAGTACAACTTGATCCTTTGAAAATAGACTTGCTACCAAGTGATAATGTGACAGCAGTTCCAAATGTTTCAAGTTCTAGGTGTTTGAGTTTTAACTGAAAATAAGGGTATTCATTTCACAAAAGGAGACTCTATTTAATCAATCTATTTAAGGCTTTTGCAAATTTCTTTTTCAGTTTTTTTTTACTATTTCCATGTACCTTTGTGGTATTTCTTCATTACTTTGAATAATGTGTGTGTAACCTTTAATCTTGGGAGGAGTGAAAAGGCCTGATTTAACATATATGGTGATGTGATTTATGGATGAACATAATTTTCTCATAATTCTGTATTCTTTCCTTAAGCTGAATATGGCAGCTGGGTCACTCAGTCTTCCGGTTTTTTAAATGGCACTAAAAGAAGAAATTAATTGTTATTTTCCCTGTTTGCTATGGTGTTATACTCTAACCTTTCTTTTCCCTTTTCATTTGTCCTTCCCTCCTGCCTTGCTGCCGTGGTAAAAGCCTAACAGAAATGTCTGCGAGTAGCACGTCTTCCGCAGGCTCTGCAGTAGCTTCTGCTGTATCAACACGGCCTCGGCATCAAAAGTCTATGTCTGCCTCTGGTCATCCTATAAAAGTTACACTGCCAACCATCAAAGACGGCACTGAAGCTTACAGACCAAGGTAATAAATTGATTACTATTTCTTTAATGCTGTGCACTTCAAAAATTTCTTGTTTAGTCCATGATCTGCTTTGATTGCAGTCTATTCAAAACTGTCATTTTGCATTCTGTCTCAAAACACCAGGTTACTCAAGTAGTGTGGGCATTACAGACAATTTAAGCCTGATTTTGTTCATAACATGTTTGCATATTGTTAAAAAAGTCCCTTGACTGCCTCCCTCTGGATGCTTCTGGAAAACTTAAGTAGTTAAACATTTAACTAATTTAGACAGGACTGTACAACACAGGCCACCATAAAGTCATGTGAGACACTGAAATGTTAACCTTTGGGTTTTGTAGATTGCTAGGCTCATTTCTGTCTTAAAAGCACTGTAGTATAGTTACTGTTAATTGCCCAAATAGCTTTATGTATTTATTTGTGCCAGATTACTTCTTAAGAAGTATCTGTTAAGCTTTTGGAGTGCTTGTGTGTTAAAGGTTTTGATGAACATAGTTTTCAGGAAGAGGACTAGGAACATTCAGATGTTACTACAGAGTTTTCTACCTTTTCCCTTTGTCTTATTATCTGTATGTATTTTTTAACTGCTCTTAATACTTGAGACAGTTTGATTTTACAATGAATATGTATCTTGATTATTTCTAAGTATGAATCATAAAGGGAAATAAGTAGTAGAATCAGGCTTAAAGAAAAAGGAATCAAGAGCAGGATTTTTTTTCCTGTCTTTGAGAAATGGTTGTCATGTAGGAGGGTTTCTAGCACAGTCTTTCTCTTTATTTATGTTTCTGTTTTCCCAGCAGTGCAACTCAAAGAGTGCCTGCTGCTTCCCCGTCTGCTCATAGTATTAGCACTACCACTCCAGACCGAACCCGCTTTCCTCGGGGGAGTTCAAGTCGAAGCACTTTCCATGGTGAGCAGCTAAGGGAGCGGCGTAATGCCACTTACAATGGACCGCCTGCCTCACCATCACATGAAACCGGTGCTTTTGCACATGCTAGAAGAGGGACATCAACTGGTATTATAAGCAAGATAACTTCCAAGTTTGTTCGCAGGTTAGTACCTCGATTTTTAAGAGAAAAAAAGGAAAGTTCAGCTTATATAGGGCCATATTTGCAAAGTCATTGAAAATGTCCAGTTTAAGTCTGAAGTAGATGTACATTTAGTCAGAATGCTGCTTGGTTACATTTAGTCAGAATGCTGCTTGGTTTGTATGTCCCTTTCAGAACCTGCCTTGTTTTACTTCTCTGTGTGTATTGTAACTGTTATGTTTGACCAGTTATTCTGCTGCTTTATCTGAAAGGAGCAAAAGAATGCTTCTCAAAAGCATTTTTACTCATGCTTTACAGCTAAAATACAGAGATGCTACAATTAAGTTAAAATGAAATGAACTTAAATACTGAAAGCAGTGACTTAAAAATGAGTCATTATTTAATAACAATATTTTAACTGGATGCACTTTGTTGCAAGGGCTGTATTTACAAGTGTTTCATTGCCATGCTTAGAGGGAAGAGGTATTAACAAATTATTTCAGGGACTTCTAAAATACATGAGTAGATGAGAAGTGTAGAAGTGGGCAGAAGTCTGGATGTCTGGAAATACTAATATTTCAGTATCATGCAGCCTCTCATATCATGTTACCAGCTTCTTCAAAAGCAAGTTCAGGATTCTGAAAGAAGAAAACCCACACACCCTGGACCTGCGGTCATTCCCGTGATGATGCTAACAGTAATAATATTGTAAGAAGTGCTGGGAAGGATTTTCAAATACATAGTTTAATATTAAGTGACTATTGACTTCGCAGTCCCAATAGCTTTTCCAAAATGGGATTTAATTTTCAGTTTGCCCCTATCTAACAGTGATTTACTTATAATTCTTAAGCCTACTTATGGATGTATCCATATGCATTATTGTCAGTTTTACAACAGAACTATGTCTTGTAAACCTCGCTTTTCTTTGCAGAATTATGCTGTTATGTAATGAATTGTCATTTGTCTGTGTGTGTATATATATAATATATAGATATAAAAATTCAAACCTAGGTTAAGATAGTAGCAAATCTGTAAGTAAAATATGAGTTGCATAAGATGATACTATAAGGGAAGAGAGAAAGCTAGAAATTCAGTGTTTTCCTTATAAAATGGATTTAACCTGGTGAGCACCTAGTGCCTCACTGTATGTTTAAGCAATACCTCTTATGATGAACTAAAAAGAAAAACAAAAAAAAAGTATGTGAATTATTTTCTTTTTTCAGAAACCTGAAGATACAGGACTATGATCCTCCATTATTGGTATCTCCAGCACTTTACGGGGTGGGGGGGAAGAATTTGTTCTGCAGTTTAAAACAAGAAACAAAAGTTACAGCAAAATTAGTCTCTTGTGTTGTCAGGGTACATTTCTTAATGGGGAAAAAAAGGTATTTTCTGTTACTTACCTAACCAATTTCAAGAGCACAGGCTGGTTTTCTGCACTGCAGCTCATTGCTATTTGCAAGGAATGGTATCTTGAATTGTTTTGATGAGTCAGATCAAAGAATATTTTCATTATGTTATACTGCAATGTTAGAATAATACTGTAAACTGTGTATTTAGAATTAACATTGTAAATTGATGTCTTAAAGTTATCTTTACTAGAGAACATTTTATACAATTTCCTGTTATGCCTTATACAGCTAAAAATGTGTTTTCCTATAATGAAGGCCTTATAAGGGCTTTGGGTGGTTTGTTGCTGGTGGTGGTGGAGGGTTTGGTGTTTTGTTGTGGTTTTGTTTCTGTAAACTGGGGGTTGTTTGAGACTTTGGGTGGAGGTTTGGGGGTTGCTGTTCTTTAGCTGGATCACGTAACTGCATGCCTGTTAACTTGTGTGCTGCTCAGTAAATAATGGTTTAAAGCATACTTTGAATAGAAGGTGTCATGAAAGACTTTTATTATCTTTTGGCAAAGGTTAAATGCCTTTTCTGGTAAGTATATAAAACAAATCCGTAATGAGAATGCTTAACGAATAGGGTATTGATGTATTTTGCATCAATGGTTTATGTCAAATGATGCTTCTCTGATGTTATTTACTAAAGTATTTGTGTTTTGAAGATATTATAAATTAGTAGCTGAAATTGTGTGCTAAAATGTTTGTACAGCAGCACTAGGAACATACCTAGGTGGCTTACACACTGTTTTTCAAGTTGATTCAGACTAAAAGGGCATAATACAGAACAGTTCCTTTTTACAGTTATAATTCACCAAAATGAGGAAAAAAAAAATACATGTTTAACCTCTAGCTCACCAGTAATCTTGCCAAAGCCAGTGTAACAGCTGATTTGCTTAAAGATAAGCAGGTGTTGAAGTAAGCTTTCTCAACTGGGCTCCAAACATTTGATCTCACAAACTCCTAGGCACGTCTTACCTTTAATAATTTGAGTGTGCCTAAGCAAGAGCACCTCCCTGTGCTCTCCGGACTGAGCTGTAAAGGCTTGGCCAGAAGGGTGCAGAGTGGAGCACCCCCCTCCCCCAGACCGCCTTGATCCTGTGTGCTTGCTGGATTTACATGTGGCCATTGCCCTCTGTCTGCAGTAGGTTAAGAATAACGTGTTGATATTACCATCAATTTAAAAAACAGATAAATAAACCATTATGTGTTAGAGCTGCAAGAAGTGAAGGTGTCATAAAGGGAAGTTAAATTTACAGCTGTGGGAAAAATACTATTAAACAGTGTTAGGCTTGACATAATTATACTGATTTTTCTCTTTTTTCGATCAGTGGCTATTTAACATTGTTCTAGATGTAGGTTTTCTTAACTTTTATTTTTCACCTTTATCATTGAATCTCAACCTTAACTTTGTTTTGAGGGATCCAAGTGAAGGCGAAGCCAGTGGCAGAACTGACACCTCAAGGTGAGGAGCCACTATTAATACTTCGCTCCTAGGTCTTTCGCATCAAGGTTTAAGTGGTTTCTTCAAGAGTTAATCAGGATGTAAAATAGAATAGTATTTAATTAATCTGCATTTCAAAAATGGTTTTTATTTGTGGGGGGAGGGGCTTTGGTGAGGGCCTTTATCCCTTGCGAAGTATTTGATATAAAAGTTTTATTTAAGTATATTCCCATGAACAATAAAGCCCCCTGTAGGAGCTGACCAATTATTTAGGCACTTAAAATCATGTTTTGGCTTATAAATATTTAATGGTGTTTACTTTTGGTTTCAGTAGAAAATATAGTATACTTTGTGTCTGTGTGTGTGTATATATTTAATATCGCATTTTTACTATAGTTGCTTACTGCATTCATTATTAAAGCTGCTGTTAACCAGAAGTAAACACCTTTAGTCCCTGTGAAATGAATGTCACTTCACATTGAGAAATAAGTGACATTCAGAGACAAAAAGGGTGGTGACTGCTAAGTACTGAATTTGTATGGCAACCACTGTACACAAATCTGTATCTGCTGTCTTAGTACTAAAGCATTCCTTCATATGCTCATTTTCCAGTATATCTGCTCTTTTGCCATATCTCAGCATTTGGTTCTGCATTTTTGGTGTGCTTAGCACAATGCTTAACACTTTATTTTGATGCTCTCTAATGAACAGGCATTGTAGTTTGCATCCTAAACTGGTCACTTATGGAAAGTGTCGGCTTAGATGTCAAAACAGAAAGCCTTTATTTAAACAACAAAAAAAGGCAGCACGTTTTTAACAGGATTCATTGTTTAATACACAATACATTTTATTTACGTTAGCCCTTTTCAATTCAAAGTTTATTAGCTGTCAAATTCTTGATGTGGAAAGGGAAAAAAGAGATTAATCAACTGTTCAAATGAAGTGTGAAATTGCTTTCAGCTCTTGCTTTCATTCTCCAGCTTCCTCTACTTTTTGTCATCCTACAGTGTCTGTTTTGGGCTAAAAGTCTTTGAGATCTTCTCCCTGCCATGCTCTGTCGCTTAACACTGATGTGGCTTCTTGGGGATCACACTGAAAGTCAAATTAAAAATGCTTGTTTTGACTCCTCTCTGAATAGTGACAGTTTGTAGACTGTCAAAATGAGAACAGCACCTTTCCCCAGTGATGGATGGGGGGCATCAGGCATCTGAAGTAGCTGGAACAAGAATAGAAACAGTTGGCTGTTACTTTTAAATAATGAGTGCTGTTTCTCCAAATGCTTTCTGCAATTGAATAAATAAAAGAAGCATCAGAGCAAGAACCTTGGTTGGAAATTAATCCTTTGAAATTTTGTCCATGTCATTGTGTCAACAAAATTACTTTGTTTCTATATGTCACTGTTTCTTCCATGAAAAAGCCACAGGCTGTGTCCTTAACTGCTTGACAAGCAAGCTGTTTACAACCAAATTACAGCAAAAAAATTTTGCTTAATCTGTTAAAATAAAGCACATTGTTATATTTTTACAGAGAGAGAGGTCAAAAATACATAATAAATGCAAAAAGGAGGGAAAGGAAGAAAAGAGGGGAGGGAATTAACTGAACTCTTGTGAATCACAGGGTGGGATTTCTTCCTCTGCTGCTTTTACAGTATGATTTCTGCTTCAGGATTGTCTCTCTCAACTTCAGTTCTGTCGGTGTATGGCATGCTCCAGATCATGAAATCAGCAGAACTTCAGTCATGCTTTTACATAGATTCCACTTTCTTTGGAGCAGTCTGGAGTAACGTGTGTCCGCTGCAGTTACCATTGCACATGTCATCAGAACGTTTTAGAGCAGGGGTTTTCAAACTTGCTTTGCTTGTGTGCCACCACTGGGAGCTGCTTCAGTACTGGCAGCAGCTCCCAGTGCTGCTCTGCAGCACACGTGCATGCAGATGGTGCACGACTGTTCCAGCAGCGTCCTGTCCATCAAAACCTTTGAATTGGCTTCTGTGTGACTGTGTGGCAATGGCAGTTTAGAAACCCCTGCTCAAGAACTGTATTTCTCTTCTATCTTTTGGTTCTACGGCTTTTATTCTTGACTGTTCTGTATGTCACTTCTTCCAGGAGTGCTTCTGGGGAGCCAAAAGACAGAGAGAAGGAGGATAGCAAGGATTCCAAGCCACGTTCCTTGCGGTTCACGTGGAGTATGAAGACCACTAGTTCTATGGACCCTAATGATATGATGAGAGAGATTCGGAAAGTGTTAGATGCTAATAACTGTGATTACGAACAAAAAGAGAGGTTTTTGCTCTTCTGTGTTCACGGTGATGCACGACAAGATAGCCTTGTTCAGTGGGAGATGGAAGTCTGCAAACTGCCGCGGTTGTCGCTCAATGGAGTTCGCTTCAAAAGAATATCTGGGACTTCTATCGCATTTAAGAACATTGCATCCAAGATAGCGAACGAGCTTAAGCTGTAAAGAGAACCTAAATTTTTTGGGATCAGGGAAGATTCATACATGATCTACACTTTGAATGTACTGGTTACGCCTAACGTGATTGGCCTGTGAAACTCCCCATGTAGAAATTGCCCTTATTGCAATAAGGTTATACATAGTTATTCAGAATTGTAAAGTTAAATCCAGTATGACCTATATTAAATAACTGTAGCTAAAGAAGTTATGTTCACATGTACAGGTAAGTATATAGAGCATTCTGTTCATTTTATGTTCATAGAGTTGTATAATAAAAAGATGACTGCTTAAATTCAGATCTTGTATAGTTGTCTAGATTTCTGCACAGAAATATATGTTTGATGCTTTGAGTTGGAAAAATTCTTCCCTATCATTTACATTTTTGGTGGTTTTTATAAGTCTTATCTCTGTCATGCGTTTTTTAAACAACTTCTCTCCTGAGTCAGATGCACAAAAATAGTTTTGACAACTGTAGCATGACCATTTTTAATTATTTAAAGATTGTTCATAATGTGAACCGAAAGCTGATGAATAACCAGCTTTTGTTCTACACTAGACTGTTCCTGCTTATCTTAGGCTCTTATTGCCCTTGTTATCGGGTGGTGTTTAGTTGAAAAACAAACAAAATACAAACATGTTTACAGTGTTGGCACTTACAGTTAAAATCCTTTGTTCTGCCTTGGGCCAGCTCAGAATTGTGAGGGAACAGAAACCAAGTGTAAGTGATGTTCTGTCTGTAAGTTACAGTGCTTACTCCCATGTCCCATCAACCAATGTAGCACCACAATGGAGAACCATAATGATTTATTTGACTCTCATGGTGTAAAGTATCACTTGTTTTTTGCTGCCTTCAGAATACTATAAATTCCATTTTATGGAAATATGTTAATATTGGGACTGTTTAATAGCACAAGATAATCTGAAGTGTTGACCAATTTTTTCAGTTAGTAATACCACCTCAGGAATTAGCTTGGCTTTTGGAACATGTGCCCCCCCCCCCAAAGAGTACATGCAATTCCACAGGATATTTTACAGCTAAACATACATTGTTTATAATGGTAAATTGTTGATTTATGCTTTTGTGGTTGTACAGTTTGTTCCCATGTAACCTGTTTGTGTTTAATATTTTACCAGATTTCTTGTATTTATTCCACATCATTATGCCTGTAATGTGCAGCTTTGTAATTAGGCACTTGCCTATGGAAAAGAAGAAAAAAAAGACAACCCCACACATTTTTTTCCTTCATAATTAATGATTATAAACTATGTAAAACCACTAGTACTGGTACATTTTAATACTTGTTATTTTGTACTGAATTAACCATAGAGGTTGGTTGTGCAATGTTATTTAATGTCGTAATTACTGTAATATCAAGGTAAGGGCCCCATCTGCACACTCTTGTGAAGAATAGAAAGTTCATTAAGAAACTGTCACTTTAAAATAATAAAAACTAAAAAAAAAAAAAATTAAATAAAAAAACCCTCTGTGGTAAACTCTGTAACCCTAAGTTAGAAGGCTGTAAGTGTAGTAAATGTGCCATTCTCTAATGGCTTCTTGACCGAGATGGACTTTACATGCTGTACTGTGATGTAGCTTTCCTATGTAACAGTTATGTTCTGAAATGGACGTGTATTGTTGCCTTAGAAAAAGGGTGGTGTTTGGAAAGAAAGAACTGTAGCCCCTTTTCTTTTTTTTTTTTTTTTATCTGATGTTCATTGAAACAAAATCTGATGCAAGTCATCTTGATTCACTGGTGCACTCTATTAAAACTTACTTGAACAGTTCTCATACTAAACTACTTGTTGGTTGCCCTTTATAAAAGCACAGTGATTAGTGCAGGGAGCAAAATAGGCTCATGGGGTACAGGCTTCATCTTCAACACTGAATTCAGGATTAGTGATGCATTGGTTCTGGGGTCCTGCAGTGTGGTTTAGTACCTCTCAGTGGGGAAGGCAGGGTAAGGGGTCTGTGAATCATAGAACTATAGAATGGTTTGGGTTGGAGAGGACCTTAAGATCATCCAACTCCAACCCTCTGCCATGGGCAGGGATGCTTTGCACTAAACCATGTCATCCAATACTCTATCCCATGTTCAATTATCTTTGAAAATACACCACTATTAACCCAAGATCGTGTATAAACTTAGTTCTGAAACAAAACCCTTTGCCTTTTCAGAAGGTTCAGTGAAAAAAATATAGGTCATGCTGTGAGAGGGTAGATTAAGGGCTCAGGATGGCTTCCTGAGCTGTGGTTTTACCCAGCTGACTCTGCCCTACATTGGCGCTGAGTTTCAGTACTTCATGTAACCAGAGATGTGTTCATATTCCCCGAAACACATGTACCATTTCCAGAGGATGGAGACTGTGTTTCAGTTCAGCGCTCATATGAAACGTGATACCTAAAGTGCCAGTTTAATGGCATTATTTCCAGTAATGGTCAACTGTGTGAACTTCCCTGATTCCCCAGCCCTGCTGCTCTTCTGCCTTCCATTGCTGGAAGACAAGCTCTGACCCGCCTTATGCTCTCTGGAGCAGATACACCAAGTGCTTCAGCATGAGCATGAGTTGTGAAAGGTGTAGCTACACCAAAGCGCACCATTTGGCTTCCCAAACCTGTTCCTGGCAGGAATAAGATGGGAAGATCCAAGAAAGATACTTTTTCAGAACTGGTGGGTTTATTGGCAAGTAGAGCGCACTTGGTACAGAAATCAGTGGGATATTACTGAATCCTCAATGCCTGGGGTGTTCTTGGGTCCCTCAATAACAATCTTGTTAGGTACCTGTTGTGTCTAAGTTACTCTATGGGTAAGAGCGGGATTAGAACATTTGGATCCAAATGCAGTTTGACTGTCATGTGGGAGGGGATCAGTGTGGCATTAACTTGCCAAAGCTGAAAGACAGTTAAAACACCACGTCATGTTCCACACCTCCGGGAAGGGGAAGGGATGCCTTGGGTCTACAGAGGGCTTATGTAGTTGGTTGTAATTCCTTGGCAGCATTCTAGGGGGTGTTTGGGGGTCAGCAGTTAGACTACTGCATGGTTCTGCTGGTTTGGGTTGGGTTTTTTCTTCATTTCTTTATTTAGGGTATACAGACAGTTCCAAACTAAGTAAATTGGAGTGCGTGAAAAGGGATCTCAAACATTAACATGTACAGAGGTCAGTGGAAGGACTATAAACGTTCACTCCTTGTGAAGCAAGTGGTGTCGTTAATGCTGGAGTGTTCCAGTGGTGCTTAAATTCCATGAGCTGTTGGACATGAGCCTTTTGATACCTAGCGTCATGCATCTGAGAGGTACTAGGTACAAACCCAGTCTGTGGAGAAAGAGCTGCCCCTCATGAGAAGACAGATTATCTTTCACTGTCTATGCTTCTTGTTTAGGGACAAAGCATACATTCAGTAATGGGTCTATAAATGGGAAACCTTGACCTAAACACTTTTCAAAGCCCCAGAAAAAGAATTTACCATTTTTCAAGTACCTTGAGATTGTAATTGGCAAAATTCAGCATTAAACATTTGATATGTTATTTTTTGATGCTGCTACTTAATCAGCATCAAGCTATTACTTCATCCCTCAAACTATCTTAGAGAGTGGCACATGAAAATCTACAGCAGCTTATCAGAGCAGGCAAAATGGAACTCCTACACCATGCCATTACTGTTAGAATAGGTGTTTGGGACAGGACCTCTGGTGTCACCTCTGTTTCACTGTCTCTGCAGTGTTTAGGACATCCCTGTGGCTCCAGGACAAAGGCAAGCTCAGCATCTGGCTCCTTGAGTTGGGGAAGAGAATGGGTAGTTCAGAGACAGGCACCGGAGTCCAGAGGAAGAACAAGCTCCAAGTGCCATGCATGGACCATGGTAGAAGTCTGTTTGGGACCAGTTATCCTGTCCTGGGTTTAGGTCTCCACCTCAACCTTTTGGAAATACACATTAAAACCCTGGTGATGGTGACAGGAGTGGTGATGTGTTTAATACAGAACAGGGGAAGGGATAGAGCACTTTTCACATAGCGACAGGCCCGAGACTTGGCTCATATCCCCACCCTTCAGAGGACTGGCCAGGCTCTCGCTCACACAGCTTTCTGGCTGGAGCTGTGACGATGGTGACACCCATCCTTGGGGCCAATGACCATGCTGGGTGCAGGATTCGCTTGCTGAATGTTAAGGGCGTGTCTTGGAGAGACATGGATTCAAGGCTTTGTTCCTCGATAGGGAAAATATTTAGGGAGGTTTAGACTGGAGATGAGGAACAACTCCTTCCCCAAAGGGTGCTCAGGCATTGGAACAGGCTGCCCAGGGCAGTGCTGGAGTCACCGCCCCTGGAAATGCTCACACACGGTGTAGACCAGGCCCTCAGTGACATGGGTTAGTGGTGGCCTTGGCAGTGCTGGGGAGCAGTTGAACTCAATGATCTTAAAGGCCTTTTCCAACCCAGTTGATGCTATGATTCTAAAATCCACAGTAAAGGACCTGAATGCATCTGAAGCATTTGTATTGATAAATACACCGCCTGGCTTAATAAATTACATCCTCCCTATGCAATTTTGCTTTTTGTGATCTACCCCACGTACACAAACACCGCACGGGAAGCTCAGCGGTTAAACTGCAGCCCGTCCACGTGCAGGGGCCCTCCGCCTGCCCCACATGTGGGCACAACACTTCTCCTTGAGAAGGCAGCCCTGGGCCCCCGCTTCCCCCGCCGTCCATCGCGGCGGGTCCCAGGTTACCGGTATCCACGGGTCCTGCGGGGATTTGCTCGCCTCTTCCCGCAGCCGTCCCGCCCCGGGGAGGGGGCAGCGGCCGCCTCCGGCCACACCTGCGGCGGGGGAAGCGCTGGGCGCAGACGGGGCGGCAGCGGCGGCAGCGGCACCATGACGGTGGGAGCAAGGCTGGGCGACAAAGCGCGGAGCCGCTTCTCCCGCCGCGGTACCGGCGACGACCAGGTCAGCATCCTGCCCGGTGGCGAGGAGGAGGAGGAGGAGGCGGCGGGGAGCGGCTCGGCGGCCCCCGAGGAGGAGGAGAAGGAAGAAGGCGCTGGCCGCAGGAAGGTGCGCTTCGCCCTCCTGCCCGATCCCTACGAGCCGTTGCGGCCGCCGCGGGCCCCCGGCAAGCGGCACTACGGGAAGCGGCTCAAGAAGTACGGCAAGGTGAGGGCAGAGCGGCGGGCAGCGCGGAGCGGCACCGGCTTCTCCGTGCCTTGTCCTTCAGGCGGTTTAGGTGCCGGTGTTCAGCGCTGAGGCGGGTGTCAGCCCGCTCCTGGTCTTGCTCTTCTTGGGGAGGGCAGGACTTCGGCCCCCGCCAGGTTCAAAGAGGAGGAAATCTGCAGTTTCGCACTCAAAACGGCACTAAGCCGATCCATGTGACGGGTATTTTGCCTTTGTGCTGTATTTCCTTCGGCGTCACTGTTTTGACACTATTCCTTAAAACTTCCAGTTATTTGGCCTGCTTTCTTAAAGCAGGGTACTACCTCCCCTCCAGTACATGCATTTGCTGTTTTACCTTCTAAGTGTCTCCTGAAAATCACTAGCATGGGTTAAAAGAAAAAAGCAACGTGTTTTTTCATTGTGTAACAGCTATTTTGGGTCAGAATTGTTCTTTTGCTTTCCTGTGGGACAATCAGAAGTCTGGCAGCCTGGTGGTTTACAGCTTTTTTGCCCCTGAAAGGTGGGTGCCTTTGATTGCTGAAGTGCCATTTGGCAGAATTTGGTTATTTTTCTGTCATTCCTGTCTCTTCAGTACAGCTCAGGTATGTTTTGGATGTTTGTAGCAAAAAATAATGTCAGTGTTAGCAGGAAAAACCTGTCTGCTGTTGGGAATCTTTTCCTATTGGAGAGATCACAGCTGTCAGTACGAGACGTGACTTTCTACTGCATTCCTTAATGAAATGATGATTTTGGTAAAGATACGCCAGCTGTGTCTGACATGCAGAAAAGGCCAGATAGCCTAGCAAAGGTACTGCTACAGTTGACAGCACAGTTATGAGCTGCTCCACTGTTTCCTAAAGAGGAACAGAGTATTTCCTTCTTTCATGATGGATTTGATACTTGGAGTTTCCAACACGGTGATTCTGATGTCACACACATGGTGTGGTTCTTGGACACTGCGTATTCCCTCTCATATCGCTCAGACGACATCCCCAAGGGAAAGGTTGGCCAATTTGGCTTTGGCAGTGAAGACCAACACGTAAAGGTGAGCTGCTCACAGTGCAGAGCCTTAAGGCTAGTCCAGTTCCACCCCCCTGCCACAGGCAGGGACATCTCCCACTAGACAAGGTTGCTCCAAGCCCTGTCCAGCCTGGCCTTGAACACAGCCAAGGATGGGGCAGCCACAACATCTCTGGGCAACCTATGCCAGCACCTCAGCACCCTCAGGGAAGAATCCTAAGAGTATAATAGATATAGACTGGATTTCACCAATTTAAAAGAATATCCTCTGTTTCAGTGTTTTCCATATTACAGGGGATGATTTTGATCTAGTCTCACTCAACCATAAAGGGTTACTATGCTGGTAGTCCTCCCAAACTAACCACATTGTATTAATTCCCTGTTATGACCAACTGTGTGAGCACAAACAAGGGTGAAACTAGATTAAGTTTTTCATTTAAATAATCTGTAGCAAGTTCTTTCTAATGCAGTACACAGATGAGTTCTTAAATGTGTAAAGGTGTGAAAGTGGCTCAAAACATTCTAATTTTGACCAAAAAAAAAGTCTTTTTGACAAAAAGCAATGAGAGTCCAAAGCAGGAATTCTCTTCTGACCTTGTTCTAGTGGAAGGTGTCCTTGCCTATGGCAGAGGGTTGGAACTGGATGAGCTTTAAGGTCCCTTCCAATCCAAACCAGTCTGGGATTCTATGAAATTCCCATAGAAGTATTCTCAGTGTTTTACTGCCTTCTCGTTCAGCACCAGTTTTAACAGCCCGTGTGCCCACATACTTAGCACATGTGTGTGTGGGAAACGCATACCCCTATAAACTAGGTGTGAATTTCAGCTAATTTTATTCTTGACTAGAAGCCCACGATGAAGCCTGGCTTCCTGTGGAGGCTGCATCCGCTCGGTTACACTGTGCTCTGTGGGTGTGTATTCCTATATAAAAATAGATGGTGAATGTTGTTCTGTGCTCAAGCCCTCATTAGCTGTGGGAGAAGTCGATTTTCTGGGTCAGAATGACTTTATGTGAAGGTATTTCCTCTAATTTCTGGGGGTTTTATCCCCTTTCTCTCCACAGAACGTCGGCAAAGCTCTGCAGAAGGGATGCCGCTACTTGGTGGTCGGCCTGCAAGGATTAGCATCGGCTTATTCTGCTCCCTTTGGAGTGGCAGCTCAAGTGGCATCCTTCGTCCGCTAGTGCAGCCCCATCAGTGAGGACATGAGGCCACTCAGGGTTAAATCTGAGCCCTGCATCTGAGAAACCTCTTGGACAAATGGCCCCAGCCTCTCCGCCAGCCCTGGGGAGACCCAGGACTGAGTGCTCTTCTCTGCAAATACAGCATTAAATCAGATCAGGTTAAAGAAACACAAGGATTAGGAAATAATCTTCCACTAATGGAGCTGAAGTTTGTTTTCAGACAGGAGATGGTTTTTTAGAGCTTTGTGCTGTGTGTGGAAGGGAGCCAAGGACGGGGGGAAAAGCAAGTAGGTGAGGGAAAGAGAAATGAAGGAAAATAGAGGATGCGGAGGTGGAGATCAGAGTGTGGCTGGTGTCACACTGGAATTGTCAAGGCAGTGGAGGAAGCAGATAACAAGGGGTCAGGAAAAGGCAGTCTTTGGTTTTCTGAGGTTGTTTTGTTAAGATTATAAGTATATAAAAAATATACCTGGATATAAATGGACTATGGTCTGAGACACGGAGAGCTTTGCTACATCACAGTTGTTGATTTCAAACACTGGGCATCATGAGCCGTTAAATGTTAAACTGACCTAAAAATCCAGAAAGGAAATGAGATGTGTTTGTTTTCTGATCCAGGGGCATTAAAAGTTCTCTGTGACTGGTGTTTTAAGCTTTTCCTCTGCTGCTGTGAAATCCAAATGTTTTGGTTTTTTTTTACTCAGAACAGTTTGTATCTGACATACCTGATTCTGGAACACTCAGCTTCTGTGGTGTTCACCAGGAAAAAAAACCCAAATTATCAGGTGCATCTGAAAAGAACTGCATACAGCCTTTGGTGTAAGAATGTACAACCATTCTGTGTAACAATGGGGCCAAAAATCCTGCCAGCTCCATCTTCATTTCTATGTGTGGATGTTGTAGCTAGAGGATGCCAACAGCAGATGGCTCAGCTCAGTGGTGCAATGAAGAGCCTCCAGGGATATAAACCTTGTATATGATTGTATGGATGACACAGGACAATGGGACTTGTGGGCCTTCAGAATTCTGTGGGGTTTGGGGTTTTGGGGTATTTTTTCTATCAGTCTTTTGTGGTAGCAGTCAGTGATTTTCCTGCTAGCACTTTCTGTGTGTTACAGATCTTTCTATAATATAAGTATAGTTTTGATACTGGTTTTGTAATCACGGAGTTGACTTATATGGTAAAAAGTGCTGCTCATTTGCTTTCTTTGCCTTTTTTGAATGAAGGGGTTTGCATGTCTCAGCAGACCACGCCATATTGCTTTTAAGTGTCACAAATGAAAACGAAGTCGATATTTTTAATGCTGTAAGTGGACTGTAAATAAAAGCAGTGTAATCAATGCCGTGCGTTTACCTTCACACATAAGTCAGCACAGAGAGGAGGAGTTTCCCAGCAGCAAGGGGAAGCTGCAATGTAAACTTCCCCATGTTGTTCTGCCCTTAGCCTTGGCTCTCTGCTAGGACATGGTTGTAGCCCAGGCCACAGGGAATGGCAGGAAGGGCAAGGTGTGGAGAAGAGGATCTAAGGTTGCACAAATTGGGGTAGGAATAGCCACAAAGAGATTTCATTCACTGATTTATACCTTTAGCTGTTTCTATTGAGCTTCTTCATAGGGAGCAGCCTTCCAGTATCTGAAGGGGGCCTACAAGAATGCGAGAGAGGGACTCTTCACCAGGGACTGTAGTGATAGGACAAGGGGCAACAGGTTAAAACTTAAACAGGGGAAGTTTAGATTGGATATAAGGAAGTTCTTTACTGTGAGGGTGGTGAGGCACTGACACAGGCTGCCTAGAGAAGTGGTGAATGCTCCATCCCTGGTAGTGTTCAAGGCCAGGTTGCACAGAGCCTTGGGTGACATGGTTTAGTGTGAGGTGTCCCTGCCCATGGCAGGGGGGTCAAGCTGGATGATCTTAAGGTCCTTTCCAACCCAAACCAGTCTGTGATTCCATGATTCTATGACAGACCTGTCCTGATGTGCCCCACCAGCATGGCAGAAGGTATTGATAACAGCTGGGTGTTTTGCAGTAGGAACAGAGCTGTATTACCACCCATGTGCCACACCAGCCTGCACTGTTTGGGATTAACTTCAAATTTCATTACACCACTCTCTGTTTTAAAGCCTGAATCATTAGAGCTCCTTTTTTCAGTTACTAAAGCAATGCAGGGAGGGTTTGTGTTTCCATTTTTCCTGTGTGAAATGAGTGTCCCATCTATTCAACCGTGTGTCCTGTGAATAGAAAGGCTGCTCCCTTATTGCAACACCAGGGGTCCAACCCATTAGTGTAGGGACTTTCCACCAAAGGTAAACATGAACTTTAGCTTGTGAACCGTTAGCACAATGGTTGCCACTGACTTTTGCCTGCTGACCTATGGTCTCTGCTTACCTGGTGCAATGTTAAGGGAATAACCTGGCTGCCATCCATACAGAACCTGAGTGATACATAAATGGTGTTTCTGTGTGAGCCTGAGAAAAGCTTCATGCATATGGATGAGGCAGCTTCTGCTGAACAGTGTTTCTAAAATGGACCAAAAACGAAGAAAGAGGACAGAGAAAGAAAAAGCAAGCAAGTATCCTCCTGTGCTGTTGCTATAAACACCTGGTGATTCATGCAGCGTATCTTCCTATCTCAGAATGAACTGAGGCTACCAATTAGTGCTGCTTATCAGCTCTCCCTGGGCAGTGATCCACTTCTCAGCTGGGGAGGCCAAGCCTTGGCTAGGGGTTTTGCTACTCGTCACCAGCCCAGCTCACACAGCAGTGTTGAGAAGATCTGAAGCTGAGTGGTGAGGTCCAGCAGGGTGGATGGCAGAGGCCTGTGGCTCCTGTCAATCGTGGCAGCATCTCTGCTGTGCTGGGTTGGGTGTAGCTACAACACAGACACGTGGGACAGGGCAGATCCTGCAGTGCTGTTGCTAAATGTTGTCTCAGGGATGTAAGAGATGATGAAGTATTCCCTGAGTAACTCAGCATCGGGAGACAGGTCATGCTGCTCAGTCACTGAGGCGTGGGAACCTCCATCTGCAGCAGAGCAGTTGGGAGTGACTTGGAGGACAGTGAGTGATGAGGAACCTGAGCTCAGGGCTTCCCTGAAAGTGTGTCAAGGCAGGAGGGCAGACTGGGATTAACTCTTGGTTTCTGCACGGGCTTTACATGCTCTTGGCAGGCTGGTCTTGGAGGAGGATCCCAGCAGGGAGAGCTTTCAACCCATGGGAACAGGCAGGCTCTTTTGTTGAAATGGGCTTGTCTGCAGTTTATCTTCTGGTTCCTTTGAGGAACAAAACAGCCCTCTCATACACAAAGGTAGGATGGGGTGGATATTACAGAACAAAAGGTACATACGGAAGATCTGACTTGACATTTGACCTGAGTGAAATATGTTCCTCCCTTCAGGCACTTGCTCGGCACCACCACCACCAATCACTTCACTTTGCATGATTTTTAGTGGTGTGCTACTGTGCTGTCTGGTTCCCTTCAGATTTCTACCCACCTTTCACCATGCTCTATAACAAATAGCAGGGTAAATACGTTTGGGCAGCTGAATATGTGCAGAATGGCAAGAAGTAGTCAATTCATCCAAGCTACTCTCAAGAATGAACTCCACTAACCCAACAGCCTGGCAAGTTTATAGAATCAGAGAATGGTTTGGGCTGGAAAGGACCTTTAGATCATCCAGTTCCAGCCCCCTGCCAGGGGCAGGGGCACCTCACACAATATCACCCAAGGCTCCATCCAACCTGGCCTTGAACACTGCCAGTCACTTTTAAATCCCTGGCTATTCCTAGTGCCTGCTCAGTGAGTCACAAAGCTGAATTAAGTTTATTTCTGCTGGTTTTGCCAGAGCACTTAATTGCAGCTCTGGCTTACCATAGGCTCCGAGGAAATGGCAGAGGTCTCACAGCTATTGTCCTTCATCCTGCAACATTAGCAGCAAGGAAGCTCTCTTGCACAGCTTCCTTTTGAAGCGCTGTATCTGAGGAAAGCCATACAACACCACATTGCTTTGCTGCTTCCAGTGCCAGGCCAAGGCTCACTTCAAGCATGAATCATAGAATCATAGCATATTTAGGGTTGGAAAGGACCATCTTTTCCAAACCTCTGCTATGGACACGGGTGACCTTCCTGTCTTCTGCCTGTCTGTATGACTGGCAAGGGGGCAGGTTCTGTGTTGGGGTGCTGTAAAACCAGTTGTCTCCTTTTCTGTACCATGGGTTCCTTGTTAGGTGGCCATGGGTTTTCTTCTGAGAAAAAAATGGTCCTAAAGTGTGTACCAAGTTACTGCAGTTACCTGCACAGGGTATGCTTTGGAAATCCTTTGTCTTCAAGGACCAGTAAGGAGCCTAAAGAGCTCAGAGACTAATGGAGATAATCAAATGAAAAGAAAATAAAGGAATAAAATTCACCCCTTCATTATCCTTGTAGGAAGTAGTATAAGGCTTCCGGGCCTGTTTTAAGGTGAAGTCTAGGCTGAGCTCAGAGAGGGTGATGCTCCTTACTGAACCATCACCTACCAGGAAAAGCTCAGGGCTCTGCGCTTGTTCAGCTGGAGGAGAGAAGGCTTAGGAGGGACCTGACAGCAGCTTTTCAATACCTAATAGTGGGATCCTGCTCCTGCTATAAGCAGAAATCTTGTATTTACCCGCTCTATGGAGACGTAAAGACTGATGTCCTCAACCTTGCTAAAAGTACAGACGCTAAGAATTTTAAAGCTTTGCTTCTGGTAACAAGGAGCGACTTGCAAAGGTGGCACAAACTGCCTGCCTGGCCCTCAGTGAAGTTCCTGCTGCATTGCACTATGCGGGCTGAAAGGCAATCGTCCTTTAGTGCCATCTCCTGGGAAAAAATCAGATTCCCAGCCTCGGTGTTGTGCCTCATCTCCTGCAGGGATTTCTTGCCCTCCCCTAGGCTGGCCTCCTGGTTTGTGCAGACCCATATTCAGGATGTTGGCTCCCAGCCTGGTAATGTGTATCTATACACCAGTGTTTTCCACCCAGTTGAATCCTGACCCTCCTGCATACAATTGTTTCAAGAGCAAAGCCATAGGAATGTTGCTTTTGTGTTGTTGTGGATATTTTTTGCCTCCCTGCCTAAAAATGTATTATACTTTGCCCTGAGATTCTTGCTGTGCAATAAAAGCATTCATTAATGATGCTTCATGGGAGAGAAGGGGATGAGCCATGGCCACTTTTCCACTGGAGAGATCATAACTGCTTAAGACAGCATGTGTAATTCCTAATGAAGGAGGCACAGAGGTGGGCAGACTGGAATGACCTCTCCCAGGAGCCAGGAGTTGCCTTGGACCCCAGCTCCAGCACACCACATGTACTTGACTCCTCATGCTTTTTTGTATTCCCCTATTTCTGCTGCTCATAAAGGAATTCTTGCTCCTTCTTTCCTGGGATGCTAAGCTAGCACCAGATGATTGCTTTTTCAGCTGGGTTTGAATGAGAGTGGGGACATTCCTGTCTTTGGTGAATGCCATCCTCTCCCATGATGGCTGCTAAACCATAGCTGCAGAAGCATGTTAATCCTTGTGCTGCAGAAAAAATGCACTGCCCCCCAGTAAAGCCTCTGCTTTGGGCCTTACCTGCTTTCCCAGATGACACTGCATCTCTACCCCGACTCATACTCCTGAAGCTGCCTGATGGATATTAGACTCACCCAGAGAACCACAGTTACAGAACATGGGGAGAATTTATAATGTAATTAGCCTGCACTAGTTAATACCAGGCTGAATATCTGCCTGGAACAACCATTTCTGTGTTGTCCTGGTGAGTTTAGAAAGACTGAAGTTGAACATTTGACTGGAGGAAAAGGACAATTTTCAATTCGTCTTCTTACATGACTTGACAGTCAACAAAGCAGCCAACAACCTGCCTGGCTTTTACATATTTATGATTCTCTGTGTAGGAAAAGCCTCACAAAAAAAAAAGAAGGATCCCTTTATCTAATTGCTGTGGCTCCATTAAAAGGCATCTATCATTAATGATATTAGTCTATTTTTAATTCTATCATCACCAATTATTCGCCTGAGATATTTCACTGAGCTCATTTCTAGTGCATGACTCACTGAACTCTGATCTCCTTGAAGATTTTAAGAGGAAACAGCCATGCTTTTATCACCCCTTCCTCTCTACAAACAAACCTTTTGAATTTGTTAGTTCATAGTTTGGAAGAGGATATAATTTCCCTGTGTGAGTGGATGTAATATAATTTTTATCCTATCTTGTTGAAATCAGCATGTTGAAACAGCATACTCAGCCATGTCATCCCCTCATCCTTGCCTTTTGCTGAGTTATCACAGAGTCACTGGAAAAACAACTGCACATCTCTGGAAAAGGGCATTTAACCCTATTCCTTCACTGAGACAAGCCCAGCCTACATTAATTAGCTCCATCCAAACACACCGTCACTTAATCTAGACCAGCATTTTGCTGTCTTTATCACTGGGAATTTGTAATGTCCATCCAGATCTCCCCTCAGGATGGTACTTTATGCCTTTCCGAGGGTCAGCACTGTGCACATGCTGAAGACCTACAAGTTCCCCAGTCACTTGTCTTTTTATTTTAGTGGAAACAAGTAAAATCCTTCATCTCTTTCCTCATTATTCATGTCCATCCTCTGATTGAGCTGCTCCTAGAAGGGAGTCTAGATTTGACTCTAGAAGAACCATCTCCCTCTGCATCTGAAAGCAGATATGTCATTACTTTTAACTTGTGTTCCAGCTGCAAGTTTGCCATGTGGATGCTTCTGAGCTGACACTATGTTTTTCCAACATACGCCAGCATTGCCTGCTTTCATAACTGACACAGCCCAGCCCCAGCTTGCTGTGGGATTGGCACTGTGAATCCTTCATATGATCAGACACGTTACAAGGACCCTGGGGCTAGAGCTGTATTCAGTATTTCAGCGTTATGAAGTTATAAGTGATTGACCACAGTCATTTCCCTTTAAATGCTGGTTTACCGTGTACAGCAAATACAGTTCTGTCACACCAGGGGCTGTTTGGATGGTAACAATAGCAGTGCCTATGTTTTGTCTGAATGGCTCCATTTATGTTGCCGTACAGCAGGAGCTGGTGGCTCTTAGGTAAGCAGAGGTGTGCCTGGGATGAAGGACTAAGCAAACCTATTGGTCAAGCTATTTACTGGAGGCTTCTTGAGAGGTGCCTGGTGTATGGGTGAAGGGGGCTCTCCTCAAAGGCTGCAGTCTTAGACTTGAAGCATTAACCCATCAACCAGATTCTCTCTGAAGCTATTTATAATCTTATGCTCCTTGTATCACAGCAGGAAAGGAGAGATTATGCAGATGCTATCGCCTTCTGTTATTCCTCTTTAAGCTCCTTCTCACCATAGCCTCCAAGAAGAGTCAGAACTGAATGTAAGAGCTGCTTTTTGGTGCTGGTCTGAACAAATTCCCCTTAGGCTCCAGGTTGGTAGATTTAGGGAATGAAAATGCAAGGTTCTTCTTGCATTTAGAATTATTTTTTTTCTCTAAGATAATATTCAATCATTACCAAAGGTGAGTTATTTCTGAATTCAGTTAACAAGTCCTTCAAACAGAAAGAATCTGATTTTGTACACCATTGTTCTGCCCATAATATGTAGTTAGGGATCAGCTGTAGCTGTTCACACCGCCGTCACACTATATAGGTCCATAATTCTTCAGATTCTCATGCTGGTAAAGAATATAGGCACTCCAGCCCAATTTTCTCTGCCACCTAAAGGGGAGCAAGAAGAAAATCGCCCAACATTTTTTCATGTTATTCCAAAATCCTGTCATTTTGATGCCTCATAAAGTTTAGAGGGCAAAAGCTGTCTGCATTCTGTGATTTGCATAGTGGAGAATACTACCAGTGCTCAAGAAATCACAGGAGATAGCTACTTGTTTTTCCCTTAAGCTTGTGAAAATAAGCATCCATGTTTGTCAGCACAGCCCAGGCTTTGTTAAAACTTTGTGACCAACTTATCATTAGACTGTGAATTCAGTGTGTGGTTTTGTGTTTTTATCCCTTTAGTACTTATGTTAATTCGATTCATGCTTGCAAGCACTGCTCATCAGACAGTGCTTACTAATTAAACACTGCAGTTTTGTTGAACATTTGCTAATACATGAGAGGCCGGGTTCTCCTTACAGCATTTCCGTGCTCCTCTGGGTGCAGTTGCACATTAAAGATCTCTGTGTGATCTCAATTCAATTACAAAACACTTACTCCATGTTAACTGAGAAGGTGGCACGTGATGGATTCAGGCTCACTGCTACCAGGAGCAAGGAGAGCCCATACGTGGGGAGATCACCCCTAACAGAAATACCCCTCAAGTCTTCCCTGCACCTGTCCCATCTCAAGCACATCAGTTCTGCCTCATTTCAGACTGGCCATTTAGGGTTACAAGGAGGGCAGGGCTGCATTGGTGAATGTAGCGGGAAATCTGCAGTGTTCGGCACAACTCTGCATCCTCCTGGGAGTCCGAGGGGGCTTACAGGGACCTGTGATCTTGAGGCCACAACAGCATGACTGAGCAAGATGGGAAGGAATCAGCCTTCAGAAGATCCCCCTGCCATACGCACCAGACAGGTAACTATCTTATGAAAACCCATTTGGATCAGTAAAGAAACCTAAGAAGGTGTTTTGAATGATCTGGAAGGTGAGCAGTGGCAGACTATCACTGCATGTGCCTCCCTCACAGTCCAACAGCAGCCCTAGACTCTGCTGATCAACAGCTAATCTCCCAAATTAACTGGGCTTGTTCCAGGACCAAACACAAAATAAACACAAGCCCTGCTTAACCTTAGTGCTGTGGCCTACTGTAGCAGGAGAAAGGTCTCAGAAACCATGACTGGCATTAGGGCATGATTTAAACAGCAAAGCAGTAAACAAGAGGGCTCCTGCCCTTTCCCAAAGTTGATAGAAGCAGGCAAAGATATGAGCAACAAAATCAGGTTTATTTCCCTCCTGTATGTCCCGTGCCCAGGCAGAAGATGTCTGTCTCTTTGGCACTGTTTGCTTCACACTTTCATGCCCACAATCATATCATGGACCTTCTGGTTGAGGGCTCCTCCGTGGACTCCCTTCTTGCCCATGAGGAAGATCAGGGCTCTGGGGGTCTTGCCAATACAGATGGATCTGCTGTCATTGCCTTTGCTTCTGACATCCATCACATTGTCTTCATCCACCAGCAGGTTGTCACGAATCACACTGCACTTTTTGCCAGCTATGGTGATTCCCGTTAGCAGGAACATCTTCCGATCCTGGCCTGTGATCAAGCCCACTTCTTGAGGTGAGATGGCTGCAAGGAGTCCTCCTGGCTTGGCTGCCCAAACACACTTGTTGTCAGAGAGGCCCACAATAGCCACATCCTCAACGATCCTGTCCACCAGGATGCTCTCGATATATTGCTTCCAGTAATCCATTGTGACTCTGAAATGAAATCGTGACTCGTGCTCTCTGAAACACCCAGTGCTGAGCTTCCCTGTCTTCTGCCTGCTGGGACTTTGGTCTTGGCACACTGATCCTAAAAACTTTGAGTTATGAGTTTGGCCTTCAGCTCACTGCAAGGCTGAATAGGGAAGCTGGGGAGGATCAAGAGCCAATGCTCCTGCTTTGCCTGTGAGGATAGACCTGTGACAACGGTGGCATTGGACACTCCACTCCAGCCTCTGTTGTGATGTCACATCATAGAACTGGGAGAAGAGAAGGCTCTGGGGAGACCTTAGAGCAACTTCTACTGTCTAAAGGGGGCCTACAAGAAATCTGGAGAGGAGCTTTTTACAAGGAGAGATAGAACAAGAGGGAATGAGTTTAAAGTGACAGATGGGAGATTTAGATTAGACGTTAGATATTAGTTCTTCCCTGTGAGGGTGCTGAGGTGGCTGGCACGGGGTGCCCAGAGAAGCTGTGGCTGCCCCATCCCTGGCAGTGTTCAAGGCCAGGCTGGACAGGGCTTGGAGCAACCTCCTCTAATGGGAGGACTGGCCTGGATGATTGTTAAAAGTCCCTTCCAACCCAAACCCTTCTGCAGTTCTGTGGTTCTACAATACTTGCCTCACTGCTGGGTGTCCCACAGAGTGACTTCCCCATGACCCTGCTGACAAGACGGAAGCTCTCAGAGGCAGTCTCACAAGTTTGGTGCCAGGCAGCTGGCAGCAAGGTATCCAAATGGTACCATGCACCAGGCACCATGCACCAGGCAGCAAGGTATCCAAATGGTACCATGCACCAGGCACCATGCACCAGGCAGCAAGGTATCCAAATGGGAATGGGATCCCCCACCCCAACCTCAGGTGCTGCCATCTGCTGCCTTCCCCCTTGGCTCTTCACCTCCAGCTATGTGTTTCCCCCGTCTTAACCAAGCCAAACCAAGTGGCTGAATTTCACATACTCACGTATTTCCACACAGTTCATACTTTCTTTCTGTAACATCATTTCTAATAAAAGCCCAAATATTAGAAGAAAAGCTTTTGCTGCCTGTATTTTGGCAAGCTGGACACTGACAACATCCACTTTTTCCACACCGTGATCACACTCTTTCTCCCACCAAGAAGAAAGAGCTCCTGGAGTAAGTCCAGAGGAGGCCACAGAGATGCTCTGGGGGCTGGAGCACCTCTGCTCTGGAGACAGGCTGAGAGAGATGGGCTTGTTCAGCCTGGAGAAGGCCCCAGGGAGACCTTAGAGCAACTTCCAGGGCCTAAAGGCAAGAAAGAGAGGGGCTTTTAAAAAAGACATATAGTGACAGGAGAAGGGGGAATGGGTTTAAGCCAAAAGAGGGTAGATTAGGTGTTTGGAAGAAGTTCTTCCCTGTGAGGGTGGCAAGGTGCTGGCACAGGGTGCTCGGAGAAGCTGTGGCTGCCCCATCCCTGGCAGTGTTCAAGGCCAGGCTGGACACAGGGGGTTGGAGCAACCCGGTCTGGTTGAAAGCGTCCTTGCCCGTGGCACGGGGTTGGAACTGGAAGAGCTTTAAGGTCCCTTCCTACACAGACCAGCCTCCGAGTCGATTCCACGAAAGGCCCTGGCCCCGCCGAGGCCCAGCGGGCCGCGGGCCGCGCCCGCAGCCGCAGCTCGGTCCGTTATGCGCCCAGAGCGACAAAGCCGGAGGTGGGCGGCTGCCGGCCCACGGCCCGCCCCTGGCCCCGGCCCCCTGGGACTCCGCGCCGCCGCCGCTGGGATCCGGGCGCCATGAGTGGGCCGCGGAGCGCTCTGGGCCTGTCTGTGCGGGCACCGCGGCCGGGCTGGCTCTGGGGGGCTGCGGCGGCGCTGCTGGGGCTGAGCGCCTTGATCGGGGCATGGCGCTGGGTCGGTGGGCTGAGGCGAGCGGCGGGGCGCCGCCGGCGCCTGCAGCGAGTGGGGACGGTGCTGAGCATTTTCGTGTACCCGGTGAAGTCGTGCCGGGGGATGGCGGTGCGGGAGGCGCAGGTGACGCCGATGGGGCTGCGGAGCGGCGAGCTGCGGGACAGGTACGGTACGGCGCGGGGCGGGGCGGGCTGGGCCTCTCCGAGACCCTGCTGCGGGGATCGGTTCTGCCCTGCGTCTCTCATATGGTTCCTTTAAGGCCTACAAAGAGGCGCTTGCGGTGCCCGGCTGCGGGAGTTCTCTTTGCCTCATGTCGGCCTTTAACCTTGTTGGACGTCTTTCTGTCCCCGCTATCGCGGCGCAGGTTTTGGCTTGTGACCAAGGAGGATGGGCACATGGTTACAGCTCGGCAGGAGCCCCGGCTCGTCCTCATTTCTGTCAGCTCTGAGGATGGGCACTTGACCTTGGAGGCGCCAGAAATGAAGAAGCTGTGCTTGCCTGTGAAGCTGCCCAGGAAGAACCGTGTGGTGAACTGCAGGTACTCTTTTCCACTCTTTTCTGCCCGAGTGCTGCCTCTCACTTACGTGCTTTGTTTTTCAAGACTGTGTGATGGTTTGCATTTATTATACAGAAATTGGAGGGTGAAAGTTGGGTGCTCCTTTTCTGGGTTTGGGGGGTCTGTTTTCCCCATCTGTGTAACAGAGGCTTCAGATCAGGGCCTTTACTGAAGGGACAAGGGACAGTGGTTTTAAACTGAAGGGACAAGGGACGGTGGTTTTAAACTGAAAGGACAAGGGATGGTGGTTTTAAACTGAAAGGACAAGGGATGGTGGTTTTAAACTGAAAGGACAAGGGATGGTGGTTTTAAACTGAAGGGACAAGGGACGGTGGTTTTAAACTGAAAGGACAAGGGATGGTGGTTTTAAACTGAAAGAGGGTAGGTTTAGATTAGCCACAAGGAGAGTTTGTTCCCTGTGTGCGTGGTGAGGCGCTGGCACAGGGTGCCCAGAGAAGCTGTGGCTGCCCCATCCTTGGCAGTGGTCAAGGCCAGGTTGGATGGGGCTTAGAGCAACCTGGTCTAGTGGATGGACTGGACCAGATGACCTTTAAATGTCCCTTCCAACCCAAACCATTCTGTGAAATTCTCTGCCATGTGTTATGCAGGAGGCCAGGGTTGTTTGTCACAACAAAAGATCTTGTTTTAATCTTCTAAACACTGGTGAAAACAAATCTTGGGAAACGCTGCCACAATATGCAGAACCATACATACATATACATCTGCCAAGTGAACGGTGGTCTTTAGTCTTCATAGATTACTCATTTGTGTTTACTTCTAATGTTTTCGTTTTTGCTCTGGTAGGTAGTTGCATCTCCGAGCCTCAGTCATGCATGTTGGTATTTTTTGGTCACCACTAGTATATGCATCAGCATTTTTGGATACACACTGGCTGTTTGGAACTGGTGAATTGTCACAGTTTAGATTCCCTCACCCTACCTGTAAGCATTTAACCAAGGTGCCTAAATCGAAAACTTGCTTGCTGGAGGCTCACGCTGTGTTCATGGGGGAAAGACTGGCATCCCCAGAGAGCAAATTATTCCTTGTAGGTGCTACTTCAAAGGGGTTTCAGGTGAACAGGTTACAGGCACAGTCATTCAGCTGCTGTTTGTTGTATGAATGCAGGCCTGGTTATTCTATCTGTGTATTGAAATCCATGCTGGAAAATGGGCAGGAGGAAGCATGAAACATTTTCTCTTGAAAATGTCTGTTTAGTAACTGTAAATGGTGTTGATTCCTACAAAAATACTGGTGTTTTTCCTTTGTATAGCAGAGAAAGAAGGGCTAGCTTTTGGCATAAATCTGTTGCTGTGGAAACCCTTGAGCAGCATAGCTTTGTACCTCTGTTTACACAAGCCAGGTGCAAGTTACACGATTGCATTTCAGATGGAGAAATAGAATGATCTTTCAAAACTCTCCCTGTAAGGCTTATATATTAGCCAGTGACACATACACTACAAAATCATGCTAGTTTCAATGTGTTATTTTTCTAAAACTTGTGCCATTAGAAAAATATTTAAATAGACTTAAGTATGTTTCAGCAATGACAGATTATCTTGGATTTTCCAGTTTCAGATCTCAGCGATTTGTTTTTCTCTTTGTTATTGTTTCCTTAATAAACTATTGCATTCTCTGGTTTTAAACTTGCTGGAGTTTGGGAATGCAAATAAGCCAAAGTTAGATGCATGCAGTTGGACTTTGAAATTTACCAAGTTGGGTGGTGTCATAGGCTGTGAAATTAGCAATGCCTGTAGTTAAACATTGCCTTGTACTTCATAACCAGAGGGCTACAGAAACCCTGAGAAAGAATCCTGAGGTTTGCCATTTGTCAGAACAAGGCTGGTTCTTTCCGATCCATTCAGCCATTCATAAGAATGAGGTTTGGGAATAGTATTGTGTTGCAGCAAATGGAGATTTGGCTTTTGCTCCTGGATTCTTCCCTTCCAGCTTGTGAGTGGGAGCACAGTATGCTCTGCTGGCAAAGGCTCTCTGCGCAGGCTTGTATTTATTCTGCCACTGGGCAGGCAAGATGCCTTCAGATTCATGGTGGCTTGTGCCTGGTGCTGTGAAGGTAAGGCAGTGCAGTAGTGCATCTGGCTGTAAAAGGCTGTGCTAATCTTTAAAACTGGTAAATCCAGTTGCAGATTTTACATGGGTATTTAAGAAACCTGTGTTTGGGGAAGTATAGGACTTCCTAGTATAAGGAAGTGTAGGACTGAAGCCATTGTGTAGGCAAAGTTTCTATTTGATCAAATGTTAGAGGGTTTCTGTATTTCTCTGGTTCTGAAGCCTCGTGTTCTTCATTTGTGCCCTTTGTCAGTATGTGTTGCAATACTTACACTGCATGATCTAGTCCCATGGATCCCTATACCACTGACCACTCAGGATACATCTGCCTCGTGGGTAGAAAACAGTTAATTGGAAGCTGTTAGATCCCCACCTCCATTGTCCTTCAAACCAGAAGGCAACAGAGACTGAGAGAATGGAGGGAAGAGAAAGGCAGTTGAACGTGGTCTAGGGCAATGTTTAATCCCAGCCTGTGTCACAGTTGATACAGGGATCCCAGTAAACAGAACAGGGATATTGCTGGCAGCACACTATTGATTTATCTCTTCCCCAGATGAATAAAGGAGGGGTCCTAGGAACTGGGCTTGGCCTAGATGAACTGCCTGGACATCTCTATCCTTCAAGCTGGCCAGAGCATGATTGCAAAGGTAGAGGGAACTGCAGTGCATTTGGGTCAAAATCACTACTTTGAAGAGAGTAGTTAAAACTGTTCTTGGCTGGTTGAAGTTTATTGAAAGGTTGAGTTGAAGTTTACCTTTTCTTGCCAGGGAAGTGTTCCCTGTATAAACTTGTTTGTATTCTGATGCCAATGTTTTTTTATGCCCCGTGGACTTTGCTTCTATTATAAATCTTAACATCTCTTTTAAGATACTGAGCTATTCTGTATGCTGAGTTTGAGCTTTAGAGTTTCACAGCTTGTCTTAAATTTTTACAGCACTAAAATCTGAAGGAAAGCTTCCTTAATAGTCAGGGATATTTACAATTAATAACACTTATAAATGTCAGTGACAGTAACAAACCACATCATTTGAAACTGTCATTCATTTTCTGAAATTAGTTACCTTTCAGCTGATTTCTGGACAGAAATCTTTTGGTGTTGCAGTGATGTGCCTATGCAAGAGTAGACGCTTGCTGATGTGTCTTCTGACTCTTCAGGGTGTTTGGACTGGATATCCAAGGCAGGGACTGTGGAGATGAAGTGGCTCAGTGGATCACCACTTTCCTGAATTCGGAGCCATATCGCCTGGTGCACTTTGAGCCCTCCATGGTGCCAAGAAAGTCAAAAGACATAATAAATCTTTTCCGAACCACAGATGAGGTAAGTGAACATTTCTTTATCAAATGTACTTTCTTTTAATCATTTCCCACCCACACACCAAATCCTGCCATTCCAGCATTGGTGACTGAGCACTGTTTAGCAAGGTATGTAGTCATGTAGTTAAACCACATGAATGTTCTCCTTTTCTGTGATGGGATGGCTTGCTTAAATTTTATTTTAAATCTGTTCCAAGCTATTGACCATTAACAGCTAAAGAGTATGATACTGATATTTGAAGAGGAACTCTTGCATTGCAGAATAGCATTCCTTTTGTGCTTCAGTTAATAGAAATGAAAGTAAGTTTTTAAAGATGTTTTGATGGTGCAGTCTGTGTTGCATAGAAAACCTCCATTCCCTATCCCTTACATGGGTCATGGAGTGTACCGATTTGAGTTGTGTTGCCTCATATTTTGTTTTAAGGAACATTACTTAACCAAGGGATCTACAGCTGTGGGCTTAGAATTAAAATCCAAAGAAGGTTAGAGAGGTTTCATTCACTGGGAAGAGGCTTGGAGATGTGATGTTGGAGAAAGTTAAAGCAGGTAGGGAAAGGAGATACTGTGCACAGTCATCCTCATATCATTGGAGCCACTGATGCCCTTCTTGTTTGAAAAATGCTCTCACATGAAGGTGGTTTGAACTGTACCTGATGAATGTAAGCCTTTTTAGGAAATGGTGGGAACCTTGCCTTACTGATGTGATGTTGTTATCAACAGGGCAGTGATTTTGCTTGTTGTTGCAGAGAGAGAAGACACATTCAGTTATGGACTTTTATAGATGTGCATTTATTATGTAAATAATAAATATATATAAACATTATGTATATGCACTGAGACCAGTGCAGAAGTTTAGCTTTCGGCAAAAGAGATGTCAGATTAGGAAGGATGACATTCAGGAATCCTAGCATGAAAAGAGGGCAGAATTGTTTATATAGTTATTTCAACACTCATCTTCTTGTGGTTGTAAAGGCATAGACAAAGAGGGGGGAAGGATAATATAAGAGTAAGACAGGAGGAGGCCTGCATTTTCCTTTTATTTTTCTGTGGAACTAGCATATGTTGGAGTTTTCTTTTAGTTCATTTATTTATAAATAAGCATGTATTTATTTATATTGTTTATTATATAATATGTAATTACATATTATTGTATATAATATATATTTATGATTTATTATTTTATTATTAATTATTTATAAACATACATTTATATATTTAGTTCATTTGCCTTGTTTGCTAAAATGTCAGACCTCTTCCTTACAAGGTTAAACTGACAAATGGACAGTTGCAACATAGCATTGCTATTCTGTAATGCGAAGCCCCTTGTGGTGTTGTGAGAACATAAATTCATTATATATTCAGCAGGTCCCTAAATGTCTTAAGTACCTTTCATAACTTGCTATAATGTGGTTTATTGATATATTTAGGTCTGTCTGTAATAACTAGAATACATGTCTGGGACATGCATGTGGTATTATTTTGTGAGAAGCGGTGGTAGCTTATATAATTTTGGTTTAATTCTGTACGTAGAAGTTTAATTTTACAATTTGAGCAAACACAAATTGCCATGGTTTCTGAAATAGGAAAGGATGTGTTATTTTACTTACTAACCTGCTTCCAGGAAAATTTAAAACCTGAATGCAGCAGCCTAACAGTCAGGCTAGTATGTGGCCACTGGTTTCAACATACCTGTCTTTTTGTCATTCAGAATCTTTCCTTCCATGCTCTTTCAGCAGCCTTAGAGCCTTGGGATTTCTTTGTGTTTGTTTCTGTAGGTTGCTTATCCTGACTGTAGCCCAATCTTGGTTATCTCAGAAGCTTCATTGGAAGATTTAAATGCCAAGCTGGAGAAGAAAGTGAAGATACAGAACTTCAGGCCAAATATTTTTGTGACAGATTGCAGTGCTTTTGAGGAGGTAAAATAGCTGTCTTAGATATCTTTTGAAAGCTTGCCTGTGTTTCTTTGTAACTCTGTTTACTTCTGTCTACAAAGAGGAGGAAAGCTGCTGTTCTGTGATTTTTAACAACTGGATTCAGAGAGATACAGTTCTGCTTACATCTGCTTACATCAGTGAAACATTGAGGGAGGAGACAGGTCTGTGAGCATTTACTTACCTTAGCAAAGTATAAAATAGGTGTGTTTAAATGACAGGCTTGCTACTGAAAGCTCATCTTTAAGTGTAAATTAGGGAAAGCTGTGCATGCTGTAACTGATCAATTAATGATATAGATGAACAATTAGTAAACTAACCACAGTGTGATGTTTTATAGCACAGTGTTTCCTTGGCACGAGAGGAAAACTGACCTGTGCAATGCTGGGGTCTGTCACTGCATCTCTGACAATGTTCTGGTAGTTCAAAAAACACTATCTAGGAAGGTATCTGGTGGTGAAGTGAATGGGGAATGGTGGTGTTTGCATGTTTATATGTTGTGTTACTGTTCTTCCAAAGAATTTGCTCTGGATAGATCTGATTATTTCCCACATCTAAGAAGTTCCTAAAGTGGGAATGGGCTTTTGTGTTCCAAGAGGGATTGTAATAGGAAGCTTGTGTAGATGAGCAGTGAAAACTTACTTCACTTACTAAAAATTTCCTTTCTGTAAAATTGGTGACTTACTAGAGTTCAGTATATCAGATTATCACACATACAACAAGAATAAGCTTGCTTTAGGTTCAGACAAGTGCACACTGCAGAACAGGATCTATTACTTGTATATACTTCTTTCCAGATATAGTTAATAGTAGGCCCTTACCTTGGTAGTGAGTGCAGTGACCACAGGGTTTTCATTAAAATAGTACCATAATACAGTGTACTTATTTTGAAGGCACAAGTGAAGGTGATCACCTGGAATGGTACTGTTTCTTCTAGGAATGATTGTGCCCCTCCTGGAAAAATGATTGCATGTGGATATGTCTAATATATGCATAATTTTTACCTTCCCTCAGGACACCTGGGAGGATGTTATTATTGGTGATGTGGAAATGAAAGGGACAGTATGTTGTGCCAGGTAAACATTTGAGTCTGTTTTTTTATACAGATGTATGGAGATTTATGGTAAGAAGCCATTATTGATTTGGTGCTGTCATTGCAGGTGTATTTTAACAACTGTTAACCCAGACACTGGGGTGCTGGACAGGAAGGAGCCCTTGGAAACATTGAAAAGGTTGTAAAAATACTTCTTAAGCTGTGGGAGTAGATTTAAGCTAGATTGCAACAGATGTTAGACTAGTGTTTTAAAAGTATGCGTGGGACATAATACTGCAGCGTAAAGGTATGTGTGTATTGGCTTCCATTCTGCTTTCTGCAGTTCTTTATGGTAAGAAAATTCAGGAAGTTCTCTCTTCTTTCTTGCAAACTTTACATTCCCTGTCTCTTTCATCTGTGCTATGGTAAACACGGGGGTAACAGGTATTTAAGTTACTTAAGGATCTAACTTTGCAACACTGGCATCTCTTTTATAAAGCCTTTTGTATGTGTGTTACATATGGATGTGTGAAGACAGGCTTCTTTTTTGTTCCACTTGAACTTCTTGGTTCTCTTTAATCATAATACTTACTTAGTTTTAGTCTAGTATGGTGACCAAAACAGGGCATCACTGTTCATATGTCTTCTCTCTCATCACCGGAATTTTGAAGTTCAGACTTCTTTGATTCTAAAGAAGTGCTGTCTCTCCGCAGTTACCGCTTATGTGATCCATCTGAGCGACACATCTACAAATCCAGCCCTCTCTTTGGGAGATACTTTGCTGTTGACAAAACTGGAACGATTCAAGTTGGAGACCCTGTGTACAAGATGGTCCAGTAATAAGGGAGACTTCAAACAGAAGATACCTTTTCACTTTGATGCGCAAATTGGTTTTCCATGAACACAATCACCAGCATAACTTTTTCTTATTTTGTGCAGTATTTTTCATGCTATGTTCATTTGTAGGCTGCAGGGGAGTCTTTGAGGCTATGAAATACCAGTCATTTCAGATCATGTAATCTACTAGTATGCCTGTAGCAGCCACATCTTTAGTTTTTTCTGGAGGCTGTGATAGAAGGCTATGATCCAAGGCTGACTTCACAGCACTGCTGTGAGTCACACTCCCTACAATTTTATGTCAAACCCAGTACTGGAATCCAAAACACAAGGGCTTTGCATCATGTGTTAGATACATTCAGTGCCTGCGAAGGACCACAGAAACGGACATGCCAAGTGTGAAGTAAATATGTTGATCACAGAACTGCCTTTACAAGTAAACATGGAGTGCAGATGGCGAGGCTCTGTCTTAGATTCCATACTGCTTTGCTCCTAATCATCTTACCCTGTCTGTATTTGGAGGTACTTCTTTTACAGTGTTTCTTATCCTGCAGTCATTTCCTGAAGGTTCCTACTGTCTTCTGAGGTTGAAGCAAGATCAGAAGGAGAAAGACTGGGAGCTGACTAAGTGCTACTGTAGTCTAGAGGTGGAAACACCTGCTAACAGTGTGTGAGACTGTGGCTTTGTTTAGTTTATGATCTCTGCTTGATAGAGTTTGAACCATCAGGTTTTTCTCTTGTGAAGCATACAGTAGCACCAAAGCTGTGGAGTAGTGATGCATTTGCTAATGTTTCAGTACGTCCTGTTTTAAGCCCAGCCAGTAACTCAGAACCATATAGCTGCTCGCTCACTCCTCACCACCTTCTTCCCTGGCTCCCAGAGGGATGGGGAGGAGAATCAAAAGATTGTAACTCCCACGGGTTGAGATAAGGACAGTCCAGTAGCTAAGGTATAACACAAACCTAATACCGCTACCACCAATAATAATAATAAGGGAAATAACAAGGGAAGAGAATACAACTGCTCACCACCCAGGTGACTCCCCCCAGTTTCTGTACTGGGCATGACATGCTATTAAATGGAATACCTCTTTGGCTAGTTTGGGTCAGGTGCCCTGTCTCTGCTTCCTCCCAGCTTCTTGTGCCCCTCTGCCCTGGCAGAGCATGAGACTGAAAAGTCCTTGATCAGGGTAAGTATTACTTAACAACTTAAAACATTGGTGTGTTATCAGCATTCTTTTCAGGCTAAATTGAAAACAGCACTTTACCACCTACCAAGAAGGAGAAAACTGATTGCTATAGCTGACCCAAGGACACAGTAGAACTTCCAGTCTGACTACAAGAATTAGGTGTATTAAAGACTTTATGCACATTGGAGAAGAAGAAGAGCTGTTGGGAGTGATCCAGTTCTGAGCCTGTCCCATTCAAATTGATGTCCAGGCTGATATTTTAGGGCTCTGTGTTCATGTGTAGCTCCTCTCTGGCTCAGGGAATCTGTTACTACAGTCACTTAGGCTGTTAAGCAGGTGTGTGGGAATCTGCAGTTTTAGACTGAGCATGTTAATGTCCAGTAAGGGCACATACAGATTTCTGGTTGCCCCCCACCCCTGCCCTTAACCAAAATGTCAGCTATTTGCAGGAAGCTGATAATTGTATTTTCTGCTATATTTTATACTGCATAAAGCAGGGGAGGAAACTATTTGGATTATGGCAGTAGTCTCTTTAAGTGTTAAAAAAGTGGATTCCAAGACACAAGCCAGCCATCTTTCAAATGCTGCTCTGCATGTTGCTTTGTTGTGGATTGCTAGATCTAGAAAGACTGTTGAACTAGCCAAAAAGAGGAATATAACGAAGTGTGAAGAAGGATGAATATGACCCAATGTGGCCTTTAGATTCTTTGTTCCCTGTTGTGAATATGAAATTAGAATTTTGCTGCATTTTCACAACTCTGACCTGTAAGATGATGAAGAACTGTTGCGCCTTTTGAGTGAATTCAAATGGATGTATGTGGCAAGCAGGAAGCAGGCACATGGGGAGGGCAGTTTTCTGTTACTTGTGAACTCGGGGTTGCTCTGAATAACATTTTGTTAGCAGAGTGCTACATAAGTACTAAGTTTTGCTGTGAGAGGTAAGTGCCCAGTTTGGACTTCATGTTGCGAGTTTGTGTATTGTTATGCAGCAGAGAAAATGCATCTTTTGAAAAGGAAAATAATCTTGAGGTTCACTCTTAGAAAGGTTATGTTGAAGATCCTTAATATTAGAAGCTGAAATCTTGTGGATTTCCTAATGGTATTATTAAGCAAAGATAGCCTGCTGGCCTGCCAAAGAAGTTAGTTGTGTGTCTCTTCATTAAATCAAAGAAGTGGAAGAAAAGAGGGCTGAACTTTTGCCTCTAGCCAAACATAATTTTTCACTATTGTTTTAGCACCTCATTAGATTTTATGTAACAAAGTGTGTGGTATAGATCACGTTGCCTCTTGTTAGATTATAATCTATTGGGCTAATTTGGAAATGGGGCTGTCTTTCCAGTGAGAATCTGCATCTTCATTCCTGTTAAGAAAATGCCACAGATCTAAAATGGTGATCCCTGTAAAAGTCCCTTAGAAGATTATGTCTTGAATCCTAAAACAGGTGTGTGTGTCTGAGTACAACACATCTCATGAATGTCACTTAAATATGTGGAAGGAAGTGGAGAGCAGAACTTTACAAACTTTTTAATATAAATATATTCATATAAACATTGAACTGCTGTAATTGTAGGAATTGTATTTGATCTTGCTAAAGCCATTTATGAAATGGACTGAAAACATGTCAGTCGCATAACACTGTTTTTTAAATTGTGTACTTAAAAACGTTAATTGCTTTTGTAACTCTAGAGGAAGCAAACAGAAGTATAAACTTCTGTTGAATCTGAGCTCTTGTATGGCGTCATGTTTGTCAGTCTTCTTTTTTCTTTGTTTTCTGTTACTGCATTTAACTTCTGCTGTGGTTTCCAGGACCTCATAAATTAGTGATGACTATTCTTTTAATCTTACCTCTAAGTTCAGGAAGATAGGCAGTTGACCAGACGAAGCCATATGCATAAGAAAGCAGAACCATCAGATGTAAGTGGTCTTCAGACTCAATTTTACATCCTTTATATCCTTATGATCCTAGATGATGACATGTTTACAGAGTGCCTTCTCTTTTTCCAGACACCTATGAAAATAGGGCAAAATGGATTTGAATGTGGGGAAGTTTAGTATAATTAAGGTCAATACAATAGAGACATCTTTCTCATCTCTTAATTATAAAGCCAAAACCTTTTTTTACAGCACTTAACTGCACCACCACAATTCTTGCAGATGACATTGTGAGAGAACAGCAGTCCTTGCAGGCAGACACTTCCGAACTTTCATGTTGTTTAAGATTTAAGATTTCAGCCAAGTCTGCCCCTCCCCCCAAAAAAACCCAGCCAAAACCAGCCAAACCAAAAAAAAAAACCCAACAAAGATGATTAAGGGAGTGGAGCATCTCCCTTATGAGGAAAGACTGAAGGAGCTGGGTCTCTAGAGGAGACTGAGGGGTGACCTTATTAGTGTATATAAATATATAAAGGGGGAGTGTCACGAGGATGGAGCCAGGCTCTACTCAGTGGCAAACAATGATAGGACAAGGGGTAACGGGTACAAACTGGAACACAAGAGGTTCCACTTAAACTTGAGAAGAAACTTCTTCTCAGTGAGGGTGACGGAACACTGGAACAGGCTGCCCAGGGAGGTTGTGGAGTCTCCTTCCCTGGAGACATTCAAAACCCGCCTGGACACATTCCTGTGTAACATTATCTAGGTGTTCCGGCTCCGGCAGGGGGATTGGACTAGATGATCTTTTGAGGTCCCTTCCAATCTCTAACATACTGTGATACTGTGTGATACACCCTTCTTCCCACAGTCCCTCATTTCCATGCAAAGCTTTAGTTACCCGAGTGTGTAAGTCACTGCCATTTCTTTCATGTGCTTTTCAAGACAGCAACAGAAAATTATCACTTCTTTATTTGCACAGGTATGCTAAAATAAGATTTCATTTAACTTAAAAAATAACCCCAAAAAACACTCTCCCCCCCAAAAAAACAACAACCCAAACAAAAAAGCCCAGCAACGAAACCCCTAAAACCAACCAAAAGTGGGGTTTTGTCTGTGATGAAAGATTCCCAACACCACAGCTCCAAGCAGTAGAAAAGCCATACTGCTAATGAACAAGTGGAGTCCTTTAGTTAGTATGGGTAATCATGACAGAGCCATCTACCAGCATCTCTCCTAAAACTGTGCTTTCCTTAAAAGCCCTGTCAAGCTCAACATCCTTACAAGAGACTTGGAACACCAGTGCTTCTCTTGCATTCCTCTGATCTTTCTGCAACCCAAATATAGTTGTTCCTACCCCACTGAACTTTTAAATATGTTTAATGCCAGCTACACTTGAAGACAATATTTAAAGCTGTTGGTTAGCATCAGAGATAGTTCTTGCCCTCCCTAGTCCCTCGGGATTGTTTGTTCTTTTTAAATGGAGTTGGTTTGGATAAAGTATGTAGTTATGGCATGCACATTATGAAGGAGATGCTATTTAATATATCCTCCATTAATTCAAGTAGGAGAGGTTGGTGTATCTTATCTATTCATCTAGGTGGAGCTGTCAAAGTGGATTTAGAGCTGGATTTGAAGATACCAGGGTATGTAAATTTAAGATGGAGAAACATGCCCACGATGAGTCTGAATACAGCCACGCTTATACCAAGCTTGTTTATTCTTCAGAAAAAAATCGATGGCGGATTTTTTATGATAGACTTCAAATAATGCCACAGAATCATATAACATGAATGTGGTTTATTTATTGTTGAATGTATAAGAAATCAACCTCTGTTTCAAAATGGTGTGGTTTTGTCAGGCTCCTCTGCCCCAAACAAATCTCTGAAAGCATCTCAAGTGGGCAAAATAATCAGCTCCAACCATTTTATTTCAGTTCCTGATTACTTTCTTTTTCCCATGAGAAAATGCTTTTGAATGACATGTTTAGCTTGTGTAAGCAAATGGAAGCTCCATTCCTGCAAAACGTGAAGGTTTCTTGGCTTGCTTTTCTTGTTTTGTGCTCACCACGACCTGCGATAGATGTATGTATGGAGTTTTTTGGTTTCTTTCCTGGCAGGTTTCCAGTAAATGAGGCATCACTTTTGGTACATCCTCTGGACTAAAAGTCTCCTGGCATCAGTGAAATAAAGCAAGAGGGTACGTAGTGCCCTATCCTGGATGAAGTTGTGATAATTAGCTTTCAAAGCTTTGAAATTTGGGATCTGTTCATTGGTTGGGGGTTTTCCTTCTTTTTTCTTTCCTATGGTTTTCCTTCTCATATGCCTTCCTTTCGGTCAGAAGTTCAGTATTTTTGACATCATTCTAAAAGATTAATCCTTTTGATGAATTGTATCAAATGTGTTACAGGAAACAGAGGCACTTCCACTACAGTTTGGAAGAGCACTAGGTAAATCCCTGCTCTTAGCACCAGGATGCTGTGGCTCAGTCCCAGACACCAACCTGCTTCTCAATGCTGCCCAGCAGTGCCATGCCTGCTGTGTGCAAAGGAGGTGGCACCAGCCAGTCTCTCTTGGTTCCTATTTTGATGATAACAAGCTCTTGAAAACAATGAATGTTGTTTCTGCAGCCAAGTGGTGGAGTAGGAGACTTTGGAATTAGAGGCAGGAGTCACTTACAGGATACTCCACAAGGTCTTGCAGCACCTCATGCATATTAATTCAGCTCCTGGCAGGCTTCAGGCTGCTTAGAAACCCCAAAGGGAACAGGCAGTCGTCCTCCTCTGAGAGGATCAGCAGAGTGAAACAGGAGAGGTGAAACGCTCTGATGATGACAGAAAGTGGCAGCAGTGGGAGGGCTTCCAGGCATTCCTCAGGGACAGGAGGAGCCTGTGTGCGCCGTGTACAGTATGCACAGTGAGCCTGCAGCATCCAGAGGGCTTCTTACTAACCCATCTTACTAACCTTACTGCAGACCAAGCAGTGTGTCCTCATTAATAGATGGGATTTAAGGAGACCCATATGTGCACCAGCCCTCACTTTGTGTTTAGCTGAGTGGCAGAGCTCATCCAGGTAGGATACTGGGAAAAACCTTTCTGTGTAGCAGAGAGAGAGGAGAAGCTGGACTGGATTGTTCAGGCACTAGGAGAAGCTTTGACAATAAAGGTTTTTAAAGACAAGTTGGACAAACCTTGCCCAGAAATAACCTCATAGCTGATCCCGCCTTACAGCAGGGATTAATTTGGATGATTTATCACAGTTCTTTCCATCGCCTTTTTCTTTGGTTTTGTTTATTGGGGTTTCTTTTTGCATTGCTGCTTTGGTCTGTAAAGATGCGTAAGTGTAGCACCTTACACAGGGGAAAAATGACTGCTACTGCTGAACCCAGGACACACCTACAGTAGCTATGTCCTTTCCCACTGGTGCTGGCAGCATAGACATGTTATGACCTTCCTCTTCCCTGCATATGAAAACATGTTAGCCTGTGCTGATGCACTCTCCCAAATAGAATTGGTCTTTGGGGAATGTAAGTAAAAAGTATGCATAGGTATAGCACAGGAGGCGTGGACTGGAAGGGTGTTCAAATCATTGTCCCTATGGGTTCAGCCACTTGCATTACAGAGCGGGCATTTTAAGTCATTAAAACCAAATACTAATTTCTGCCTGTGCTGGAATAAATTGGTTTGGATAGAAAACTCTGTACAGAGAATAGACTGACTAAAAATGATTTAGATTGTTATTGAACACTCCTAGCACCTTCTGGAATAAACAAAGCAGACCAAACAAACCAACCCAGGGCATGTGTAATCTGTGGACACAATGAAAAGCTGAATTAGCTTTGCATATCCAGAGGGCACAACAAACCTGCGTGGCTTCCCTTAAGTTTTCATTCATGCTTGTCAAAACTCACAGCACAATATGGTACATTTTCACTCTCGGTTTCCAATGGAAGTTGCTTTTAGAGTGACTCATTCCTTATTTATGTTCTTTTTGTGGTTCCTGACATATTCCACATTTCAGTAGCTCGTCATGTGAATATACGCAGACTTAAAGGCTGGCATTTTTGGCTGTCTTCTTTGAACTGTTAAGGGTTTGTAAATCCTAAGAAGCCATATATCCAGCATCTCCAAGAGTGAGACCTGAAACTGAAGAACCATTTTGCCTGAATAGAGTGAGTAGGATTTGATTTGAGATCTCAGTGTGCTACAGCTGAACTTTGCCGTTCTCCTTTCCTCAAGATGTTTGTGCTGAACAATACTGCAGGGATTTGTGCTGTTGATTTTTCAGAGCTGTGGGGTTTTTAGTGTGTGAGATATTCAGCTTGATAAACTTTCCACACAGGAGCATCTCTTTTTTTCTTACTGCTATTTATATGCAAAAATGCAGCATTGGAAACAGCACTTTTGCTGCAGGACTTTTTTCAGCACAAGTCCATGTTGAAGATGTCCTGATGTGGTGTGCTGCTGTCTACCTTCTCCCTGGATGTCTCTGTGGGTAAACATGAACTGTGTCTATAAGGGGCTTAGCACAAATAAACTTAACTCTGCCCATTTTCCACCATCTTTCAAAACTCATGAACTTCTCCCAGATAAAAGAACTCGGCATGAGCTCTCTAGCCTGTTTTAGGGCTATGCATGAAATTTAAGCTTCCATAAATATAACAGTGTGGTTTCCAGGAAAGGGAGTCATTAATTTGAGGGTCTGATGTCCTTTGCTGCATCCCAGAGGACAGGTCCAAATGAGGATCCTTCAGTCTTGCCTGGAGAAGCTTTGCATTTGGCAACACGGGGTCCTAAATCTGTGCTAGTTCTCCAGTTGTCATCAAACTACTATCCTACCCTTATCCTTTTCCAGATGTTCAAGAAGAAAAGCTGCATTTTACCCTTGCTGTCAGCTGTTTGACAGTGCTGCTGCTTTTTAAATAAATACAAAAGTGAGGATCTTAAATCAGTGATTTAAGTACAAATACACTTCTAAACCGCATTTGAATAGAGTTGCTGTTGCTCACCTGTCAGGGCTCTTTCTGGAGCTTGGATCTCCCTAGGCTGAATGTTTCAAGGAGCTTGCTTTGCTCCCCCATACTTATCAAGTGTTTTGGTATTTCTGGAAATGTAACTCTTATGACTGGGTTCTTGGGAGAGATCTCCCTCTCCCATGTGCTGCTTGTGGCGTGTCTACAAACACACCACTGGTTGTTTTACAGCTGAATTGCCTGCCCTTTAGCAGCAGAAGTTTCACTGTTGTTTTCAATAGAAGTAGGGTCAGACCTTTAACAGTTTAAGGTTTTACGTGCTTTCCTTATTTTAAGGCATCTCATTATACATTTTTCTTAGGGTTCAACTAATGAATTGAGTTTGGTGAAAGAAGCCACCCTTTCTAGGTAACCTGTAGCCTTACAAATTGTCCCAGATATACTCCTTTGCTCCTTGCAAATCCAGAAAGCAGCCACCTCTTTTGGTACCAAGTGAGGGATTTCTAATGATAAGCTGGGAGAGACAGCAGAGCTTTCTATATCCACAAATAGGCATTGCAAACACATTATACTGCAGTATATCCTGTCCTCTTGTTCCTGAGGGAAGAGATGCGGCAGCTAAAAACTGTGCTTTAGAAACAGCGTTTCTGATTTTCTGATGGTGAATTTAACTTTTACTGGTGCTTGAGGCACAACTTCAGTAATCCTTCTCTGAATCATCTTAAACTGGTTTAATTTCCAGGGCTCTTAAGGTATCAGCTGCTTGGAGATGCACTTTGGTCAGAGATGCCTTCCATAAAACTTCCCACCAACTTCAGGGTCCAGCAGAGCCTGGACTTAGCATGGCCAAACCACCCCCAAGAGATGCCTCTCTCTTTCCCCTGACTATGAAGAAAGCAAAGACAATCTCATACATGGAATTGGATGAGGGGAATCCAAGCTCCCACATACAAACTGAGCAAGGGAATATATTTTCAGCTGTCTGAAAATACTTCTTTTCTGAATCCATATTTCTGAGATAACTACTGTGTTCCCTTTGGATTTGGTTTTTACATTGCATAGACCTCTGGAAAAATGTTATCTATAGAGACTTGCCAAGCTTTATTCTTTTCTCTCATGTCACCAGGTGATATATTGGTGTTTGATCTTCAGGGGTTTTTAACAACATGAGTTTACTTCTAATAAAACAACAGTCCTGAAATGAATATTAGCTATATTTTAGACCATGTTTTATGTGGTTTGCAGACTAATGAGACAGAAGGAATAGGACAAGGAAGGCAGTTGTTCACTGTACTTTTCCTGCAGACCAATACAACTAGAGTTGTTAAGCACAGCTTTACCACAGTTAGATTGGATGGGATGGTTTTGCTTTCTTTTCTGTGCAATTACAGCTTAGACAATGGCATGAAAAATTATTCACCAGCAGAAGGAATGCTATAAAGAGGCTGTGGCAAGTCACTTAGTCATGAACACAGAATCATAGAGTGGTTTGGGTTGGAAGGAACCTTAAAGATCCATATTGCAATAGTCTTTACTGATCTGCCTTCCTCACCATCTGTCTCCTCTCTGTGTGCTAATCTGTCCTTGTGGTTTTACTTCATCTTTGCTCCCTGATGCTCATGTGGTTGTTCCTTGCCCTTGGTCTCTTTCCTAATAGAATCATAGAATCAGCTAGGTTGGAAAAGACCTTTAAGATCATCAAGTCCTACCATTACCCCAGGATGAGCTATGTACCTGGTGATGGATAATCCCTGCTCAGGCTCCCACTGACTTCAACAAACCCTTGTTTTCACCTGCTTTTCCTAGAGGCACAGATACTCAGGCAAGTACTAAGGTGACAGAGAGCAAGAGCCACAGTCCTGGGCTCTGCTGCCCTCCAAGCTGTGCAGGGCAGCCCCTTGGGCAGGACCTGGCAAGCGGTGGAGGTTGCTGTGTCTCTGTGCCAATGCCAAGAGGAGATGCACTCTCCTGCAGCCTGCTTTAAACCCTAAAGTTTCAGCACAAGTGGCCCTGTCTATGAGCATGACTGCGTGCAGGAGAAAGGAGGGAAGAGGCAGCATGATTTAGCAGTAGGGTATTTAAACAAGCAATGCTGTGTCAGCATTGCGATTCTGCTAGAGTGATTATAAGATCACCCCTTATCAAAAAAACAAACTACTTTAAGAAAGGAATTCAAACTCAGGCTTCATGCTGAGGCCATGGATTTAGGATATCCCAGAGCCAGGAACAAGCACACAGTATGGTAGTGGGTGTCAGGACTGGTTTGGAAATGCAGAGTGTGTTGGAGCAGCAGCTATCTGCCACTCTATTGCTGATGTGCCATGGATAGTCAACCCTATCTCAAACTGGGCTGCTGGAAAAGAGCAGTCACAGTACCAGGGAAGGTTTAATCATCTGTGAAAAAAATAGGCATGGGAAGATGAAAGAAATCAGATGATGGGGATTTTATTTACATTACTCCCAGTTAGCAGTGTGGGCCAAAGAAAGGGAAGGCAGCAACTTCACCTTCACACTACTGTCGTGTTGTTTGTTTCCTTTAACTTATTAGAATCATATAGAAATAATGTTGCCCAGTCATTAATACCATTGAAAATTAATTCATATGTGGAATTGATTTTTTCAACTAACTGCGTAAAATGGTATAATATCTGTTACAGATAGGACTAGAGCTCAGATATTCAAAAGGTGGAGACTCTTGAGGACAGGTGGCCTTGGGAAGGTTCAATCTTTTGTGATTAATAGCTCTCACATTTTACTCATGAGTGCTTCATTCTTAGATCTGAATAAGCAGCTCAGAGCTTGTGCAAATGAAGAGTGTTCCCAGTAAGTGTGTATATTTACAGTGCATTTGATATGTAAGAGCTCCAAACAACTGAAGTACTAAACTTGTTTAAGTCAGTTTTGGGTTTTTTAAAAGGAGTCTAGATACACATGACTTCATGTTACGGATTTTCACTCCTGGTTTTTATGTTGTATGTATCCCTAAATTCACGTATGTATGCAGCCGCAAAAAAAACCCAACCCTGAAACAAACCACAGTTCTCAGGAGACAGTCACACACTTGAAAGAGGAGGTGATTGATTTAGAGGTATGTCTATCCAAAGCAACATTGACTAGATTCCTTCTACACAGACTTTTGTATTACATGGGTAAGTATCTTGAAAAGTAGCCCATGCTAATAGCGATAAATGCATTGGAAGGGTAGTGATGGACATTTTATCCATCTATTTTCTGGCTGTAGCATGATGGGAATCGGGATTTCCCTGTTATCCTGACTTTCCCCTTTGCAGTGGCTAGTGCAGAAGAGCTGCTACTCTAGTTGGCTTTTTGTTTTGTTAATGGTTATCTCTTCATTTTTCTGTTAGTGAAAGTAGACAGGTGGGATTTTACCTATAGGCAGCCTATAACTCACAGGACTGGCGTAATCATTTAAAGGAGAGTAGTGGAGTGAAATGGATGAGACTTTTGTTTAGACAGGGATTCTGTTCCTAGCTCTGCCTAAAGTGACCCTGCACAGCCTTTCCAAGCCTCCTATATTTTATCTCTGGCATGGGTGGATTGATACTTGCTTTCCTCATAAAGTAGGAAGATGGAGCTGTGCTTAGGAATAAACTATCTGAAGTGTCAGTATCTTTAGGTGTAATCAGGGAAAGAAGTAAAAGTAGGATTCCTGGGTCCCCTCCGAGCCTTTCCCTGGCTGGCGAGGCACTTTAGCTATCCCAGCTGCTCTTCCAGTAAGTGCTGGGGTTTGCTGGGTTTATTCAGTTGTTTTTATAAATGATGGAGGAGCCACAGAAATGTGCATAGGATGGGTAGGTAAAGTATGTTTAGAAGTAAAAGCATATGAAAAGTTTTTCAGTGAGTGGATTTCACACAGTACCACACTACCTTTCTCAGTCCATCCTGCTGGACCCTGTTCTTGCCCGAATCTGAATTCTTACTACAAATCCTAGCAATATAACAGGCTTTTAAAATCATTTAGGTTGGAAAAGACCTTTAAGATCATTGAGTCCAACCATAACGTATGCTGTTAAAACAGTGCGTTTTTTCTGCTCTTATTTCTAGAAGTAGATGCTGGTCAATGTAAAGGGTGAAATGTTTCCCAAAGCATGCACACATTTGTATTTAATCTGAAAAAAGAAAACAAAATTAAACTGAGGCTGATTGATTGAGGTAAATATCATATGGTTAAGATAGGGGGTTTGATTTACTAGCAATTTTGAAAGACCAGAATCTCCATAATCACTTCTTTTTGGTGCTACAGATGGCATCCAGAGAATCTAGCCTGAACACAACAGGAATGTCGGAATGAAAGGGTTTACTATTTCAGGTTTTTATCAGTTCTTTTTCATCAGAAATATTAATGGAGTTCAGATGTAATTTGGTGGAGTCCCATGTATAAACATTTCTCTGCTGTCTGCATTTATCCTAAGCTTTAATGTTCTTCATCAGTTTAGCATGTAGAGGAAACTATTTCAGAGAAGATAATTTTTAGCTCAGCTCAACTCTTTTTATGTGCTTGCTTTTGCATTTGATTGCTCTGTTTATGTCCAGTTTTTCTCAGATCTTTTTGTATGGCAGTTTTCCCTGGTTTAGATGTGTCTTTCAAACCAAAAAAGGCAAAAGAATCTACATTAAAGAGAGTTGAAGGTGTGATGTTTAAACGTCTTTAAATCTTACCCGTTTGTCGTTGGAAAACATTCCAGTGTGGCAACCTTGTTAGAGTCTAGGGTAAACAACCACTACACAATGAGAATAATTAGGAGATTAATTATGTGTTTTAATGCAACTAAAACGTGTATATGCATGCTCAATACACCACATACTGGAAAGCTTATTTGGGATTTCATGTACCGCATTTTGAGCAAAAGTTACATTTTGGTTGCTTGAACATCATTTCCCTGCCCTGGTCTCCTGTTTTATCACCACCCTAGCCCTGGGTCTTTGATATTCTGACACCTGCTGGGTCTCAGGTTGAACCCAGTTATTAGTCCATATCTTGTTGTGAATTTAAATCACAATACAGATTGCTTAGAGAGAAATTAAGCAATGTTTCCAGCCTCTGAGCACAGCAACCTGGGACAGCCAAGGACAGCTGTAAAGTTCTTCTTTTTAAGAAGTTCTGGTTAATGTCAGCTGAGAAAGCTCTCAGTAAACAAATGAATAATTGATTGCTCAGCTTTCACATAGCTACTGCGTTTCTGGGCTCACATGACTCATTTGTGAACCATTCCTGTCATCCTAATGCCATAACATTGGAGAAATGATGATTGTTTCTTGGAGGATTCTTCTGTGGACATAGTTGCCAAGACCAAAGCTGTAATGGTTTGTTATTATGACCTTTGTTATTCCATTAGGCTCAATAGCTTTAAAAAAAATGATGTGTGCATACTTTAGGAAAGTTTTTACCCTTTACATTGACCTGACATCATAGTTTATGCTACAAAATGTATTAATGACAAAGCAGTGTTTTCATGTCAGGAGGACAAATTTTAACAGCTATAATCTGCCCTTAGTCATCATAAATACAAATGTATTGGTAAAACAGACCTTGTTAATGCAGCCAAGACAAATCCTGGACCATATTTCAAATCGATTGAAGCACTGGTCTGTACACACTATGATATTTTTGTGTAGCTTCAAATACATTATAGTCAAACCGCTGTTAACGTTCATTTTCCAGTGGGTGTTGCAGAACAGTAATGACCCATCAGATACAAACAATCTAGGTCATTTTCCTCTATTATTTAAAGAAGTGTAAATGTCTTTGAGGATATGGAAGGGCATAGGGAGCATTCCATTAATATTGTTTTGATGGTTTTTTAATACTCAGAAAATCATCAGTACAAACCCTTGCGAGCATCAAAGTGCTTGCAAATTACTTCCATACAGTTTAATTTGCAATCAGTTCTGTGCATTGTAGTTAACTGAAGTACCATATTCAGTACCCCCTGCTCACTGGCTGGTGATATAAAGTAGGCTCACTATTTTCAATTGCTCTAGCACTTCAAAGCTGACAGGCTGCCTCCAACAGCTCCTTTCTGGTTCTGCTTCCATAAATTCATTAACTATATGCAAAAGGCTCTCATAGCTATGCGCATTTGCTCTCTTCCTCTGCTTACACCCGTTCTTGGGTACACAGGTCTCTCAGGATGCAGAATGGGACCCTGGGAAAAGCTATGAAGCAAAAAGGCTACCTGCTTTCTCTCAGCTCCTGTTCTTTTTTTCTACCTAGCATCTGAAGAGCTCTTGTTGCATGGAGATGCCTGCTCTAAGAGGTCCTGTGGAAATGTGTGAGAAACTCTTGGTCTCTGTTTTTCCAATGTCTTTCTGGAAGGGAACTGCCTGTCATTGTACTTATCTCTAACACCAGCATGCTTCCAACACAATTGAGTCTCTCTTTGTGGAGGCTTTGCTGTAAGGCATTTAGGCAGAGAAAGGAAATAATGAATTTTCAGAACTCTCTTGCAGATTTGCAAGGAAGCAGAATTGAGGCAAATCTGGGTATTTGTGTCTGGGGTTGGGGCAAAGGGAAGTTTCTTTACTGTGTTTGCAGGAGATGTTGAGCTCACCAAAGAGATGGTTACAGGAGACATACACCAGAAGGTCTCACTCCTGTTAATGTTACTGAATAAACGTCTGTATCACTTAAAATGAGAATGCTTGTCCTGTCCAGGAGGTAAGATGAGGAGCAGGTATTTACTGCTACAAAAAGTGATGAGGAATTCTTAATGTTGGGGAGCAAGAAGAAACTTAGCTCAGAATATCTCTGCAAGGAGAAAACTTCCAGTGCATGTCGTTATCCCATGCAAATGGGTAAGAGCTTATTTAGAGACTCCTCTTTCTGGTTTAGACCTAAATCCTTCTGGAAAACAGTATGTGTCTTAGGAATCCTGGATGCAAAATTATCATGCTTCTGCTTGGTCCTGTTTAACTGTTGAATTAATCGAGTACAATTGCTTAAGGCCCTGAAGGGAAGGATGTAATAAATCTTGGGAGTATTTGTTCTGGTTTATGGCTGGGAGAAGCTGCATGACATTAAATCAGATGTTATAAACATTTGCAGTGGCACAGTTTCCTTACTCTGGGCATTGTGGCATGAGTCTTGAGAAACTAACGAGGTTCTGTCATGAGGGCTGGATGCGTTTCTTCTTATTATTGACAATCGGCACTGCTTTGCAAGCGGTGGCGTTGGGCAGGGTTGCTGAGCTGTACGCCCTGCGCTGTCGGGTAGAGGGCAGTCGGATACAGCAGACGGTGCTGGGATCCCGGCTCCGGGCTGAGCTTCCTGCCTGCTTCCTGGCTCCCCCATTCCGAAGTAAACTTTCACTTCATTGGAGAGACAGATTAATTGTACCTGGGCTCTGATGCTCCTCCGCAGTTGGACAAATAGTTGTTGTATGTGGAGCTTCTCCTTCGTGCTGGGAGCAGGAACTACAGAGACGTGTAGCAACCAGCTGGAAAAGAATTGTCCTACCTTAATTATGAGTTGAAATGGAGCTGCCTGGAGTTGTTTTCCTCACCACAGTGGGGACCTGCCCCAGCACACTGGGCCGAGCAGAATGTGTGCTGTTCTCAGGCACACAGCACACCCTGGCCTCTGGGACCTCAGTCGCTGGAAGAGGTGCAAGGAGGCAGAATCTCTTTTCCCAGGATCTGCCCTCCAGCAAAGAGACCTTTGTCCCTGCTTCAGGGAACAGTGAACTGACGAGTTCTTGTCTCCTTATTTGCAAGTACCTAAACAAGCTGGTTTGCACCGTGCTTCCTCACTGCATGCATTGCTCGAACCCTTCAAGGCTGCTTAGGACCTTAACGGTGTAAATGGTGTCAACCTGGATGAGGGGCCAAGGCTGGACCCCCTTGTTGCAGGGAGGAAAGGGTAAGCTGAAGTGTCTGCTCCTTCTGCTCCAGCCAGTGAAGGGTGAGGGTCTGCTGCTTCCGCCCCATGCTCCCTCTGCAGCAGTCGCTTGCTGACTTGCTGGGTGAAGCAGGCAGAAGGGCTGTGATTACTGCATTGCCCTGGTAGTCCACTACCTTAGACCTGGTGCCATGACTTGGTGGTAGCTGGTGCTCTGAGGTCAATGCCAGAACTATGCTGCTCCTCAGGGAATACCAAGTCCCTGTGGTACAAGGTTTTCTCCTTGCTGAGACGTTTGAGAGCCTCTGGATGATGGGAGGATGCAGCTGCTTGAATTGTTTGAAGGGATCACTTGTGAGATGGATGTAAAACCTGTGTTTCAGAATTTGAGCTTTTATTGTTCTTTTAGTTTAAAGGAAGGTAAGAGGTGAAAAGCAACCAGGTTTTTGTGCCTGGGAAGAAGCTGGTGATCCCAGTATAAATCAGCATGTTGTCATAAGTCTGAGCCTGCATCCAGTCTGAAAGGAGAAGTGAGCTGCCCTGTTTACACTGGGGCTATTTAAAAAAACATCAGTACTGTCCCTTGGCTTACTGCTGAAAGGTGTAGCCATTACTTCAAGCATTTTGGTATTCCATGGCCACGTTGTTGGCTACAAGGTGTATGGTGGGCTGGGCAACCAGAGAAAAGCATCTGCTGTCAAGACTGAGGTACTGCTCACCCATCTCCTTGGACTGCAAGCCCAGGACCCATGGGGTTGCTTTGCCTGTACCAATATCAGATCTGGTCCCAGCGCTTTTGCATGTGCTGGGCCATCTCACCCAGCTTCTGTGGGCTCCCCAGACCTTCGCAGGAGCTGCTTCACACTCACTGGGCAGTGTGTGAACAGCTAAAGCATCCATGCTTTAAAAATGCAGCTGAAAATGTAAACGATGCAGGACGGAGCTGCATGTGGGGGCTCTTCTGCCTCACATCTTGTAGTGACTGCAGTGTAAAGCACATCCGCAGAGCTGCACAGTGCAGGAGCAGCCTGCCACAAGAGCCTTGCAAGCACCCTGGCCAGCCAGCTGTTTCCCAGCTGGAGTTGGAATCTCTTTAGGAAAGTGCTCCCTGCTGAGGGGCTTTTACTCATCAGAGTGATATTTGTGTCATGTTTCCTATTGGGTTGGTGAGAGCATGGTTCATGAGCATCTGGATGTGCTCGGGCAGCGGAGGGTCCATCCCCTCTCTGGCAGCAGTGGCTGGGCAGGAGCAGCAATGCCAAAATGCCTCAGAGTTTGTCTATTGCAGCCTCATATCCAAACAAATACATTCCCAACTCTGCTGCCAGCAGTGCCAGGGATGCTGCTGGTGCCCATGGGCTCCCATCTCTCTGTTCCCCTGTGCCTGCCCTGGCATGTGGACTGCTTGGACCATGCATGTGCATCTCATGCGTGGTGCCTGGGTTGTAAGAGCTCAGCACTTCCCTGGTTTTGTTTGCAACAGCTGTGGAGAGCACAAGGCCACACCACAAAGTATAATTATTTTTTTATTAGAACAATTTCCTGGGAAGCCTTTTTTTTTTTTTTTCCTTTTTCCCCTCTCCTTTTCCTTCTGTAATATTGCTTCAGGTTTTAAGAGGGGAAGGAAAATAACAGTCTAGAGAAAATAGATTGGTGGGACCATGTTGCATAACACTAGAACAAAGGGGCATTCAATGAAATTAGAAGGTGGCAAATTCGAAACAGATCAGAGGAAGTACTTTTATATGTGTGTCCAGGCTGAGAAGCAGCCTGACACAGGACATAGCGATGCCAGCAATGCAGTGGGTTTTGGAAAGGGCTGACGTTTGGATGGGCAGCATGAATGCTGAGACCTACTGAGGTTGAGAGAGGGTGGATTGTATTAATTGGCTAGAAATACTAAGTTTTCAGGTGAAAGATGAGCTCTGATTATCACAGTCTGGATCTGAAGTGGGATAGGTTACCTCAGCACCTAGTGGGGCTTCAGGAGCAGATCTGAGCATCCCTGAGACAAACCAGTGATGCTGAAGAGAACCTACGACAGCACCAAAGTATGAGCACAGGTCCCCTGAGTGCTAGCCATGAGGCCACCCTCTCTCTCACAGCCGGGCTCTGGCTTTCAGAGGTGTTCTTCATATGGACAAGGTGAGCAGGGCTTGGCTACAAACACTCTGGACTTGCCTTTGGTGAGGAATCATAATCGTGTGCCAAGAAACTTGGGGTTTATTCCTCTGCTTCAATGTTGCTATAAAAATAAATCTCTTTGGAGATATCCATAATAGTTAATGGAAGTCTTGAATAGAGGGGTTTTTTTCCCTCCTACTGACCTAATAAAGTGTATTGCTTTTTCTCCCAGGTATTTTTATGTTAGCAGGCAGTGGCTGCTGGTGGAGGAGAACCCTTTCTAAGTGCTATGAACTTACTCTGCATGGAGACCCTCTCGCCAGCCACTGACCTCAGGCCCAAGCAAAGCTGAAACGTAGTGCTTGTCCTGATGGTCACCATCCTGGGCCAGGAAATGCGGCAATGTGTTTGGATCAGGGAACAGCAGCGTTCTCCCCTTATGATTGTCTGATTTATTGTATGTCTGTTAAAACAATGCTTTTGGATTCGTTTTTAGATTTGCTTTAAGAAAAGGGAGAAAATGAAGATGAATGGAATGGAACTGGCACTCTGGGCTTGACGGGCATAGCACAGAAACCAGTTCCCACAGACTTGATGCTAAAAGTCACACTGAACCTCTGGATCCAGGGCTCCTTGCAGATCATTTTTCCATCTGCTTGGGAAAGTCACCACCGCAGTCTCCCAATGGCTGACATGGGGATGCAGCCAAAGCTTCCTTCTGGCAGCCTGCACCAGCAAGGGCTGTTGGTGCCCACCACCATCGGGATCAAATGTTGTCAACCCCCCCCCCAAAAAAAACACCCACATGTGCAGGAAAGGAAAAGAAACCATTTTCCTACCTGCTGAGGTACATCACTGCAGTGGTGGCAGTGAGGCAAGGGGCTGAGTGAGCTCAGCCCTGTTCAGGATGTCTCCACAGAGCATGTGGTGTCCAAACGTGCTGCTGCAGCACCAGGAGGGCATGCGGGCTAGAAAGATGATATTCACCACAGAGATATGCAGCAGCAGTAATGGAATAAGGATTTTCTGTGCCTTAATACTGATGTGCTTCACCTATCACAGTCTCAAATCCAAAGAAAATCCTGGCTCTGGTGAAGCAGCAAACAGAAGCTGCCTCTTCCTTCTGCTCTGCAGAAGGCAAAGGAAGTTATCTATTAGCTGATCCAAGCTAAGGCTTGAAGTGCAAAGAATCATTGCATCATCCCCATTTTAACTCTTGCAGAAAGCCCACCCTTTCTTCTCCAGCAGATAGTTTGTGCATGTGGCATGTTTTCTTTGGACATGACTCATGCGATGCTGGGTTTTGATTCTCTTTCTCTGCAGCCTGCCAGGTTTTGTGCTCTTTAAAAGTGCCCTGCGTTTAAACAGCTTGTCCTGGCTGCCGTGCTATTGTTCTGCACACATGTGCTATTGCCGCTATTGCTGCCGGACTATTTGTCTTTTGATTCCATGTGGCTTGAAGATTAAGCCTCAATGAGCAGCTCTGTTAAGTTCACATGAGTTTTCCTCATCTCTCTGCCTGGCAGGTGACTTTGGCATCGTTGTGCTCTATGGGGCTACGTATGCACTTAGGAAGTTCACAGGGTTCTGAGCTCTCCTTTCCTGGCAAATGATCTGTAAACACACTCTCAAAGCCAAGCAGTTGATTTCCCTGTTGTCCTCAGGGCCACACGCTGAGGATCAGCTGTGTGCCACGTTTTCGTCCCCCTTCAGAATAACGGGAGATTTCAAGGGGGTGAATTGTCATCCATTGTTGGATACCAGTTCTGTCGTTTTTCCTTCTTTGCTGAAAACAGCAGACAGGAAAGTAATTACAGGAGCAGATGTGACTTGTGACGTAAATGTTGCTTCTGGCCTTTTTCTCCTTTAAGTAATCCAACAGGGTGATTCCAAAGCAGCAGTGAGACACATGGTCCTATGGTGGTCATTTCAAGCTTTGTCTTGACTCAGGGAGGTCCAGGGACAGTTTGAAATACCTTAAAAGACACGTTTTCAAACGAAATTACCAAGTAAGTCACATTTTCAGAGCAGCTTCAATATGTGCATCCTGCATAACTGCCTGCATGAATCCCTTCTCCCTATGCACTGGCTTACTAATGTCTGTCCTCAGCAAGATACTGAAGTGTAATTACTTTGGAGTAACAAATCAGTGAGCATTTTCACATTTCTCTTAAAGACAAGTTAATTCCATAGTCTTGACATAAATCTGAATTAAACTATTTAGAACTTTGAAATCACCTTGTTTTCAGGATGTCGTGTAATTTATTCTGAATCAGATGCAGCTGTAACAGACTTTAATTCCTTGTGAACTCACCTGGCAACATCTACCCAAAGCTCACATGGAAAATGGATGCAATGGCTGTTACTGAATGGTGAACTACCAGCCGACGGTGGGGCCAGGAGTAACAGGTACACGTCTCATGTAGGGTCAGGTATCAGTGCACATCCCAGGAGCAGAGAGAGCATGCCTATGGCTCACCTTGTCACTGCACAGCATCCTGGGGTCCCTCTCCCTGCCTGCAGACAGTAGTAGCGGGCATTGTGCCCTCTCAACGCCACAATTAAGGCCATGAAGCTTCATTTATTTCATACCCTTTGCTGGCAAAGGTTTTGCTTTTGTGTTCTGGAGGGGTGGCTGAGGAAAGGATGCTGGCAGGGGTGGCCGCCAGTGTGCTGCAGCTCTGAGTGGCACCTATATATGAGGGCTGACTTCATCTTGTGTTAAGTTATTCATATGCTCTTATTTCTGGCCAGAAAAAACCGTTCTAAAACGTGTTCTGCCTCATTACCAGTTCCCACCCAGGGACCTCCTTTCAATGTCGCCAAGCTTCCTAGCACCTCACCACAGGGACCAGTGGGGACACAATAGCTCTGGGGTGTTTATTTCATTTCACTTTTCCTCTCCACTTGGCCAGCAGCCAGCAGAGATGTTCTTTGCAAAGATAATAGTTTCAACTTAATCATTTACCTCTTATGTGTCTAAAAGGAGTTAAGGAGACTGGAAGTTTCCAAGAAAAATAAATGAACAGAACTTGTTTGAGGGGGCCTCCTTAAGGCTGTTTTATTGATTAAAAGAAAGGGAGAAGCAGCAAGCTGTTCCTCTGCACATCACCCATGCCTTATTTATTTCTTTAAATGCCTGTTTAAATGTGGGTGGAGAGTCGTGAACAGAAGGATTATGAAGTGTTTCTCTTTGCAGAGGATTTGCAGTGTGTTTGGAGAGACGGCTCCAACACGGAATTCTTGTCATGTTCATTTTGAGGGTTGCAGAGCTGGATCTGACTTTGGGGGACTCCATCCTAGGCCTGTGTGTGGGTGACAAGCAAAAATGCACCCATTTATTTGGTTTTGGTTGTATTTAAGGGGACTGTAACCCCATCTGGTTCTTTTTGAGGGCTGGTCATCTCTGTCACAGCCTAAAGGTCTGATGTGTGAGAAAGCTGGAGGACCCAGTTCCTTAATGATGGATCTCATTGTGTTGTCTCTAGTTAAGCAGCCACTATCACCAATTTCTTTTGCAATTAAGGCCTTTGTTTAAGCCATAAAACCCCCAAACATCTTCCTTACACCTGCCCTGGCTGAGGGACAGTGATTAAAACCCCATATCTTATTCACTCACATCTGTCCATACAGCTGTTAAAAAAAATGCATGTCTTTGGGAACTGTGATAAAAACAAAAGGTTTCTCTTTCAACAACATTTCACACTCTCCAGTTCCACTGAAAACCTGAAAAATGGGATGTTTTTGGTGAAGAAGCAAGAGAAATCCCTGCTCGCTTGTAGTTGGGGGTGCCTTAAGACAGCAGCAATAGGCTTGAATCTGAGGAATGAGCTCCTAAATCATATGACTTCAGAGGAATCTGGACTTTCATTTAACCACTAAACCAAAAGCAACATTACAGTTCAGCCTAAATCATCAGAGCGTGCCCTGGGAAGAAACAAATGCTGGAAAGACTGGAAGAGCCCAGTGGGTTGTCCTGGGCTCAGGGCAGGGAGTGGGCAGAGGGAGCTGCTTTGTCCCCACTCAGGTTTTCTGGCTTTCTGGTGTGAGGTGGTGGGTGGCTTCTCCAGAGCATGTCCAAGAGGAGAGGTTGTTCCTGATGTTACTGTCACTTCAGCCAGATGTGGGAGAAGCACAGCGTGCAGCTATAGAGCCATGGCAAGGGAACAGCATGCAATCCACAGTGAGAATCTACTGTAATCCAGTCAAATCAGTAATATGGACAGATCCCTCCTCCCCTGCTGTGTCTCTCTGTGTTTTCCCCTACCCTCAAAGAAGCCCCTCTCTGGAAAGGAGTGAAATACATGAATCCATTCCTCCCCTTTCATCCCCCAGCTCCATCCTCTGAGCAAACTGTCAGTGCAGTCCCCTGGGCTCTCTCTCGTCAGCTGCCCTTTGCCCACACATGCGTATATGTGAACATACATGTACTTGGCATCCTCTTCTTGCAGGTATGGAGTGTCTCTGCCTGATCCCACCTTTGGAAAGAGGGCTTTCCTGTGGGTACAGATTGGAGGACTCAAATCTCCATAAAATAGTGGAAAAAGGAATAAAGTTGTAACTGTCATCACCTATTCAGTCAAATTCCTGCAGCGCAGGCATCCATTTTCCAGCCTTTGATGACTAGGGGGGGAAAATTACCTTGCCAGGTGGAGCGTGATTTCTAGCTCTTCTCTTTGGCAAATGAGGGGGATGAATTTAGCACATTTGGAGTGAGATGGAAGAGAAACATCCCTCCTTCTCCTCCCCTCTTCTTCCTTCTCCCCCTGAGCAAGCAGCACCCTCCTTGTTAGAGAACACATCTTCACAGACGCGCTGATTTTCATAAGGCCATGAGGAGGCTCTGGGCTGGGTCTTGTTTCCCTTCCCCCTCACCAAGTGCTCCAGTAACCACACATAATCCAAGCACTTTTTGCATGACTCAGATAGGGTTTTTTTTAAGAACTAGAATCCAATGGACGTTTCCCTTGCTGATACCACTGGGACTAGAAGGTCTTTTTTTTCCCACCAACCTTAAAAACATGCTGATATACTGCATTTTTTCCCCCTTTTCACTATTTTGTTGTTATTAAAGCAACACCAAGTCCCACAGCACCAAAGGATGGGATCTCTCTTGCTCCTTTCTCCCTTATTCAACAGCTAAGGAAAATAAAAAGGGTAATTATACATGAAAGAAGACACTGAGGGACATTTGGACCATCCCTGATGGCTGGGCTGAACTGGGTGCTAGCAGGGCAGGATGAGCCCATGGAATAGATTCCTATCTACAACATCTGAACTACTCCCACCCTGGGGTGCAGATGTGAGAAGGGGCAACAGCCAAGGATTAGCATCTCATCTTCACCACCACCCTGCTTATTGGTCATGTTGGGCACAACCTGCACTTTTCTGAAACCTGAAGCATCCGACTGAGGCTGATGCACATCAGCCAGTGCCTGGTGAAGAGTGGAAAATGCCTTAATGAAAGCAAAGGTAGCAACCTGCAGGCCCTGTGTAACCCAAAGTCTTAGTCCTGGATACAGACAGAAGTGTCAAAGGGGTGAGATCCCACACGGAGGTGTCTGAAGCCAAGGAGAGGGTTTTCACAAGGGTTGGCACCAGCTTTGGTTGCAACATAAGGTGGCACAGACAACCTGCATGATCTCCCATGCTGGAAACAGCTCTGTGGTGGATATCTAGAAGAGATGCTCAGCAGCAGCTCGGATAACCCAGCCCTGAGCTTCCCCTAAAACCACAAGCAGCATATGGGAGCTAACGCGTGTTTTCTCATGTGAATCCCAATGAGTTTAAAAGAACAGGTTTGGGGCCATGGTTCCCATCTGATGTTGATTGCTTGATGTGATTATTCAACCCTGAATTCCTTCAATTGACAGCCACGCTATTTCCAGTCTCTTAGTCAGCATCCACCACTCCGCTTCCCAGTCTGATGAGACCTGGATTTTCCCACACTCCCCTTAAATGGAAACACATTGTTCATCTTCATTTTATTTATTTATTTGGTGCAGAAAAACAAGATAGTGCTATAACTTTGAAGTGCTGGCTCTACAATGGTTGGTTCCTCTTCGGAGCAATGGGTTTTCCTAAAAGCCTTTCTCAGCAAGATCGTTATCAAACTTTCCTTAGCAGGAGACAATGAACATTTCACAGCATGAAGAGGAAAAAGCCAAAAAGGCTGGTGAGAAGACAAATGCTCTATGTGAAGAGATAGCCGGGATGCAGATGAGCTCCCACAGCCTTGTAAATACAGGTTATTTTCTGGCCAACCTACAGTTTCTGAGCGTTTCACTCACTGAGTTAGCTCTGGAGTTTATTGAAGGGTGAAAACAGGGACCTAAATATTACGTGGACACTTCCATCTGAGACCCATAAGCCTCACTCTGATGTGTTCAAATACCAAGACCCTCCCTCTCTGCAGTGCCAGGGGTGGCAATTAGGAAGGGACATAGGGGGACACATGTGCCTCTGCAAGCTGCTGGGGGTGACTTTCCACAACAGATCTCACTGGGACCAGTTTGTTTCCTACTGGGCTGTGAAAACAGCTGGTGACCTGCGTGGTGACACAGCACCTTCCCATGTCTTGAGGTGGTAGGGAGAGAAAGAGACAAAGGAGACCTTCTGGATGCCAAACCCAGTGATGGTGAAGGGGCACCATATTCTCCCTCAGCCTGCCTAAAACCTCCCCTGTGTCAGGCAGGTGCCAAAGGATGCTCTGAGCTGGGGTCAGCTTGAGACCTGACCTCTCCTAAAAATGCCACTGGATTTTGATGCTGGGAGATGAGCAAGCACAGTAAAGGGCCATCCCCACCAAGGACCTGCTGAATTTGAGCTGCACCCACCAGCTCAGCTCATCTCTATCAGAGCCTCCATGGGGGCAGTGGCCAATGTTCCAGGTTCAAGTAGGGGCTCAGGTGTTGGTTTTGCTGGGGGCCATCACTGCTTTGCTCTGGCTGTGTTGGAGCAGCTCGTGCAGGCAGGTGGCAGCTTTGTGTGGAGGAAACATATCGGCTGGTGTCTGCCATAGGTTTTTTTCCCTTGTAGCCTAATTGTACTTTTAATTATTTGGTGGATGGTTTCAAGCCAAGACTCTGCAATCAGTCAACGTTTGTTAGTTAAAATAGAAGTAAACACTAGGCTATATAAACAAAGGAGCACTCTGGTTTATTGCCCAGGGATAACACCAGCATTGTTGCATGGACCCTTGTCCAAAGGCTTTGAAGATTGCTTGCTCTATTTATTTGTCTAAAGATGGGTAACTTTGTTCTATTTGCTCAGCCTCTTATGAGCTTGAATAGACAAGAGGTAACGTGCGGTAAAGGTGGGTCTGGCTCTGAAGGAGCCTGGAGGGAAAGTATGTTCTTGGATTCTGATCTCATCCCAAAAATGTTCCACATTTCAATACCCTTAGATAGCTTGCACGTTGGAAATGCCAAGGAACCGGAAACTTCCTCTCCAAAGTCAACTCTGCTTTCATTAATAATTATTTTAAGACAGCATTCAGAGAACAAAACAGTACTATATGGAGCAGAAAGAGTCCCATGGGAAACTGGGGGCTGAACAGGATTTCAGCCCACCATCCTGTCTCTCACACTGGATGTTGAGGATTAGCATCCTGAGATGCAGACGAGGTGTTCAGGTGAGGTGACAGTGTGGGACATGATGAAGGGCAGGAAGGAGAGCTGCCCTCCAAGTGATATCAGCAACAGCAGAGCCGGGGGAAAGCAAGCAGTGGGATGCTCAGGGCTGTACACGCAGGGCTGTGAAACACAGCCTGAGGAGCACATAGAATCATAGAACGGTTTGTGTTGGAAAGGACCTTAAGATCATCCAGTTCCAACCCCCTGCCATAGGCAGGGACACCTCACACTAAACCATGTCACCCAAGGCTCTGTCCAACCTGGCCTTGAACACTGCCAGGGATGGAGCATTCACCACTGCTTTGGGCAACCTGTTCCAGTGCCTCACCACCCTCACAGTAAAGAACTTCTTCTTTATATCTAACCCGAATTTCCCCTGGTTTAGCTTGAACTCATCACCCCTTGTCCTAGCACTACAGTTCCTGATAAAAGTACTCCTAATTCCTTCAGGTAGTAGAGATGTGTGCTTGACCCCATTTCCCCATGGTAAAACCAAGCTGCAGAACATGAAGATGCACATTTTATTGACCAGTATGGGTCTTCTTTCAGACATGACCCTTCCTTGTTTTTCTGCCATAAAGTCACTGCCCATGCCTGTAATCTGCTTCTACAAGCCCTGTAGATTGTTACAAGTAGTATTAAATTTATCACTTCTGTATGCAACGCCCCAGTCCTGGCAGCACGTTTTGAAAGCACAACAGCAACAAGAAGCATATGTTCTGAGAGTCAGACTAGTGGGATTTTTTGTATTGCCAAGGACAATAATTTTTTTCCCCCCTTTTTTTTTTAATTCAAAATAAACATCATGCTGGAATGTGCTGCAGCAAATGGCTTGGGCTCTATTATATTTCATGCAGCTTTCTAAACAATTTTCAACCCTGCTGGCCCGGTGTCAAACAGAAGGCAACCAACAATAGCAAAATCCCATTAAAGCTGAGAAGGTTCCTTCCTGAGGTGAACACGGCCAGAAATAGTAATCTTGGCTCTCTTTTCAATTTGGCATTGGGGACTAATAATGCCTGTTCTCCTAATGGAAATTATCTAATTTCATCCAAATGCAGCTCCAGAGAGAGCTGGACTGACGCACAAACAGTCAATATAACAACATTCTTCTTGAAGAGCTGAACAATGGGGCTTTGGTGGGACCGTGATTAACAACGTCAAACTAAGAACAAACAGAAGGTGTAAAAATAGGCATCTGAGGAGCTGACACAACGGACTATTTTTCATCTGTAAAGCCAGAGGAGAATAGCTTGTTAAATTGTATGCTTGGAGCACTTCATCAGATGTTGTGTGGAAGGACAAAAAGAAAATATCCCATTTCCCATCTGGGTCTGAATGTACTGAGGAACTGCACATGCCTTATTAATATAAATCACGCTAGGAGTATAATTCCCATTAGCATTAAAGAACCATTTTTCAATGAAATACTCCTGCACTAGGAACACCTAACGGGAAATAATGATGTTTGCTTCATTTGAAGAGAATAGTAAAATACAGTATGGAGACAGAGAAGATAGAGAACCGTTTCTTCTCTTCAGCTCTATGGGGTTTTCACGTCTGTCATGAGATATCCCCTTCCCAGCCCATCAGGGCCATATCCAGCTGTGCTGTGGAGGCCCCCTGAGGTGGTATGGAATGGGAATGGGGGTGAAGGGCTGCTCCAGAACTTAGAGCATCACCACAGTAGGGGGCAAAGCGCTGCTGCCCTGTTTCCTGCAGGGCTGGGCTGGGTGAGGGAAGGGGTCCAGCCTCCCTCCACCTGCCCCTGCTTCCTCCCCAGCACAGCCTCACATCTGGAGCAGGCTGAGATGGCTTCAGGCCACCTCCACCCCCTTACCCGCATGTCCAACCTCACCCTGGAAGAAGTCATCGTTGGCTTAAAAATAGCACTCCCCGAAACAAATCGCAGTCCCGGCCGTTATTTATCATGTCTCAAGAAAAAGCAACACTTCCTACATTGCCCTTTCATGCAGAATCCACAGCTGGACTCACAACGGCTCCGCTACATTAAAAAGCAGAAGCATTAGACGTAGGTGAAACGACCGCATAGCTCATTAGCTCTGGTGCCTGGCGGGCTTTGCCCAGGGCTCTGGTTTGGTACTTGCCCTGTAAGGAGATGCATGTGTCCAGGGCAAACACTTGCCCTGGGGTTTGTCCAAGTACACACTGGCTCCTGAACCTCAGCATCACCTTGGTTGGACACCAAGGGGTTTATTCTCCTTTCCCAGTTAAGAGCTGCAGCTCCCTTATAGCTTTTAATGAAAGTCTAGCCTTGAAACATTAGACAAATTTCCACTTCTGGTTAAGCAGGTATGTTTTAGGGGTTTTAATTCTTATGAAATCTCAAGTAGCCATTTACTCAGTGTTATTTTTAGAGTGTGAGCTCTGTGCTTTTATCCAATCCCTATATGTGCACTCAGGCAATGGGATTTCGTACGGGACACGACACAGTTAACTTGCCTCAGCGTTGTGGCCGATGGCATCCAGGACTGACCCTGCTCCCCTTCGCTCACCCCACAGGTCACCCCCTGCTCGGGGTCCGCTAAAATTGTGTCATTTGCTTGTTCTCCTTCCCCCTAACAACAATAAAACTGGTGAAACGTATGGAAATTGCTAGTAATGAAAGAAAAGTGCACCAGAAGTAATACAACACCGTGTTGCCCCTGGCCTCAGCTTTCACACCCGGTTAGTCCCCAACTCTCAGAAACACCAGCACCTTTCTCCATGCAAAAGTCCCAGTCGCACAGCCCAGCCACAGGCTCAGCCCTTTCCCTGCCCTTTTTTGCCCTCCCTTTTGCCCTCCGTCCTTTCAGTGGGATCCCTCTTGCTGGTCCCAAAACAGCCAAGATGTGAGACAGACTCTTGGCAAGGAACATTTGTTACCCCCAGGCTTTGGCAGGCAGCAGCATCCCGCAGGAATGAAAGCAGCATGGCCCAGTGGCCAGTCTGTGCCACCTGCCTGCAGATAGTGCTGCTGCCTGGGTCTGACAGAGACCTGGGACACATTCAGAGTCCAATGGGTGCCCAAACCATCCATAGGGATCTTAGGAAGGAAGTCTGGGAACGCTTTGGAGCACAGAAAAGCCTTCTGGTGGAGCCCATCCCCAGTGGCTCAAGATGTGCTGCACAAAGAATGGATTTGACCCAGGAGGGTTGTTGTTATTGAGGATTTTAATGTTAGCTTGCACTAGAGGGTGCTGCTTCGTTGGTGTTTGGGAAAGGTTGCAGTAATGAGACTGTCTTCGATGTCTTTATTCCTTACAAAGTTAGGCTGGGACTTGGAACGTGTTGAGGTTCGTATTACCATTAAGCATGGCCTCAAAATGAAACATATTGCTTAGCTGGGAAAAAGAGAATGTCTTGGCTTGGAAAGGAGTTTATACATCTGGGGGGCAAGGGTAAACATTTGGGTTAGACACAGTAACAAATGAAAGGAAAAACTGGTCAGCCTTGCCTTTTTTTCTCTCCATTTCACAATTCCAGGATGAATGGATGTCTCAAAGAACTGAGAAATTGGGAAGAAAAATAAGGACAGGACAGCGAAGGCAGACGCAGGAGATAATGAACCTTTGGAATTCACTGCTGCAGGACAGATAATCAAAATCTCATGATAAAGTTTTCGAGGAGAAATAAAAGCGAAATACATTTTATGACCGCTACAGTCTTTTGGCTAAGATAAAGGTAACCAGATCCCAGGCATCGAGATAGAAAATGATGTGTTAGAGGTATCAGTAGGAAATGACTTCCCCTGTGTGCTGTGCTGCTCTGCTGGCTGTGCCTCCTCTGTTTTTGTTTCCACTTGCTGGAGGCATGGAGGAACAGCTATTGCTATAGGCAACATCCCAGACCCGCAGCTGGGAAGGGGATACCTTACGCCACTCTGCTCAGCTCCCAGAGCATCTCCCTACCCTACCAGGTCCTCAGGAGGGGACCAGGATCTTCCAGGACCTGGTGGAGCCTGGCACAGGGAATCTGGGGTCTGCCCATGGAACTGAGAAGGGATGCCTGGACTTCATTTAGGGCAGATTGGGTTCTAGCAAGGGAAACTGGTCCGGAGGGTGTGATATATATGCTACATAATCCACTGTGCTTGTTTATGGGATCATAAAACTCCCCTGGCTGGCACTTCCATTTGGCACCCACCAGAAAGCTTCTCCCTTGGGCAAAAAAAGGTTAAAATGGGATTTATTTTTAAGAGCCATGATGGCATTTTGCTGGGGTTTTATACAGGCTAATAGCAATGAAAGAGGTGATTTTAAAGCTGGACTGATGTATACCTACTGCATTTAAGTCCACTTAGAACATGAAAGGAGGGCTGGAACAGAACCAATAACTGTTCTCAAATCCAGATGAATTTTACAGAGTAATTTTCTTCTAGAAACTTGACTTCCTTCCGGGGTTGATTTTGCCTTTTATGTGACTGCATTCTGGTTGCTTTATTTCCAGCTTCCCCGCATTTTGGACCGCTGTTGGCAAGAAGGAGGAAACTCTTTCTTACTGAAACTTTTATTAAGCAGTTATTAGTGTTTCCTTCTGATACTGAGTGGCTTTTCTGTGTAGTGCCTTTAATGTACTGCTGCTGGAGAGGCAGAGGGCCTAAAGCATCACAGAACCATAGAATAAAATCGTAGAATCAACTGATCAAGTCTCCAGGGCTGCCAAGGCCACCATTAAAACATGCAACTGAGGGCTTCATCTACATGGTTTGTGAACACTTCCAGGAATGGTGACTCCACCACTGCCCTGGGAAGCTTGTTTCAATGCCTGAGCATTCCTTTCAGCATGGTCTTGTAAAAATAGGTGGGGTTGCTCTGATGGAATCACAGAGGGGATGACTCACTATGGGAATAACAAAATCCTCTGTTCGGGTTCTATCTGTACTTGCACCTGAATATGCAACTTGAACTAAGATACACTGAGCCTGTCCTCAACAGTTTGCTTTTGGGTCGCACCTGAAAAAGGTGTAATCATACTCTTGTCAGATATAGGAAATACCTGTGGGTGATCTTTCTGCACTGAGAAGTGAATCACCTTCATATTCATTCACTGCTGCTTGTTCTCAGCCTCTGTGCCCTGTGCAAGCTCAATCCAGCGTGGGCGTGCGAATGCTTCTCTCATCGGCAGTTGCACATTAGAGCAGGAGGTCAGCACTTCTGCACGTCATGTCACCTTTAATCAGCTGCTGGGGGATTAATTGCAGACCAGCTCTCTGCAGATCTCTCTGTTGGTGTGGCCTGGAAAATCACAACTAGCCCGTGATAACTCCCTCTGTAAACAGATTACGGCTGGACCTTGGTGTAAAGGTGAAGTAACCTATGAAATCCGTGATGCCAATGGAAGTGAAAGCAAACTTGATGTCTTTCCATGCGAGAAGAACCCATGTGAGACTGCAGGAAGCAGCTCCAAGAGGCAGCACTTAAATTAACGGGTGACCTGGTGAGAGGTTAGAGCAGACTAGAAGAGGGTCACAGCAGTCCTGCCAACCCCAATCCCCAAATGTATGTTTCCACCAGGTCCCTCACCCTGGCTGGCCACATGATAAAGAAGTTTGGGGAACTATGGTAGAAAACAACCCCTTTTTTTACTGGAAGAATTAATTCTCTACAGTTTGACTTCCCTGGGGACAAGAAGAGGCAGACAGGGATGTGATGGAGGGAGTGTGGGAGACTGGCACTTCAACTTCAAGCAGCTTGCTCAGAGTGCCCGGCTCCAGCACAGCATCAGATGCTTAAAAATGGGCTTCGGGAAAGCCAGCATAGCAGGCAGGACCTGCCTGCTCTAACCCATAGGAAACCCCCAGGAAGGGACCATCCTGACCTTGCTGCTCCTCGGAACACAGCCTCCCTTCCCAGGGTTGTGGACGGGAGTTCTTCTCAGCTGCTATTTATCATCCAGACCCTTCTTTAGGATTTATGTATCTGCAGCTTTTCATGAAAGTAGAAAGGGGGATGAGGAAAGGGAAAAAGGAAAGGTCACCCCTCTCTCTGTAACGGAAGGATGCAGATCTCTAAGCCAGGCAGTCAAGAAAGAGGGAAAACAGGAATCAGTGTTTTCAGGTCCCCTCTGTCTGAAGGGACTTGAAGGACTACAAAGCATTTGGGAGAGTGCAAAAGGTCTCTGTACTTGAATCCATCAGCTTCACATGATCTAATGTGTTTCATCAGAACAGTTGAAGGAAAGACATGGAGTGCAAACACGCCAGTGTGAGAAATCATAGAACCAGAATGGTTTGAGTTGGAAAGGACCTTGAGATCATCTAGTTCCAACTCCTCCAGCTCAGTGGCTGTTGTATTGGAGTTGGAAGCCTTGGGCTTTGACTCCAACATATGGACCTGTTCTAATGGGACCCCTTTGACTGTAACATATGGTCATTTATCAGGACACACAGAAACCCTCCCGTGAGTTTTCAGACCACCCCCACACAGCACTGTTAGGGGGATTTTGCTTCAGAGTAATTTTAGCATGCCCAGCTGACTCCATTCCCATCGGGATACCTGCTTGTGCACCCTGAGAGCTCTCCACAGGCGGTCAGGACCAGGCAATTCCCTCCAAAAACACACCCTGGCCCAAACTCAGATACTGAGGGACAAGGATTCGAATGCTCGGCAAGTGGCACAGCGTTACTGACACAGGTACTCGGTAACGCGTAAAACAAGAGAGGAAATGCCTAGGGCTGACCAGCTCCCGTCCTCTATTCACCCACGGTTTGGTTCCCAGCCGTTGCTCGCTCCTTGCTCGCATGGAGCTGGAGGGAGAGCCACGTCCCGGGGGTGCCTCGCGGGGGGGGTCAGCAGGTGGCGACAGAGAACAGGCTTTGGGGCCGGGGGTCGGCGGGGGTTGCGCGGTTCTCGGCGGGAGCTTCCAGCGGCGTTGAAATCGTTCTTGTTACGGGTACTCCTAAAGACAGTGGAAGCTGTAAAAAGTTTGTTCTTCTTTTTACGCATTACATCTATATATTACATAGATCTGTATGGCCGCCCGCAGCTCGACGGGGAGCCCGGAGGGACGGGGACAGCCCAAAGAGCAGCCTGTGCCCGAGAGTGGGGCCGGGGAGCTGCGGTACCTCAGGGTCAGCCCTTGTATTTTCTCCTTGTAAGAACTCGAATATGTATATGTGTGTATATATACACATATATATATTCGAATATATAGATATGTATATATACACTCCTTTGTCAGAGTGTATATATATACATATTTATATATACACGTATATTCACCTCCTTTGTCGGCCTCGGGGGGAAAAAAGAAATGGGGAAAAAAAGAAAAAAAAAAAGAAGGGAGAAAAAAAAAGAGGAAAAAAAGAGGAAAAAAAGAAAAAGAAAAAAGGGGGAAAAGAGGAAAAAATGGGGAAAAAAGTCTTTCGAGACTCCATTACAAAAGGAAAAAAAAATAATAAAAAGGAGGCATCGCTCCTGCTGCACAGTTCATTCGCCTCCTTCTCGAGTCCCTCGGAAAGCAAGATTAAAGGGGAAAGTCGCAGCTGTATATTTATGTTTTCATTGCTAGAAGGGAATTGATTTCCTTGCATTTATTTTTGTAGTTGCAATACACAAGGGCGGATTTGCGTCACCAAAGCAACTTGCTGGTCGAGATAAAGTTGCACAAATATTGAAAAGGGAAGTGCTCGCGCTCATTATGAAGTTTTTCTCCGGAAGAAATAAGGATTTCTGCTGTATCCTAAAATACTAAAGCCGCTTCTATTTTGGGACAAATCTCGCAGGCACATCCGCTCATTTAGTCCGAGTTGGGACCTCTCAAAAAACAGGAGATGACCTGGACTGCAGCGAGCCCCGGGCTTCCTGCAGCCTTCTCCCTCCTTGCTCGGGGAGGAGGGGCCGCCTCCTCCGCGGCCTCGCAGCCCCACTCCTCCCTGGGAGGGACACCTCGAGGAGCGGGGACCCCGACAGAGGGAGAGGACGGGGCTGGGGTAATGCAGGTGCTCCTGGTTTCGCCCAGCGGAGGATGCGCGGGGTGCTGAGCCGGGTGCGGCCCCGGAAAGGCAGCTGCGCCCGGGGTCCCTGCTCCGCAGCTCCCTCGCCCCGGGGGAGGGAGTCAAGTGCTTCATTGCGACGTGCTGAGTGTTTCCTTTCGGGTTATTTCAGTCCCCTCGAGGTGACAGCGCCGAAGGAGCGCTGCTCTGCGCGCCGACCAGCTGGGTCCCGGGCACCAGCACCCGCCAACGGGCGCTTCGCTCAGCAGCGGGGCCAGCGCAGCAGTGAAATAAACTCCTAAAATAAAAGAAAACCACCTTGTTTGGGGGTACTTTTGGTGTTGTGTCGTTTCTCCCACCATCCCCCGACGGCCTGACTAGCAGGGATCTCGGTACCGGTGGCAGTTGCAGAGCTGACTCCTCTGTCCCCAACCCTGCCGGCCGGGATCATGTCAGTGGAAATGATACAGGGAACCGGAGTCGTTCGATCCGGTTTGAGAGCGAGAGGCTGGAGCCCTGCTCGTCACGGCGGGGAGGACAAGAATGGGGCAAGGGAAAGGGGGTTTCCGCTGTCTAAGCAGGAAGACCTCAAACTTAATCAACCAAGGTTCGCCTTCGGTTTTGGGACACATCTTGGCAGGCAGGCCAATCTTTATTTTTCGGTTTCGTGTCGTTAATATAAAGCAAAGCGAAGCGCTGCCGGGAAATCGGCCCAAGAAGCGCATCCCCCTCGCCCCCAGGTGGATTCAGTATTCACACAGGAGCTACGGCGTTGTACTTCACGGGAAAAGAAATAGTTTCCCTTTGTGGTTCCCCGAAATCCTTCAGAATTTGGGAAACTATTTGAGAAAATAATAATAATAATTTTTTTTTTGTAACAAAATCAAAATAAACTGCAATCGTCTGACCTGGGAGCCTGCTCAAAACGGCAGCGACTGGTTTACGTGCAAGAAAACTAAAGGAATGTTGTGCTTCAGAACGAGGTCGGGACAAATGTGGATACTAAAAGGGAGAGAAAAAAGGGCAAAAGACGCTTTCATCAATTTCTCCCTAAATTATTGCAGTGGATATAGGTAATAATTGCATTCTAAAGGGAAAAATGGGGGTGATTCAGTTATCAGTAGTTTGCAAAATTACAAATGGTTTTCCAGGTGAACTTGGTGTGGAAACAGATGCAGCCTCTCGGCTGGAGAACACGGAAAATAGCTGTAGAACTACATTATGGACAAACCACTATTGATTGATTAATTAATTAGTCGCTGCTAATGAAGGATCCAGCGTGTTCTGGGCCCGACATAGCTCAGAGCTCTCACAAACTCATACGTTGCGTGCCTCAGCACAGAATCGTTTTCTTCCAGACTATCCCAGGCTCATTTACCCGGGAAGGAAACGCATTTCCTCGGGAATCATTTCCAGGAGGACCGAACTGCTTCCAATCGCCAAGAACTGGTCTGCGCGTTTCTTTCAAAAGGTTGGAAATCGCTGCAGCAAAAGCAGAGACATTTTTGGGGGTGGTGGGTGTAAAAGTCAAGAGTGGAATTTGAGAGGGAGTACCCTGAGGGGCAAATCAGTTCGGGACAGGGCGTGCGTCCCGTGCCCACGCCCCGGCTCTTCATGGGCGTGTTCTGCAGGCGGTGCTGCCCGGCCGAGCCGATCGCCCATTGGAGGCGGGGAGAGAGCGAAGGCTGATCCGGAGCCGGGAGTGTCGCTGCCAGAGAAAGTTTTAGGGAGGGGTAAATAATACCCCCCCCTCCCCCCCGCGGTGCGAGGAAAGGGGGTTTGGTTTGAGTTTGTTTTGTTTGCGCTGCTCCTCGTCCGCTCGCTCTCTCCGTCTCGCCGTGGGTTTTGGGGACTTTTTTCTTTTTCTTGCTGTTTTGGTTTTGGGTGGTGGTGGTTGCCCCTCCGGCAAGTGCTACTCCGCCAGCCGCCCCCCCCCCCCCCCCTCCATGAGCCCGGGGCAGCGGGCAGCTCCTCGGCGCGCACCCGGGAGCTGAACAGCGAAACGCCGCGTCCCCTCCCCGGGCAGGATGTACACGGCCGGGTTGGCTCCTTTCTACGCCTCCAACTTCAGCCTGTGGTCAGCGGCTTATTGCTCGGCATCGGGGCCGGCAGCCGGCGGCTGCTTCCCGCTGGACACCGCGGCGGGGAAGAAGCCGTCCTTCTGCATCGCAGACATTCTTCACGCCGGAGGAGAGGCGGCGGGGGGACCCACCGACAGCCTGCCCGGAGCTCCCGGTACTGGGATGCCGGCGGCCCTGGGAGCCGTCCACCACGGCGGTCCCTTCCATGCCACCGCCTCCCCGCTCCGGCCCACTCCCGTCGTGGCCCCCGACGCCCCGGCCGCCGCCTTCCCGCCGCGCCTCTCGCCGCTCTCCGCCGCCTACCACCCGCACCACCGGCCCCCGCACCACCGGTCCCCCGCTGCGGCGGCGGCTGGCGGCGGTGGCGGCCCGGCCCCAGCACGGCTGCCCGGCGCCCACACGCCCGGTTCGGCGCCGGCTCCCGCCAGCAAGGACCTGAAATTCGGCATCGACCGCATCTTATCGGCGGAGTTTGACCCCAAAGTCAAGGAAGGCAACACGCTGAGAGGTAGAGAAACCGCCTTGACCGCTTTCCGTGCTCCTTTATTTATACTCTAATAGTATTATTCGTGAAAGTTTTAAAACTTTATGATCTAGCCGAGAAAAGAGTTATTTGGGGGTTAAAAAAGAAGCTTTATAAATCCAAGCCTCTAATAGAGCTCCCCAAACAGCCCGGCCCCGCTCAGGCAGCACTTGCGCCGTTGGCACACATAGCGATAGCGGGAACATCGAGATCGGAACGGCCTCACTTCCCTAAGCGAGCCCGGGGTTTTTGCCTCCGAGGGCACAGCCTGTTTTAACGGCTTTCGCTGCAATATCCCCCCCCTTTCTCTCTCCGGGGCGTATAAACATACTGGTCAAGGGAGCGAATCCACCGGAGGATGCCGGATCGCCGGGGCACGGCCGCCTCTCCTAGGAGAGCCCCGGGGCACAGAGGCGGCTGCCCGGTCTCCCCAAGCCGCTCCGCCCGGGGTTGCCGGGTTGTGTCGGTTTCGACCGCGGTGTAACAGAGCTCTCCTTGTTCCTGTGCCCACAGATCTGACCTCCTTATTAACTACCAGCCGCCAAACTGGGGTTCATCTCCCCACCTTGCAGCCTTCCGCCGGCCAGTTCTTCGCGTCTCTAGACCCCATTAACGAGGCCTCTGCTATTCTGGGTCCCTTAAACACAAACCCAAGGAGCTCAGTTCAGCACCAGTTTCAAGATACTTTTCCAGGTACATCTCGTCCCTCGTCAACACTCCCTCCCGCGGCACAGGGACCTCCGCCCGGAGAAGCCCGGCCCCGGAGGGATCGGGTGTTTAATAGCGAGGCTCTGATTTTGGGCGAAAGCCGGGCTGCGTGGGGGGGGAGGAAGAGCCGATTAGGGTCTGACACAAAGCACCGTCCCATTTAGAACAAAAATAATAACCTGCGCTGAGAGAAAAGGGGTAGGGAGGGGGGAGAGGAAAACATTCCGGTCCCAAACCGCTTCACCCTTGCCCTAGGAAGCACATGCTACCCGGACCCAGCTGTGCCGGCCCGGGCCTTGCCAGCACCGCAGGCCAGCTGTTATTTTGATCGATTTAAGGCCCCCTTTCAGGCACCGACATTAATAACGCTGTCTCCTTCTCCCTCTCTCTTTCTCCTCCTGCTTTTCTCCCCCCCCCCCCCCCCCCTTCCCCCAACAGGTCCGTACGCAGTTTTAACCAAGGACACGCTGCCCCAGACATACAAGAGGAAACGCTCCTGGTCCAGGGCTGTTTTTTCCAACCTGCAGAGGAAAGGCTTAGAAAAACGGTTCGAAATCCAGAAATACGTCACCAAACCGGACCGAAAGCAACTGGCGGCGATGCTGGGACTGACGGATGCTCAAGTAAGAACGGCCTCGGCTTTATTTCAAAACTTTACTTCCAGTTTATAGGGATACTGGGGGACGTGGGGGTGGTGGTAGTGTGTGTTTGCAAAGCGTTTTTTCCTTTCTTAATCCCTAGTGGGGTGGATGAGGAGGGGGGCTTCCCCCCGAGGATCTCCTGCTCGCAGGGCTCGCTGCGTTTCGCGGCCCGGTGCAGAGGTTTCGCCTTTGCTTTGGGCCACGGCCGAGGCAGATGATCATCAGTGTGTGCTTTACTGAAGTGCAACTCGCTCTAGGAGGCAGTTTAGGTCAAAGGAAGTAGAAGCGAACACACTATTTTTAATGTGTGTCGTTTCCACACCCCCCCCCCCCCCCCCCCCCCGTTTTATTCCTTTTTTCTTTTTCGTTCTAAATCTCTCCCCGCATTGTGAAATCCTTAGTTCTGGGGAAGTGAAAAGTCTTCTTCAAACGGAATCATTAAACGCCACTCTGTAATGATTCCACTTTTGACGGCCCGCAGCGCACAGAATTGTATAACGCTGTGGTTTCTTGAGCAAGAGCTGGTTTCCTGGAAGAAGGAGAGAGAAAAGACAAAAACAAACAAACGAAAAGAACCCCAACCCAAAACACCAGCTCGGAGGGGGGTGTAGGTGGTAAATATAAACTAAAGCCACCTCTGCCGCTCACGGGTGCGGGCAGAGGGAGCTGAGGCCGGCGCCCCCTTTTTTTCCCCGCGCTGCCTGTCCCCGGTGGAAGGCTTTGCGGCCGGGAGGTGCGCGGAGCGGTGCGCGGAGCGCGGTGCTGGCCGTGCCACCCAACTGAGGGCGGTGCGGCCGCAGGTGAAGGTGTGGTTCCAGAACCGGCGGATGAAGTGGCGACATTCCAAGGAAGCGCAAGCCCAGAAGGACAAGGACCCGCCGCCGGAGCCGGAGGCCCAACAAGCCGCCGCCCAGCCTGTCGCCGCCGGGGACCCCGAGTGCAGCCCCAGCCGCTCCGAGGGCGACAGTGACAGCAGCGACGCCGACTCTCTCGACATGACCCCCAGCGACACGGAACGGACTGAGGGTGCCGAGCGGAGCCTGCCCACCGCCGGGCTCGGCAAGTCCTCCGGCAGCACCGGCCTCCCCTCCCCGCCGCAACCAGCCGCTGCTGCTGCCAGCCCGGAGCCGCGGAGCGGCCTATAGACGGGGCGGCCTCCGCGCCCGGACCTGCGCGCTAATTTATCTCCCTTCATCCCCCCCGGGAGAGCGGTAAGGCCGGCCCGGCACCGGCACCATCACCGGCCCGGGGCGAGGGGCCGAGGATGCGGGAACCGCAGCCCTGGGAGGGCGGTGCGGAGGGCGGCCTCTCTCCCTCCGCGCTGCTCGCAGGAGAGCGGGATTTCTTTATTCCCCACTTATAATTTTTATTCTCCGTCTCCTGGCCCTTGTCCTCTCCAGGGAAATCCGAGTGAGGGACTCTGAGAACGTGCTCTGAAATCCCTCTCTTTTCCACCTCTCCCCCCCCACCCCAAACCAATTTACAATGTGAAGTATTTTGCCAACGTCCTCATCGGTTGCAACGTGTTGCTTCGAATAATCCGGCCAAGAAATACTGCACTGACAAAATATAGAAATATATATATATATATATCCTGTAAATAAAATGTTTGCTATGGTTTGTAACCACGCCAGTTTGTTGACCGGGATGCAGAGAGGAATGCTGAGGCTGCCCTGGCTCCTTCACCCCTCTCCAAAGGCAGCCGCTGTCTCTCCCACCGGGAACACAACACACACCCCCAACCCCCACCCTGAGGCAGCCAGCTTGTTTTTTTTTGTCCCTTTCCCCCCTTCCTTTTCGAATGGAGGCGATGACAAGAACTGGATTTGATGTACTGAAATTGTGCCCCCGGTGCGAAAGTTGCCAGTAACGGTTTGAGATGCGCATGTCTGTATGCGGATCTTGCGAGGCGGTTTTGGGGGGTTTAAGGCAGGACGGGATCGCACCGTCTGACGGCTGGGGTGCTGCGGAGACCCGCGGGGCTGGTTTTGTGGTGGGGGTTTGTCTGTGAGTTTGCTTTGCCTTGGTGTCGTTCCGATTTGCCGCGCACCTCTCTGCAAGCCCCCGCGGCGGCGTGGGGAAGAAGTGCTCTATGACGTCACATGGGTGCGCTATGACGTCACGCAGGCGCAGAATATCGTGTCAGCATGGTTCCCCTCCTCTCTCGACGGGGCTCCCGGAGGGTCCAGGCCGGACTCCGCTAGGGCTCATCGTCGGCTTCGCTCCTCGATGAAGCGGTGTTTGGTGCTCTGCTCCTCCCGAGTCACCGGAGAGGACGGGGGGGAGGGAGGGGAGACCGCTTCTTGTTCAGCCTGCTTCTCCCTCCTCCCTTACCAGGCAGCGTCGATTAAAGCGAAAGCCGCAGCGGTGAGGACCCCCGTCCTTGCCCACTGTTTTGTGCCTCAGGGCTTTTTGCGAGGCCCTAACGGTAGCAGTTATGTTTCCACACACCCGAGGGGCTGCGGAGGCCTTATCCTGTCCCGAGAGATCGGGGCGAGGGCAGGCGAAGAGAAGCCGCTCCCCCTCCTCTGGGTCGATGGGCGCTGAGTCTGTGACACCGCTGGAAAGAAAGAGGGGACGGAGAAACAAGGCGTAGGACCGATAGGTTCTCTGGGGCTGGGGGCGGTTTGCCGGGGAGGACGCTATCCTCGGGGACACGCCTGCTAGCAGGTAACTCCAGTAGGAATAAACACCTGCTGAAGGCACAGGAAATACAGTATCCCCCCGCCACAAATACCAGGGAGAAGGAGCTGGGGCGAACGGCAAGCCAAGAGGCTGCTTTGCTGGGGGAAAAGGGGACGGTAAAGTTTGAAATAAGGTGTAACCGAGCGGGTAGAGCCATGACGGGCAGGTTCATCTCCAGAAGGGCCGCGCACAAAGCTCTGTTGCGCACCCAGATGAGCCAGCGCCCGCGCAGGGCAGCGCCCCAGTGGTGCTGAGCCCGTCCGAGCCCCGCTGGGGCAAGGAAGAGGGGAGACGAGTTGAGAAGGGGCTTGCGAATTGGTTTTGCCTTTAAAACGCTGTCAGGGAGGAAACGGGGGTGTCACGGCTTTTCGGGGTGCAGAACGGGCCACGCCGTTGGCTTCCAGCCCAGAAAGCGTTTGTTCCTCGGGATGCTGCTGTGCCCGTCAACGCGGGGATCGCTATGGGATTGGTTGTAACTTCCCCCGAGAGTAAAGAAACCCATGGGATAGATGTCTGGCGAAACACGGCTGGTCCTCCTCCGACAAACCACCGTGATGTGGTGTACGGACAAGCAGGAATTTGTTTGTTTGTTGGTTTTGTTTTCCTCTCCCCTTCCGTGCGGGAGAGAGGGGTTTGAGGTGGCTGTTAACAGATGAGAAAGGAAAAGCGCGTCGGGAAAGAGTTTCTTTTCCCCTGGGTTAGAAGAATCTGCGCCTCTTCCAAGCACAGGGCTCCCCCTTCACCTCCCTGAATAACAGGAGAGCAATGCCCGGCTGGAGCCCGGGTGGGGGGGGGGGGTGGGGGGAGAGCAGGAGCAGCACCTTTATGGCACCTTTTGAAGGTAACGCTGCAAAAGGGGGTAAAAAATAGCACTGTTAGGACTCAGCAGGCTACGGGGGAAGATTCTCAGATCCGAATGAAGGAGTTCGGATGAAATTCCTTCGCCCTGCAGCCCATTTTGCTTCCCTGCCTCTCCACCTCCAGGTTTTGGTGCTCCGCGTGCCTCGGGCTGCTGCTGGGAGGTGGGGTTTTACAGTGATAGGGAAAAGATAATCTCTCCCCTCCATTGCTGCCGTTGTGCACTTCCTCGGGCAGGTAGAGGAAACCCGTGAAAGCGAGTTTTGGGAAAGATGCGCAGATGGGGGGATTTGTGCCCGTCTCGACAGGGGGTTTTCGCTGTCCTGCGCGGCTGCAGTTACTACTCAATTTCTGCGGACAAAAAGTCGTAACAGTGTCGAGACTGCAGGCAGCTCGATCGCCGTTCATCGGCGAAATCGACCTGGCAATAGCCAACGCACCCCACCCAACCAGAACAGGTCCAAAACCTCCTGGGGTGCCCTTTTTGTGTTTGCTTTACTACCAACTGATAACGGGAAAGGCTTTTGACTCCGGTGATTTCTGAAGGAGCCCACGGTTCCCCCACCGATCCAATTCCTCGACAGTCTTTCAACGAGGGGGTTGCAGATTTTCTTTGCCCCCCTCCCCCAAACCCGTTGTGTCTCTTTCCAGACCCTTGGCAGCCGATTTCAGATCCCTTGGGTTGGACACCCCCCGCCGACACGAGTCTGTGCTGGAGCAGCACCCCCTCCTCTTAGGGCCGATAGGGGCTTCCCCGGCGTTGCCCTCGAAGTCCGCTGCTCACGCCAGGCCAAGGCTCTCCGGCACAAACCCGCTCTGCTTTCCCTCCCCGACTGCCGGGCACAGATTTTTCGAGCTTATTAGAAATTAGTTGTACGGGAGACCAAGAAACAGGAGCGATACGCAAAGAACCGAGGCTTCCCTGCCTCCTTCCTGCATGGCATGTGTGGGGAATGGGGCTAATACTGAAACAGGAGGCCGCCCCGACGTCCCAGCCCCGTCAGGAACATTCACACCCGCTGGGATGCACAGCCGGGGTGGTCAGAGCCAGCTCCTGCCAAGCTCCATCCCGGGGAGTAGTTCCCCAATAACCCTCCTTTCCCGGACTCTGTGTTAAGGTGTCCAACGAGATCCTTTTCCCCTCCCCTGATTTCTTCACAGAAACCTCCCACCTCCAAAGAAACTGGAGTCAAACTCAGAAATCACCGCCACGTTGGAAGAAAAAAAAAACAACAAAACACAATAATAAACCAAATCAGACGCGATATTTTGAGCGATTTACGGTGCAATAAGGGCCGGGCGAGGAGCTTACTGTGGGGTTTTGGGAAGGGGGGGTTAAAAGGGTCCCCCTCGACTCCCTGGGCCGATGCTGCCCCCCCTGCAGAGTCCCCGTCGGCAGCGAAACCCGAGTTCGCCTCCCTCGTTAGGTGAGCTCGGCCCGGCTCCTTAGGAAAATATTTTTGCTTTATTTTAATGTCGGGCTTAAGCTGATGTCTTAAAAAATAATTGTTTTCAGACCCCGTTCCGCTCGGCATCGCCGGTTCACACTCGCAGGCACACACAGCTCTCCCTGCAGTTCATGCCTCGGGACTGCCTGGCGTCGGCAAGACAAACTGCAATCTCCGAAATGTCAACTTTTGCCACAATCTCGACTAAAAAAACCACCCCCTCCTTATTGCTGTTGAGCGCCCATCAGAAATAATGGCTGTTTACACAAAACCTTTATTCACTTTCTTAAATAAACACCAGTGAATTCAAATAAAGCAAACCCTCAGCTATAATTCAAGCACAACGTTTGCTCTGTGTATTCTCGGCTGCGGACCTGGAGAGACTCCTCGGAGAGAAATATGAAGTCTCCTTTCATAGTCCACCTCCATTAACTAAATATTCTAGCTCACCTCGTCAGAGCTTATCCTACCCCAGTGTTCCTTTCCCCCTCTTTATTTGACGTTTTCCCATATCTGAAGCGGAAATGCTTCCTCCCTTTCCTCTGTCCGCTTTTACAAAGGTGAGGTCTGGATGGTTTTCTTTACAAACCACTTCCCTTTGCCTGCTTCCACAGCTCCGGGCTGCTGCTGGGGCTGCCCGGCTTAGCGGAACAGGTCTGGCCGAGGATGCTCGAAGCTCGAGGGGGGACTAAGGGTGCTCAGACGAAGGGGTGAGGAGGTGGATGAGCCCGGCAAGGTGATGCCAAGATCTCGTTTATTCGATAAAGCCGGCTAAAGATTGAGTTCACCAAACCCGTGAGCTCTGGCAGGTAGCGGAAAGCGGCAGGTACCCGCGGAGGAAGCCTGTCTCGGGGCGAAGGGAGCGTTGCCTCCCCGCTCACTTCATCCCCCCCGTCCCTGTTCCCTTCATCCCCCTGTTCCCCTCATCCTTCTGCTCCCAGGCCGGGACTCGCGGCCCCAGCCCTAATGAGATCCATTAAGCGTATTATTGATGTTGAGGTTCTCTGTGAGGTCCTGGCTGGAGGGAAGCGGAGCTCTGCTGCAGATACAGGCGCTCTGATCTGCACCACCTGGCTGAAACCAGAGAGCCGTCACTTCATTAATGGGTTTAGCCTTTGCTAATTGGTGTCTTTAGGAGCCTTGCCAAATTCAGCTCCGGGATCTTTGGAGGCAGCTTTTGTTTTTCCTTCTGCCGGCGACATTCGTTGACGGCAATTAGACCCGATACCACTCAAGCTCCGGCGGGCAGCCAAGGGGCCGGTTACTGCCTCCACCATCATCATCCTCATAAGTGCCGCAGGTAAACATTGAGGTGGGGGACACAGTCAACACTCCCTTCACCTCGGTGGCGGCTGCAGCAGGTGACACGAGTGGAGAGGGGGCAAAAGGCGTCCTGTAAGCCCCCCAACGGGGCTGCGCTGCCCGTTTGCGGGTAAAGCGGCCGCATCCAGCCAGGCTGATGCCGGGGCCTGCGGAGGGAGCCGAGCCGAGCAGGGGCAGTGCCCGGGGCCGTGCCAGCCCCACGGTCGCACCATCCCGGAGCCGCCGCGGCCCTCCCCAACCCGAAGAACCGGCGCCGTGGCCGAGCTCCTTTCGCCACCCGCCCCTGGGGTCAGTTTCGTCCTCGGCCCCGCGGCCCTGACGGGGTTTTCTGAGACTCGAACGGCCGTAGTTAATGAAATCCGCTCACCGCAAATCACAGACCTCTGCCGTACGCTATAATCAAATTTCTGCTTGCCTTAAAAAACCCAGGCCACCCTCCTCCACCCCTGTTCTCCGGGCAAACCCCAAATCAAAGGTTTCCAGCCATCACACCCCTCCAGCTATGCTCGGTCCCAGGCTATGATCTCTCCCGGCCTTCATCGCCTGTTCTCCCCCCCTCCCACCGCGATGACCAGTGCCTTTCCTCTATCTCGAATCTGTCCGGGAGTCCCCCAGCCTCCTGCATGCTGGAATTAGATGCCGTAGGGGATGGGGATGGTGGAAGAAACAGGGGTGCTGTAGGGGATGGGGGCGCTGGAGGGGACAGAGAGACTGGAGGGTTTCCTGCATCCAGCACCCGAAAAGAGGGGTCGGGGAGAGACACTCCACAAATCACGCCAGCCCCTTTTCCAGGGTAATGTGTCACCGGCCACGTAAGTCAACTATTCAGGGGTCAGAGACTGCTGATAAATCACGCCGAGCTGGGATTTTATCCTCCTAACGGCACCACTGTCAGCGGGCTCTGCTCACCCTCTCCGTGGGCCATGCCCGGTACCGGCCCCCAGCAAGGCGGCAGCGTAGATGCCAAATTAAGAGGCACTTTCTCTCTCCCACATCTCCTTTTCCGTTCTCCGACTCGAGCAGCAGCCCAAAGCCGTTGTCTCTGGAAAAATGCCGCCTGCCACGGTGCCGCCGCCTCGCAGGGACAGGGAAGTGGCGGCGGGGTTATCAGGAGGGATAACCGGGGCTCTCCACTTCTTCCCCCTTTCCTCCCTTGACTCAGGCACTCTCTCCCTTCACTCTCCCGCTAGCTGGCTGCCTGCAGGCGCGAGAGCCCGCCCGGCCCTGCCCGATTTAAGCCGGGCTATGGAGGACACTGACCCGTGAGGGACCGGAAAGAACCCCCAGCTCTGCCTGAAGCCCCAAGCCTTCAGCCTGTGCCTGATCACAGCCCCGGAAAGAGGAAGAAAGAGGATAAGATGTGGCACAGAACCGGCCCGTCACCACGAAAACTTCCCGGTACAATTCGGTTCCCGATACTGCGTTTCTAAAGGCAAATCCTGGTGTGGACGCTCTGGCCCGAGTGACCCCAGCCCGGGAGAGCCCCTCTCAGTCCTCAACCACTCGTGTGATCGTAGCCGTGGCCCGTTAGTAGTCAGAGGGAGAGGATAGGATGGTCCCTGCTTCCCCTCCCCAGCAAGCGCTAGGGGACGTCCCCGGGGGGTGGGAAAGTACCGCGCCGATGGGCTCCCCCGGGTGCGGGGTGTGCAGGTCCTCGCCGGCCCTCGCTCCTGCCGCCGGTGCCCAGTGGGCACCGGCCGGATCGGGCCCCTCTCTCTGTCTGCAGTAGACGTGTTTATTTGTGCGCCTACCCCTCGCCATAAATCCCACCATCTATAACAGTTATCTACATGGAAATTTTTGCCTCCCCCCCCCCTGCAGCCCCCAGGACTTCCCCCTCCCCTCTAGTTAGCGGTGATGATTTTAAAAGCATGCGATGATCTAAGCCCTAATACTAATATTATGTATCATTTGGACAGGATAACCATGCCACCTTGTCAAACGCCGCCTCTTTACACAACCCATTTGCTGCATCGCGGAGTCATAACGGCGGTGATGGATGGGCCGGGCCCCCCCGTTTCCCTCCAGCGCGGGGAGGAATGCGGGCGGGCGGAGCCCCCGCGCCCGCAGCCGGCCCGCACCCCGCCGGCGGCAATTTATAGTCTGTATATATTTGCTGGCTCCAGATATCGGCAATGTAATGGATGGTTCTATATTTTATGAATCCGAGGCTCGGATCGCGGGACTCGGGAGTCCCTTCTCCTTGTATGGTGCACTCCTGTCTCGCCCTTAATCCGCCCGGCAGGCAATAAACTTCCCCGCTAAATGTGACGGGAGATAACAGCCAACTCTTATTGATTACAAGAAAATGCTCGAAGCTAAATAAAGGGCTTTTATGAGGATCCCTGCGAAGAGCCTTTCCCCCGCAAGCATTAAGCGCAGTACCGACGTTTTACTGTGTGTAAACTGTGAACTCGTTGAGCTCTAAGCGTGTGGAAGGCGGATGAAAAGCGAAACGCACCGGCGGTGTTGTGCCGGGAGGAGCCGGGCTAGGAGTACGCCAGGCTACAAACTGGAAGGGTTCCTTCCCCGTCCCTCTCCCTCCTCCCTTGGTAAAGGCATCGATCCGGGAAGTGCTCCCAAACCTAAACCCAGGGAGCTCTGGGGAGGAGCAGCAGCAGCGGAGATGCCGGGCAGGGGAGAGGGCGGATGAAGCGGGACCCCACTCACGTTTTAGGGTGGATGATCCCGGGAGGTTCATCCTCCTTCCCCATGTTTCGATGGGCCTGGGGAGAGGCTGGTTTTAGGGGTATATATTTTATTCCGACCATCGTCTTTACAGCCTCAAAGGTGTGACGAGTGTTAAGAGTTTCCACCTGGAAGAGGTATGAATTTTTGCTCAAGATGTCCCGTGGTTTCATTGCTGGTGTTATTCCTCTCCATAGGCGGCCGGTTTGGAAGTCACAAACACATTATTTTCTCCTGCAACCTCACTGCCAGCCTTCGAGAGCAAGCGGCAAACGGTGTTTAGCTGGTTTTAATTCTCGTTGGTCTTTTTGCCACGCTTTAGAAAGGTAACTGTAAAATCACTCGGTAACTGTAAAATCACTCGGTGTCTGCGAGTTGTATCGCATTTTACTGCAAAGCTATAAAACTGTCGTATTCCCTGACGTTTCTTGATTAACTTAGGAGCATAAAGGAAATGCTTGAATAGTTCCCTCTGCAGCTCTCTTTCAGCAAGGGGAAGCCAAGGGAAGATGCTAATATTGTCATCTTATTTTACAATTTATACCGGCTGCCCGAGCCGTGTGTGTATACAAACGAAGGCTCAGTGGGGTTCAGTTTCTTAAATGCAGCCCATATATTTCAGAGATCATACTAGCCTTGATATCTGGCCCGGCGAATTATTTAGCCTGCCCTTTATTGCTGTTAAAACGTTGGCTTCCATTTAAATAAACAAAGGGATCCAGAGACATTTATCAATTCCGCAGAGGTCCAGTTAACAGGATGTCCCGGCAGCGCTGGTGTGTGCTTACGCCCCCAGCAGACCCTCTGTTCCCACCGTACAGGATTCCCCCCTGCTAATAACCTGCACATGGGCCCTTGGCTTCCCCATGCAAACTCCAGCCTGCCATGTGCTTACACTTAACTTTATCTCTAACGCATGTGGATATCTGTGCATACACATAGAATATTATGCTGGGAACACATGGCTAGACTTTTTTTCTTTTTAAATTAATTTTTTTTTTGTGTGTGTTTGTTTGTTTTTTGTTTTTTTTTTTTTTTTTTGTTGAAACTGCACTTTTGTGAGGCACACTTAGCCCATTAGCTGAATTAGCCATTGAGAACCGAACACAGAAAGGATGCGAGCATTGCTACTTGGCAGAACTGGAAAACATTTGGAGGGTTGTTTTATACGGTTCAGGTAATGAATTAATTGTTGGTGTATTCTTCAATCAGGAAAAAGCCATTAAGGTTTGTTCAGCTCTAGTGTGTGGGAAAATGATCTCTTTGATTGAGTTTCCCCTAAAGACCCCCATAAGTTTTCTCTCCTCTGTCATGAACAGTCTGCTCTTTCCTGTCTTCCGGATGGAGGGAAGAATAGGACCTCCGGAGAAAAGCAGCTTTCCAGCATCTTGAATTTCACTTTACATCTGTCTTCCTACCTGCTGATTTAATTTCTCTTTGCATTCGGGACCTTTCAAAATCCATCAAGAGAAAACTATGGAATAATGAGTGGTGTATCACCTTTTATCAGCTTTTTCTTCCTTGCTGGTGGCCAATATTGCAGCTTTGAAAGAAACAGACATCTGGGGGGGGGGGGGGGGGGGGGGGGGGGGGTGGTGAGGCAGGCTGAAAGCTGGGAAAGCATGGCATGGAAAGAAATTCAATCTGAGGAATGAGAGGAATGGATAAAAAAAGGCAAGGCTGATGACTTTTTCATTGCATAGATTTCCTACAGGAGCAGTGGTTACCGATCCCTCGTCTGCTTGTTTATTTAGCGTGTTTCTGAAATGCATGAGCTCCTAAGCTGGCCCATGTTGCTGGAGCACTCTACACTGCCATGGATGAGGCCCAGACCCGGCCCACAGCCTTGCTGTTAGAAAGAAACACTCCAGTCCTTCCACATGCTAGGTCACTACACACCATTTAGTGACTTGCTCCTCACCCCCTCTGGAGTCACAATGAACCTCAGAGACCATCAGGCTGCTGGAAGGCTGGGAATTTGATATCGAAGGGCCATCTGCCCTGAAGATGCCATCCCTCTTCTCATTCCAATTTGCAGGGTGCTGTTTTAGGGCTCTCCCTGGCTGATGCTGATGCAGATGCAGGTCAGAGGATGTGCTGCGGCAGAGGAGGTGGCAGTGCATGGATGGTAAACTGGCAATGGTGGAAATCCAGTGGGGTGTGAGCTGGTGAGCTCCCTGTGCCAGGAGCAGATGTGCTGCTGAAGCCTTGAGCCCTGCCCAGCTCTCCTTCACTAAGTGCCCCATGGAATACTTCAAACACAACCTTCAATGTCCCTTCAGTAGGGCCCCAGCTCTTTGTCATTTTAGTCTAAGACTGGTGATGGGTTACAACATGATGTGGTGTGTGGGAATTGGCCTGTGCAGCAGTGCCAACTCGTGAAAGTCCTGTTGTTAAAACCAGACACATCAAGACTTGTCCTGAGAAACAAAGAGCACTCTTTCCATCCATCCTTCACTTTTGCTAAAGGTTGAGGCAAATCCACCATATAGATGTGTGCTTTTGTGTGGACCTTTGTGTGATGAAACCCACTGAAGTCAACAACACAGGAACCTGAAGTGATGAAAACCCATGTCAAGATCCATCCTGCTAAAGGTAGTAACTGAGCTAGGAGTTTTCTGCTGGAGGAAGTTTTAGTACTGGCCCTAAGTTTCACTGGGCATGAGAAAGGCTTACTTAGGTTTCACTTTGTCCAGGATTATTTGCCAGTTCTACTATAACCGTGAATGAGGTAGAAGAATAAATAGGGCAAAAAGGAAAAGCAATAGCACTAAGCCTGCTGGGGGAAAACAGATTGTGTTTGTTTAATCAATTTTTGACCTTTTTATTTTTTTTTCCATGATGAAGTATTTTAAAGGCAATTCACACAAAGCACAGCAGGTAAGGTTACTTGACTGACATTGTTTAAAATGCCTGGTGTGGAATAGTAATCAGAAAAATCAGAAAAATGAGTCAAATAAGAGCCCAGGTTCCTCCCTGTAGGAAAGAAATGCTAAGTGGGCATTTTTCATCCATAGTTGTCTTTTTTCATATTAAAGCAGTTTCCTAAAATATTCCTGTGATACCAATAGTGGGCCTCGCACACGTCTTCTTGAGCAATTATTTAATCTGCTCTTGCACTGAAATGTTGAATTATTTTCAGTTTTGGTTTTCCTAATCCTGTCTCTAGTGTAGTGAAAGTTTTTGCCTTGGTACTAACTAGCTGGGTGCAAGAACTGTTTCATCATGGTTTGGTGCCCAAAGCTGCCAAGTGTGAATTGGATACCCCTTCTGACAGAAGCGTTTAGAAGTGAAGCTGAACTGTTCCCCTCCAAACCAGCCTTGCTAAAAGGCAGGATACACCTTCTATGAATGAATATTTCTGGGAATATTTTTTTTTTTTCTCTTTCAGATTTATTTTATCCCTTGAAATGTGAGATCAATCCAAAGTGCCTAAGAGGATGTTGGAGAAGGTTCATCTCAGGTGAGATGTGGTGATCCTTGATAAGATGCTGTTAACTGAGAGAGGGAGTGATGATACTTTTTATTATGAATCTTAGGATTGATTGAATTTTCTTTTAATAGCTGGAAACATGACATGAAAATGCATAGGTATCCTATGCTTGACCAAGCTAAAACATTCCCATCCACAGTGGAGTGGCTCCTGAGGGACAATTCCTTGTGTAACTCCCTTTTGCTGACTGACAGATTCAGTTTGTTCTCACTCAGGCATGTGAAATGAATCCAGCTTTCAGCTGCTATATTTATTCTTCTGTTTCCAGTGCAGATCCATTTGCTTGGTATCATTTTTACAAAACTTTGACTTTTGAATTGCACTGTCAATGTTAATGTAAAAGGATTGAGCTTACTCTGCTGGTGGAGGTGCCCTACTGCAAGACCACAACAAAGCCTTGCACAGCACATTGAAAAGCCACCTGTTGAAATAGTAGAGATCGTGCCATTTTTAACATGTGCACAGTAAAAAACTGAAAAGATGGGCTGTCTGAGATTTCCAAAGCCAGGGGTTGTTGAAATCTTGATGGAAGAACACACTCCTTCACTTCTATGCTTCTGAAATACAAAATACCCATTAAAAGCGACAGACTTGAAGCCAAGGCAAACAGTTTCATAAGTTAAACTTGAATACTTTACTTGCAAATACTGATCTTGTGATGACAGATTCATTTTTCCAGCTCTGGCAAATTTGTTTCTACTGTAGCCTACTGGAAATTACCCTGCAAGTGTTTATACTACCATCCTACTGTGAAGGACTCCATGTAGGACACACTATTCAGAGGGAGGGAGGACCTCATGGCTATCAGCAAGGTGGGTCTACATAAGTATCATAGAATCGTAGAATAGTTTGGACTGCGATGAATCTTAAAGCTCGTCCTGTTCCAACCCCCTGCCACAGGCAGGGACACCTTCCAATAGACCAGGTTGCTCCAAGCCCCTTCCAACCTGGCCTTGAATACTGCCATGGATGGGGCATTCATAACTTTTCAACAAGTAGTTTTGGGTTTTGCCTTTTGCAATTGAAACCTCTGGCAGTCTTACATCACACTGCATATAACTGTATTTTAACTTGCTTTTAAATAAAAATAACCAGACAGTGCTTTCCACAGTTGTTAAACAACTGTTAAATACATAAATAGACATCATGTACTAAAATACTGTGTTGATATGAGCCATATAAACAGAAGAGAGCAGAAATACGGTAGTCTTTTTAACTTAATCTAATTTGGTGTCTAGACAAGCTTTACTCAGCACCAGTCTGCTTCAGTGCTGCTTACTGGTACTTGGAGAGAATACAGTTCTGGTAGGCACAGCATAGTCTTGCTTCCCAGTGCTATTAATTTTCTTAGTGGGCTGATGCCTCTAAGAAAAAAGGCAAAACCCCTTCCAAGACTGCCACTGGAGTCTCAGAATGTTTTCCCTGTGCATCTGTGGGTGCTCGGTAACAGCAAGAGTTGTTGGACCAAGAGAGATGTTTGCAGCCCTTTAGCACTATTAATATCACAGTTCTGCTTATGGCTGATGGGATACTTTGAAGGAAAAGGGAAAAAGTAAAAGATGAGACAGAGATGGAGGAAGCGCATAAAGCTTCCCTTTTTATCTGCATTTTTGTGTGCAAAAGAATAGGACTTCTGCCAAGGCCTCTATTTATCCGTTGCTATGAAAATCACTTTGTGTCCTAGTTTCAGCAGCATTAATATATTTTTCTTCAGTAAGTGATCATGTTTTATGACCAGTTTAGACTTATATGGAGGTGCAGTAATATGCTATAAAACTCTACACCATAAGCTGTATACAGGACACATCAACTAGTCTAAAGTGATTACATTAATAAGAGAAGAGCAAATCCTTCTTACGATTTCATGTTACAGCAGATGAGCTCACTGCTCCTGAGAAAGACATTAAATCACATTTGTGTAGAAGGTAGAGGGACCTGCTACATGACTACTGTTTCAAGAAAATATGATGCAGATACAGACCTAGATCCAAGTATAGAAATTAGCTGGTGGGCCCCTCAGGCTTTCTGGCAACCCACATGCTATGGAGGAAGAAGAAACAGCTGCTTCAGCTATCACTGGAAAAGATGACAATGAAGGAAATTAAGCCTGCAAAGGGGTCCATGTCTTGCTGAAGGAGCCAGGGAGCCTTGGTCTGGTACTATCATGGAAAGCTGTGGTGTCACCAAACTGAGCTCCACATCTGGCGTGCCCTGAAGCAGAGGATGAGTTTGCTGGGGGCTTCAAAAGGGGATGCATGGGGTATCTCACATGCATGCCTGCACACATGTCCATGCACAAGCGTATACCTGTGCTCTCCTTGTGCCTGGTATTCCTTAGTCAGGACAAGAGATACCAATCTCTACTGATACAATAAATACACGTGACTGAGGTTTACAGTTCAAACAAGCTATGAGGAGCCACCACAAATCAGCTTGTCATGTTGCCACCAGCTTTACAATCAATCTCCCGTAAAGGGCTTAGGCTCTGACTCCTTTCTTCAGTTTGCTTATTTTTGTGGGCTAACTGGCTGCAAGGGAGTCACTAAAAGATGAGTGGACTCAGACCTTTGTGTTTTAAAAAGAGTGAAGCACTCTTACACTTCAGCAGTAGAGCCCACTTGAAAAAAAGAAGGGATCAGGAGAAAAGCAAACAAAAGCCATCCACCTCTGTGCTAATGGTTTGGGTCTAGCCCCAACAGTCAGAAAATGCTGCTGAGGTGGGAGAAGCTATGGGCAGCTAGGGCTGGAGCAGTTGTGTTATACTATAGTATATGCTATAATAAATGAAACCCTGGTTTGTCCTGTCTGAATGCAGTGCAGTTAATCCCCATCATACAGTTAGAATTTGGATTCCCTTATCGTTATGTCTTTCCTTTCTGGCTTCAGCCCCTGTCCTGCTTTTCCCTGAGGATGGTCTCATGGAGGAGTTTGGCTTCAAAATGAAGCATATCCCCTCAGCAAAGCAGGTACATGTGGCTTCTGGTGGGTGCCAGGTTAGGTCCTGGTGATTTCAACATCCATGTTTTGGCTGTGGTGGTGTGAGACCTGAGGATGTGGTCCCTTGCCATAGGCAGGGGAAGCTTGGAGGTGCTGAACTATGATCTCCCCTTGGTCCTGCTCGCTGCTTTGGCTGGTTTACTTTTCCCATGCAGTTGGTGTCAGAGGGGCTCCCCTCCTCTGGCTTTGGCAAGCCAACAGGGCCCTCTGCACTTGGTGGGGACTATGGGTGACCTGCTGTGAATGCCTTTCTCTGGCACTGTTGAGATTTCTGCCCTAAATGCTTTGGACATTCTGGGTATGGGGACACCTTACCTAGCTGAATGGAACCCTCACTGTTAGTTGTCAATGTGAATGCCACCACAGCAACAAAAACAACTAGAACTCAGAAATAAGGCACTCAACTAGAGCATCATGCAAAAACAACACAATTTCTTTTGCTTTTTACCTTTCCTGCTACTCTGAACCGGGCTAATGGTTTCCATGTTTTTTTCCACAATGACTCCCAAATGTTTTTTCCTGATCAGCATGCTGAATGGCTGTTTCATTTAGCACATAATCATTAGTTGCACTCATTGCTACCAGACAAGTTATTTTGCCTTTGCAAAATACTGAAAGGCATTTGCCATCTGCTGATTCACTCATAACAATATTGGTGTTGCCATATTGCTTTTAATAATAATAATAATAAGAATAATTATACGCTTGGCTTCCTTCTCGTGCTTTTCATCAGATCTTAAAGCGCTCAGAAATCCGAATTGCTCTGAATCCTGTTACAAAACTCATCATCACCAACTTTATCCATAAATGCTGCAGTCTGAGTTCAGCTATCCAGTTTCAGAGCAGAGGCCCCCTTACTTTTTGTATGAAATTCTCCTATCCCAAATCAATCTTTTTGATTTTGTAAAGCAGTTTTCTACCTATTTAGTTCCAGAACTCTCCACCTCGGTCCTAACTCTTGTATTGCCTTCTGTTGTTTTTTCTGTATGGCAAATCCCCCTGTTGATAGGCCACCAGCAACACCCCCAGCGATATGTCAAGGTACTTGGTTACAGATTATCCCAATCACTTTTACGTATTTAGACTCATATTTACTGCAAATGACTGTAAGGGAATCTAACAACATCTTAGCACATAACTTTCAGCTGATGAAGTCAGAAATGGGTGTAAATAATGCTGATGCTCCCTTTCAAATTTGGCTAAGCTGAATTCCTTTTTCTTTCCCATTCAATAATGTCCTTTAAGATCTCAGCAAGTGTCAAGCTCCCTGAGATAAACTCTTGATGTCACAACTCTCCAGCCACCTACTAAATATCTGTCACACCTTTCTCAGAATGCTTGTCTAGTATTTTATTTTGTCTTACTTTATTTTAATTACTCTATTTAGTAAGTAAAGGTATTAAAGCAACTATTCTGGGGGTTTCTTTTCATTGCCAGCTTTTGTACCTCACTTCAGGATTGTCACTACAGTTCTTATGTGGCTTGTCTTAGCCTGGAAAGCCCAAATTAGCAGAGGTAATACTGTGTGTATACAGAACAAAGCAAAAAGTGAAGAGAATGAGAGAAGTGATACGAAGGGATTTTCCAGCTCTGTCAATAAATTTACCACAATAATTACTTCCTTCAACATGTTTGTTACTATTAGACCTGCAATACAGAACTACTTACAACATAATACTTCTGGAGATCTGAGTTCTCTTTTCTGTTTGCAGGATATCTGTGCACAGGGTTGAATGCCTGTAATTTTGTTATTTAGAAGCTATTCTTTAGCTAGTTGCCAGTCTCATCACTCACAGGGCATACGCATAGTGCTTGCTTATCTCTCATGGTGTAGCTGCCATTCTCTCCCCTGTCATTAATACCTCTTAAAGGCCTGAAGATCACCTAGGTCTGACTAAAGCTACACTTTAGTGCTCCCAGTTTAATATGGAAGTATGAAAGGACTCAAAGGCATATTCCTGCACACAACCAAGCAGCATCAAATGGGAGTAAAGATGAAGGCCGAAGACAGAGGAAGATGAACCAGACAATGCCTTTCTAAGGGTGTGGTGGGTGATAGAAGATAACAAAACTCAAGAGGATACAACTAATTTGTGCCAGAAATACATGCAGCATCCCTGAGTATGTGAGCACATAAATGTTGGAAGTCTTAGAAGTGGGTAGAGGCAGGAGAGCATGAGGAAGGGAGCATTTAATGCACCCTCCCTGTTCTTACATTCACCCCATGCAGTTTCCAGCAGCCCTGCTTGAAGATGCGACTCCGGGTCAGAGTATTTGGTCCTCTTAAGAAGGCTCTGATTGCAAATGTTAAGAGGTGAATTTTACTTCAGATGCTCATTCTCAGGCATGCCAAATCAAAATTGCCCCTTTCAGTCACGTTATTGTCAGCGAAGAGGTACTTCCACGGAGAATGGTGAAGAAGTGCAGAAACAGCTATGGGAAGCAAATGCCATTGAATACACAGAACTTCACTGGGGCAAATGTCTGTGGGACACTTGTCTAAGTGTTTCCCCAGTGCTCACAGCTTAATTACACTATTGCAGAAATAAAGAGAACAGATACTTCTCACAGGAAAAGGAAAAGCCTCCGTTCCTTGCCGTGTTCCAAACTCATTAACACTTGAAAGCCTTTCACCTTCCCCATTAAAAAATGAAGGAGCAGGCAATGCAAGAACTCACTGTGATCATCGAGGAAAATGGGACTGAAGGATTGACCCAAGATGGGGGCAGGCTCATCCTGCTCATCCTTTTTTTTTTGGGAGGCATTACAGCCACTGACCATGGATCTGTTGCTTGTTACTGCAGATGGCACTAAGGTGAAGATGAATGCCAGACACATTAGGTTTAGCAGGGTGGGTTTTACCAACTTGAACATGTGGATGAAAAAAGGAAAGCTAATAAATCAGCCACAAAGAACCAGACTGGGAAAGCCAGTCTTTGGGCTTTTCTTTTTTGATATAGGAGGCTTCCGGGGCACAAACAAATACTGCAGACACATATTTGTTGTTTAAACCCAGTCATATTTGCAATCTGTTTAGAAATTTGGCTGACTTTAAACACTTTTTGATGTAAAACCAGGCTGAGAATCAAAGCCGATAGATTAACCCAGCCACTGAGAAACAGGCACTTCACTTCCCCTGGTTAGTCTAGCATGTGCATGAAAAGGACACCCCTCTTTCACCTCTCTGGCAACCATTTTTAAAGCATGAAATTATGGCAAGCTATTAAACAGTCCACTATTGTACTCATGCAATGGGATATATCATTGCATTTTGTGGTGTACTGTGAATTAGCCTCAAGTTCAAACCAGGCTGTAATCTGGAGTAGGTTGTAATGAGGACCAATAAACTCTAGGAAACAGATCTGAGTGTAGGGACCCTTTCTCAGGTCCCATAAGAGCAAATTAATGCAGCCACCAGCATTAATATAGTTCTCTGTGTCTTAAGATATATTTATGCACCTTTGCCAAGCACACTTTTTCCTAGGGCTTTTTTAAAGATAAAAACAAGAAAAGAGAATCGAGGAGAGTCTGAACTACGTCCTGTTTAAACCTATGTGTACCTGGCTGGAACTGTGGGAGTTACTTATGCAAAGATAGTTTTGCTTCCTAAGAAAATATGAGGGGGAACTTGAACCGTGTCTTCCCGTATTTGCTGCTCCTGCTTCCAAGTTGCTTCTTGCTCCATTACAGTGGTTCTCCATTAAGGTGAATGATGTTTTCCTGAATGGTGACTTAAGGAGGTATTTTGGAGGAATGCAAGAGCTATTTTAATTTCTGTAGCTATACTTAATAGCTGTTTAATTTACTAAAACATGGGTTTGCAGAAATCTGACTCAGAAATACTTATATACCAGATAAAAAATGCAGGGTGACCAGAACAGTGAAAGGAGGTGTGAAAAATAAAGCTTTTTCTTTCTATTATTTGAAAAACCATCCCCCCTCAACATCTTGCATGTCTGTCCTTCTTGATTCTATACAAATATCAATTTTCCAGTAGTTTCAGATGTTTTTGAAAGGATTTGTATACCCAATCAACCCAATGAAACAGCGTGTAATAATAAATGCTGGTAAAATAGTGAACACAAAATAGCAGGCACTTCCATGGTTAAGCCAAACCATTTCCTTTCTGTGGCTGACGATCTGCAGGGTGTAAACAGGCCAGGTAAACCTTTCTTTCTCCTCTGATCTCATGAGTGAGGTCTTCTGACCACAGAATTCAGCTTCTTTCTTCATGGAGACAGGCTTGGCATGACACATGTACATATGAAACTCCTGTTGTGAACTCATAACCTTAACAATACATATAGGCACACAACAACCAAGACTGCCTCAAGGCATTCACTAAAACCACTGATTTTAAACTGGGCTACTTGTAAATTCCTGGCAGAGAAACCAGATTTGTACGTTTGTGATTTGTACTGTACCAACTAATTGCATCCTTCCTGAGCAGAAACAATGCAACAGGCTTGCTGTAAATGCCATCGACGCACCTTGCACAATGCAGTGGCTTGCAAATGCTTGGCAGTTCAAGGGGCACTTAAGGACATTTGTAAATAGCTAATGCAGAGATTTCCACCTCATGCACACAACCCATTCACAAACACAAACTGACAGCAAATGGTGATCTGTACAGACAAATTACTGGGGAGAAATGACTTACTCTGTTCTAACACCCTGCTTTCTCTAAGGAAATTCTTACCTGTGTAATTATGTTGAAATAATTATCATTCCCTTTCTGGTGCAAAGCCCCACGTGCATTTTTTTGCAGCGTCTTAAAGCAGTGTTTGCACTGGGGTAACTTCCTACAATGTGATATCTCATTTTTCCACTGGGGAGCCCCAGGGCTTAATACATGCAAAGGTCTACACAAACACACATGTATAAATTGCACAGATAGGCAGATACCATATACTGGCTTTCAGCTAAATTAAGTGAACGCTGTCCTCAGATTATAATAGTTAAAGGCATCTTAGATTTGGGGATTAAACCACTTGACAGTCTTCCTTTAAAGTGGACTCCGTGGAGTTTTCAAGAAGTATTAGGCTATTTTTCAGAGGTCAAATGAATGAGCCTTAAGCTTATGAAAAGGTAAACACACTGATGCCTGCATAACTTTTCTGGGTTTATGAGATATTCTGGCAAAGGAAATACAAAGAACCACCTTAAATCCTACTGTGCACAGGTACCTAATTCCTGGGGTGCAGTATGGCTGTGGAGGGGTTCCTCTGCCATTCAATGCGATTTCCCCTGAAACTATTACTGTGAAATAATAAATCAAGTAGAAACATTAGGAGCATGCTTTAACACAAGAGCTTTTTCTACAAGCCAGGTCTGAAGAAGTCACTGCATTTCAAGAGGGGGTAGAAGATAGATCAGGAGACATCTTTAGCCATGCTGTGTGGTACCATTTTGACGCTACATAAACAAAATATGTAGTTGCAGATGAAAAATAACTCAGGATTACAGCCTGTGTTTTACAATCAATCCCTCTGAGCTTTTTATATTATCATTATTTTAATGGCAGTAGAAGTATGTCAGAAATCTCTTTCAGTGCATTCATATGTGTATATATAGATATGTATTTGAGTATACACATATACACATACACACATAAATGCATATTTATATATAAAAGCAGTTTATTGCAAATACATGCCATTCTATAAATGCCTAGACTATGCAAGGGTATAAATGTCTTTTAAAGACCTTTTCATTAGAAGAGCTCAAATTATAGGCTTTCTCATTTTTGAGTCCTGGCTTTAAAGAAATCTGGATGGATGTCAATATAGATGCCTTTAAATCAGTGACTGTAAGATCAGTTTATAAAGCAATGTAAGCTTACTTTTACAAACCAGGGCTACTAATGAAGAGAAACTGGGTTAGATAACAGCTTCTTCTCACAACTGCAGCCCTCAAGCATGACTCAAGAGTAGTTATTTTTACCAGTAGGATACCAGGAGGATGCAGACCTCTGCTCTGGTTGGGGCTTCTCTTGCTCCGTACAGACCAGGGGTTGACCTTGCCTCTTTTATTATTTTATCATAAATGAGAGAAACCTGCAAGTAGCCTCTGTGTGTGTGTGCAAATGTGTACCTTTTATTAATGCCTGATTTGATTTTCCCATTTGTACGTTCTCTGAAGATAAACACAGGGAGATTGCAATTCAGTTAACAGTAGTATTTTGGTAAAACACCCCCAGAAATCAGGAGAGGCTGATGTTATTTTAAATGGTCCTTGTCTCCATTTATACTAAGCAAACTGAGCCTGGGGTTTGTCTAAAACAGAGCAGAGAGACCACCGAGTAGTCTCATCAGCAGAGCACTAATTGTGGCCATTTATTATAGTCACTTATCTGATAGTAGCTTCTTTATCTGTGATAGTTTTACAGGAATAAAATCCACCAGGCATTTGCACCAGTATATAAACATGTTACCTTGTGGCAGTGTCTGTTACTTACTGTCAACACTTGCCTGCAAAAAAATGCCTGTCTCTAGCTTATATGAAGTAATGATGAGTTTAATATGCCCCAGTGAAAGCCGCAGAATAAACAAGGCATCACAAGTGTTTGTCTTGTCTGGCCTCTTAAACAAACAAAGGTGACTGAGATGTACAAACAACACCAGGTTGGGGCTTATCGGGGTGATGGTGGCAGTGCTGCTAATGTAAGCTCTCCTGGAGAGCCAGGGCTGTGTGCTGCTAATTACTACAGTAAATATAGGGAGAGCCCTTTATAAGAGAAGTCTCTTCCTTAAGGCAATACTTTGGCAAAAATATTGTATATGAGGCTATAACATCGTGGCCATTTCAGAGCTAGTCCTGCTATGCCGGCGCGCATGGGGATGAGAGTGGATGCTACCCCACACACAGCCTCAGTTCCACCAGCTTAGCCTGGCCCTGGTGACTCAGGCCAAGCAGCGCTCTCACGTGCAATTGTCCTGCTCAGCCCACCTTCTCCCCTCAAATACAGTGGGAAAATGAGGAAGACTCATGTTGGTGGTGTGAATTCCACTCAGTCAGAGGAAGCACCACCAAATCACGCTTGGGGCTTTCAGATCAGCCAGAAAAAACTCATTTTGCATATGCCCTCAATCACTGTGACCAACAAAATTGGACTGATGGACATAAACTGAAGATCGACACTTCAGTCTCAGTAAAGTCTTTGTTAAGGAATTGTCCCTATTAAGGGAGGCACTTCAGACCATCCGTCCCCTGGCTGACAATAAATAAGCTAGCACTTGCTTGGCTGCAGTGTTGATCTTTCAATAAGTGATGGAAATACATCCCATTTGTCATAATGAAATATCAGGGACAAGTGGAGTTAGCTACCTAGGACAGCTGTGTTTAATGTCAAACACAGCATGAAATCACCAGAAAGGGAAAATTCAATTACAGGTTGAATGTTTTGTAGGGGATCTTAATTTAGTAATCAGTCACAGCCCATGACAGAGGATCCACACAGGCGTACACCTTACACAGAAATTGCAAAACCTCTTACAGTTGGCAGAGGTGTTTGGCAAGCATTGATACCATTCCTCAGCCTTATGGGAGGGTTACTGATGTTCAGCTTTGCAGACTTAGCTCACCATGTTCTCCACGCAAAACACCACGTGTAAAGTGCGTTTGCTTGTGACAAATGGACATTTCTCATGCAGAACTGCACTTCCTGCAAGTCAGGCCATCAGGATGGGAGCTTCCTGCTTTGGTTTAGCTGGAAAATGTGAGGCAATTGCAGCTTCATCATCTTTCATAGAGAGCAACAGGCTGACTCGAAAGCTTTCTTGTCTGCTTTCAGCATGGTTATTCCCAGGGCTGCAAGCAAAGAGCTGGACTGTTGGGTGGCAGCATGGCTTTCATTTGCACAAGGTCATGTAATCTGGAAACTGTTTGAAGCGATAATTTCATTTTGAACTGCTTTGGCACTGCAAACGAAGTGACCCAAGACCAGATGAAACGCACTGGCAGTGCAATCCACCTGTCAGCTAAAGCCTTCTCAAAATAGCCAAGTGCATGGCAGATGTGGGAAAGCCACAGGGCTGTGTCAACAGGAGGGATGGCATGGCTCAAAGGGGTTATCCAGCCACATTTAATACCAACTGTGTGCCTGTACTGCTGCACAGTTCCTTTTGGATTAGACTGATGACAGTCATTTAGTGTAGTTGCTGGTAGGTGGAGACTCATTTTACCCCAATATTTGCCACCTAGATGATCTACTAGCCAGCTGCCCAGTTGTTTGTGGGCATGTGTTCTGTTTTGCAGCTGGGTCAAGCCAGAGGCATGTACCATGCTGGGTACCCAAGCTCCCAAGCATGGCATTTTCTCAGTCAGCCAGAGGGCAAGGTGGCTTCACCACCAGTCCCAGGGCATAATTCATCTTTGCATACAGAGGGATGTGCCAGGCCCAAATACATGTTCTTTGTGGCATGGTCACCATCAAGCAGAGGTCCCTGCTTGCGGAGGGCAGGCGATGAGATGATGGTGGGTCAGATTTTCAGCTGTGTATGAGTGGAAAAAGTGGCCCAGTTTTTCTAGCCAGTAGCTCAGTGGGTCCAGCCCCGGATATGAAAGTCAACCTAATCTCTGCACAGGCAATCAAAACTCAGTGGTTAAAACTCATTACCAGTACTGTTGATGGTGCGTGAACCAGAGGAGAGCTGGCTACATTTCCCAGGGCTGTATAGTTTCTATGCTGCTAGCAGAGTAGAAAATATAAAAACAAGGTAGTATTTTTGTCAGTAAATGAAACATATCTGACTCAAATTTCCTGCAGAAGACAGCAGATCCATTGATTAAAAGCGTGTCATTTTTATAGTCACTTCTCCAAGCGCAACCACATTTAAGAAAGCCACAAACCTGAATGCCAATATGATTTTACATTTAAAAAAGAGATTTAGCATGTTACAGTACATTTTCCCTGGGCTGCAGGGGAACTGTTTCTTGCTTAGCTGTGAGTTCATAAATTATCAGGTCGAGTTCATGCACTATCGTGTTTCAGGACAGAGCTGTTTTACAAATAACGCTACATGGTGGTTCTCTTTCATTGGGAAAGCCTTCAAATATGAGAGATTGATATTGCAGGGAAACAATGCAGAGTGGTGGGCAACTGATTCTGAGAGAGTTAAAAACCTGTTACCACTTCAGTGGCTGTTGCTTAATCTCCTTTTTTTTTCAGAGTCGATAACATGATCATAAAGTTCACTCTTGGCTGAACACTGGCACAGGAGTTTCTCAATCCAGAAGTGAATTCCAGATACAAACGTGAGTACCACTATTAATAAAACCTCCTCCTTTCCAATTACAGAAGTGCAAATAAATGCAGAATTTGATTTGCGATAAGAGCTGCTGGGGTTCAGCCAATATCTGGCTTTATAAAAACAACTTTGCAAAGACAGAGATATAAAACATCAATTATGAGGGCACAGAAGTACACCTCCTGTACTCAAAATTTTACAGCTCTCTATTAAGAGGTTTTGAAGCAAAACCAGGGCCTGCCTTTAGCTTTTTATTGCTCTATGATCAGCTGTACCACTGCAAGCAGAGAAACCCAAAGATCTCATCTGCAGCCTGCTGTCATCAATTGAGCTTGTCCATAGCCCACCTCCAGCACCTGCCTTGAAAAGGGCTGCCCTGTAACGATACCTATTGTAGCAATGGCAGAGAGGTGGGATGAGCTGCTTTGAAGGGAATGTGGCTTTTTCCTTTGGAAGGGGCCAGTTTCAGGCCTAGAAGAACCAAAATTCCTTCTCTCTGCAACCCTGGAAGAACAGGGAGGAAGTTTCACTTATTTAAGTCCAGAGCTGCTGTCTCTGCAGATTAGGTAAGAAATTGACTTTAGATCTGATTTCTAGTCCCCATTTTGCAGCAAACTGTTTTCAGCGAATCTTTACATTCTGCATTTCAGCTCCTGGTGTGGGAAGAAATAGATGTTGTGACTTTTGTTAAGCCATTTGTGAATCTCAGTGGGGAGAAAAAAATTCACCTAAGTACAATGTAAACAGCTCAATCTGAACAGTTTTGAGACCTGGATTAGTGATTACAAACAGTGTCTCCTCCTGTATTCCCTTGCTTTTAAAATCTGACACTGCAGCTGCGACAGCATTATAGGGATTTCACAGTTATATCAGATGCTGCTTGCAATGAGCTGTTTGAAAATGCTTAATGAAGACTAAGTAAAGCTGTCACAAGGTCTTAGTGTGGGAAAGGGGGGTTGCCTTTAAGATTACTACCACAGTTTAATGTTTTCTCTCTAGAAATGTAGTTTAATCATAACAAAGATTTTTAGGTTTTTAATAATGGTGTAATTTAATTTTATAACAGCAATATTTCCAAAGTTACTTATGAATTCTTAATGTAAACCCTGTCTTTGGGAAGGTAGTTGTTAGTATCTTTGTCTGATGTTCTCAGTCCCTTTCTCTCCCCCTGTCACCAGCTGGAACCTACAAAACTCCTTAGGAGTATTTTGATGCTTTCACTGCCTGCCAAAATGAGGAAATGTAAAAAACACATTAATTATTATTTCTTATTTTTATCACAGCAAGCTGATAAAATTAGGAACAGACTCTTATGCTGTCTCCTTCTCTATAGTATAACAATCTCGTGCCATAGCCATGATAACATTTATGCCTGTAAACATTCTGATTAATTAGAGCATGATGCTGTGTTATGGGATGCAGGTGACCATGTATAAACCTTTGGGATGACAAGCAGGTGAAGCACACTGTGTGGGGAAGCTGATTCTCACATTGCACCAGCAATGGACTGGGAGGGACCCAAATTCAGGAAAATAATCAGTGCTGGGAAGCCTCAGGTCCGTTGCTTGAAGACTGTTGTACTGTTTAGGCACAGAAGGATGGATTACAGATTTTCTGGCCTAAATTCCATCCCCAAAATCTGTTTAATACTTGTGTGAGTGCCAAAAGCATCTTTTATTTGCTTCAGCAACAGCAGCCAGTTAGATGCTATCAGCTACTTCTTCATTCAGTTGTCTTTTGCATGCTGATAACCACCACGTAAGACAGGGGAGAGAAACCTTAAGCCATGAGCTTATCCTGCATATAATAGCATGCACCTTGAAACAATTTTGATGTCTCCATTGAAATCAGCTTAGGTTAAGCCTACATAAATAGTGTCAAAGGGGAACACACCCAGAACACTCTGGGAGATCATGATAAACACTCCTGATGTTCTGCAGCTGTGCTCATCATCTGTGCATTTCACAATAAAACTTTACAAAGCATCCAGAAACCCAGCTGCCTGTATTCACTAGGATGGCTTTCTTCACCATGGCATTTTGTTCTGGATCTGTTGCCCTGCGCTACTCCCTCCCATGCTTTCAGTCCCCATCACTTACTTCTTAGTAGATGCAGCAAATAATGATACTTTTTTTTTCTTTTTTTTTAGGTGTTTTCGATTTCAGGACTGAATTTTACTTGTTTAAAAGTGAGAAAATGCATAACTTCCCTGAAGAGAAAGGGAGTCCAATTTACAGTTAATTGCATCAAAGGACATGCAATTTCCAAGTACTTTTGAGTTAGTATTTGCTTATGACTTTGACTAATTCCCTTCTGAAGTGACTAAGCCTTGATTCTGAGACTTGTATATACATGGTAAAGTCTAAGTATGTGAGTGATCATGCTGCTTCTTCCATCTTTTTGCTCTGAGATCACCTATAGCCAAAAGTTGAGCACAGCTATCTACAGGCTCGGGGTCTCCTTTTGTAAAAGCAAATAAGGGGAACTCAACTAGAAGAACTCACACCTGAATCTCCTCTCGTTAACAGTATATCACTGGCATAATTCCCCTGATGAAAGTGGAATTCCTGCTGATTTACACCAAGAGCATTAAGGAGAGAGGGCTCAGGTCTTAAGTGCTGGGCTTTAGCTGTATTTCTTCTGTCTTCATTCCTTTCCTGACGATTCCCAGGAAATCTCACTTTGGGGAGATAAGTGCCTACAAGAATGTTGAAATTAATTTTGGAGCAGCCGAAACGGCCGCACAGACAACCAACCAGAGGAAATGCCCCAGCAGAGGGATTTATTGCACTATCGCTCCTCTTCGCCAAGCTGTAACATCTTAATCTTTCATGATGACATTATTATGAACCAGCCAAAGCAGAGACAGCCCTGAGAGACTGACGGCTCAGTGTTTCATAGATTTCCTTGAGACCTGCTAATCCTTGATGTGACTTAAGCGGAGCTAAGGGAAATGTTTCACAGGTCACCCCATCCCATTCACAGACAGCGTGAATTATGGGGGAGCAGTGTGTTTCCTCCTGACCCAAGCTAGTGGCCCCTCACCACAGGGTATTGTAGCTCTGTTTTGGAGGTTACCAATATGCGGCCCCATCAGTGGCTTCCTTGGGTCATCAGGGGGATGGCAGGTCCTGGAACACAGAGAGCAGGTCCCTAGATCCAGGCTATGCAATAACCATGCAAAATGGGAAGGTTTCTAGTTCTCAATTGTACTGGTGAATGAGAAGATGATGGAAAGCAGAGAAATGGGTCAATTGTCCCCTAGTAGGCACAGTCCAGTCTTCTACATTATCATTGGTTTCTTTGTGTTTCAAGGGGAAGTAAACCTTGAAATTGATAATATTAAACCTTCCTAATATGACAATATTAATAGTCCTAAATGGCCCATTTCTTGACAAACTGTGCATTGCACCTTTGCCTTTTAGAAGTAGAATTAAACATGTAGTGACTTTGCCTCCCAGCTTCAAGGATTACAATGGTTTGCTCCAATTTCATCCCAGTTACTTGGCTTGTAGGCTGGATCTGGGTTGGTCTGGAGAGTCCCATCTTCTCCTGAGGTTAGATGTCAGCGTTGAGTCTGAGACACATTTCAGACAGTTTGCGTCATTGTGTAAACAATGATAACAATATTTAATGATGATAAATCTGAATTTCACCACAAAACCATAAAACAACCCGAGAGAATGAATTATGCAATTTACAGCTAGCAGCAAGAAGGCAGCCAAAGGGAAAGCAAAGGATATGTACAGCAGAGAGACAAATTTAGTGGTCTGAGACTATAGTGTCATTTGTTTTTGTGTTTAGTAGCACTTAGCAGTCATGGTGCATAAATAATCTTTATTGCAGTGGAACACAAGAATGCTGCTGGTGACTACTTGTCCCTGTGCAGGATGCTGCTCCATGCAACACAGCAAGGTGTATCTCGGGTCTGGAGGGTTCATCTCCGGCTCCTTGGTTGCCTGATCCTCAAGGGCTGATGCTGGGGGACACCATGCTTCCACACCCTCCTGGGATGTGTGAAAACACTGGCACTCGCTGTTCCAGCCTAATGAAACTCTGCTGCTCATGCTAACTTTATTACCCCAATGAATTTAAAGTGTACAGTATTGAGGGCTGAACAATGGTGAGGAAGAAAAGAAAACCAACAATAAAGAATTTTTGCATAGAGGGGAGCTACAAAACTCAAACATTTCTGTCTTATTTGTGGTTCATTTGTTTATTTTTAATATAGGAAGACCAAAAAGAGGAAGAAAAATAAGGAACAGCATCTGTAAACTATATTCCTTCCCCTTTTCTCCTTTCAATGCCATACCACTATTCACTTTTTAATATTTTTTGTTATAACAGTATCAAAATCCTTCTGGAAATGTACTGTTTCCCATACATTCCTTCACTCTTCCAGTGAAAGCCTTGAGACACAAAAAGTCAATAGTGCACAAAAGTTCCCCAAAATGCCCATCTTGAGAACAGCAAATACAAGTTTATTTTAAAAAAACTATACATTATTTGATTTTAATACCTTGGGAAAAAAAAACCAACAAAACAATCAAAGCTGAAATACAGTGGTGATTTTACAGAATCAAGAATTAATATCAGCATCAGTGCCCATTTTATTACTGTGATCCCATGATGGTAATATGTGGGTGATTTGCAGACTATTAAAACAATGATATGTGCAAGAAGGAAAATTCAGCACCCTGGCCTGCTGTGGTCATGGATAACATGAGGTAGAGGGGTCAGCTCTGTGCCCCTTTTTCCCCCATCCCATTCCTGATGGGACTAGGGCACCACATGGGATGTCTGGGGCCAACCGGGACGTTCCTCTGCCGAGGGTAGCAGGGTGGCTGTGCCTATGGTGATAGGATGAGGAGGGCTTGCTCATGGCCCAGGGTGGATGAGTGCTTTGGAGGCTGATTTTTAAGGGAAGGTCCTTCTTTTCTCCCCAAATCCCCTGCTTGGGACAGAGGAGCTTCTGTACAAAACTTGGCAGAGCTCTGGCCCCACCTCTGCAAGGCTGTTTGCGTCCTGCCTGTAAACAGGAGATAGCTTTCAGATAATGCTTACCTACCTCTGTGCATGCTGTGAATCTGTAGCCTCTGTCCTTAAGTCCACCGTCAACCACTTTAAGTAGAAAGTGTCTGGGCTTCCTCCAGCCCACAGTGAAAAAACAAAGTCAATATACAAGAGTGAGGAAATGCCAAATTGCTCAACCTCTCCATTCTTCTGACTTCTAAGAGGGTACTGTAAATTACAGGGTAAACAACTTTCGAAACAACATTAAAAAAGTGATGTGTCACTTGCCAGTGTCCCTTTAACTGCGAAAAATAACAGCAACATAGGAAAAAATGAAAATTTACCATCAGGCACATCTTCCCCCGCAGCATAATGCAGAATTTGATGAATAGAATGAATGAAACGGCAGAGGATCCAAGCATTACACAACGGCTATAATTGTGCTAACCAGCTGTAGTCATCTGCTGCTTCCAAAAAAAGTTCAGAGCATTTTGACAGTGTCGCCTGTGTGGATTGGAAAGCTGCAGCAAAAATGTATTTCCATTTATTATTCAAAGAAAAAAGTGGATCTATTCCTCAGTGTCAGATTTTGCTTGGGAGGTGCCAAGACAGTGGAGAGTGAAGAACAGGATTGCTTACAAAGCCAGGGGGAAGGAAAAGGAAAGGAAGAAAAAGGCAGTATCTCTTCTAGGAAAAGAAGATTTTAGATGAGGATATGCTGTGGGATCCAGTCACACTGGTGACCAGCTTTTCCTGCTGGTGATGGGAGCACTGTGCCCATCCAGCTCCCAGGAATACCTAAACTGGAGGCTTTTTGTCCCAGGAAAAGGTGTTTTTTTCCCAGCACAAAGGCTGCCACCAGACTGCTATTTTGAAAGCGTTACGGTGTGGCTGACTTGGCTGCTGTAGGCAAGGCTTGGGAATTAGGCATCACAAAACAGAGCTTTAAGGCATCTGTAGACAACATGTGGAGAAAGCTGGGGCCATGCAGCAGCTGGGCCACCTAATGGGAAAGGCCATCCTAGTCCTGCCCTCTCCAGACCCATGTCACTCTAGTGTGGGACCCTGAGCCAACACAGAGACCAGGAGCTTGCTGTGTGGAGCCTGTGCCATGCAAACTAGCCCTGAGGAGATGGACCCATGGCCACTGCTTCTGGGACTGTTGCTTTCCGTATAGCATTACTCAGAGCTCTGCTTTGAGGCTTTTTCCATGTTGGAGTCTGGTTCTATAGGGAAGGAGGGGTGATGAAGAGTATTAGGAGGATGCTGCAGCTCCATAGGCAAGGTATGACCTGGGAATGCAGATGAATCTTCTTCAGAAAAACTCACCATCATTATGATTTCAAATGGATTGTTTTTCAATAAATGTCTTTTTTGATACGTTCATGAGCTGTGGAGCTCTAGGAATGCTTTGGTGTGCATGGTGTGCAGGTCAGATTCATTTAATTTGGAGGTGAGGTAGGCAGTTTTATCCAGCTTTTAGTACTTGGTTTTGTTTTTGGTCACAGATCATTTACTGAACCTGTTTTAAGTGGAATGGAGGGTGGTTTTTTTTTCAAGCCAAGAGGGTTGGTTCTGGCTTGTTACGAAACAGCGGCTTTCAACAGGATCCAAATCTATCTTCAGCTTTTCTGGGTAACTCTAAATGAGTACTTTAACTTGGGGATTTCTGTGCTGAGGAAGAAGGGAAGTTAGCAGCTCAGCACAGAACTGGCATGTGAGTGTTTCTGATGTCTCGTGCCTCCCTTTCCATACTTGCACAGTAAAAAGTGAAGCTGGTGTGGGTAACCATGTACTTATGAATTGTGATCCTGTTGGTATTAACTGGATTTCAGCTCACTATTGCCAGAGGCAGTGGAGATGGCACCTCAGCTCAGGACATGTCCTGCACAAGGGAGAAAAGCCTTTATCAAGGGTGGAAAAGCAAGAAAGAATTTAGGGTTTGCTCATTTGCAGAAACATATTAATGGAAAATATCAGGCCTAATCATGTGAGCTGAGATAAATTTAAGGGTGTAGACATTGCATGCAACTAAAATAAAAGGTTTTGAAAAGACGTACAATGGAAAATTGGAGGGAAGAAACAAAAGAAAAAAGAATAGAGCAAACATATGCGTCATACCTTGAAATACATCCTTAGTGAAACACTGCTGGTGATAGTCCTGCTTTGAATGGGAAGTCGGACTAGATGACCTCTAGAGGTCCCTTCTAACCAAAATTTCTGTGATTCTGTGAGTCATACATTTCTTCATAATTTCTTCTTGTCATTTTACCTGTTACTTTTCCTAGGGAAATCCTCCAATTTAAAACTTCAGTCTCTTTTACAGCAGAATATTTGAGCAGTAGCTTCGGACACAGGTTAGGCTATAGGCAAGCATTCAGTTTCTGCTGCTAAATAGGTAGGAAGGACATGCTAAATCAATCAAGAGAATTCTCTTTTACCACTATCAGAAAAAACGCTAGGTCTCAGGACTCTCAAATTCACTGGTATTTACCATGGTATTGCTATACAGAAGTGAGATGTGGTGGGTATTCTAGTTAAGCTTATATGATGGTGTCTAGTCACCCTGAGCAAGGGAGTGGAGATAGAAAAGGGCAGAGTGCAGGCTGGGCATCTGAATCGCACTGTATTGTTTCAGCTTTTGGCCTGGATGGTGGAGGCCATTTGACAGGGAGACTGCTAAATAGCAAACAGCAAAGTAACTTGGTCTGCTTTGAGATATTTATACCTAAAGCACAGGAAACAGCAAGGATTTGGCCATCCAGCTGTTTGCAAACAATGAACAGTATTGGAGTGACAGCAAATCACTCTCTCAGTATTAATTTTCAAATCGTATTCGGAATAGGTCAGCTGAGACCCAGTTAGGAAAGATCCGGGCAGAGCAGATCAGCTGGAGTTACCTCCATCTGGAGTTCCCACCAGAATTCCCAGTACTGCTGCTCCTCATCCATTCACTGAGATGGAGGCTCAAATATTGCCAGCTGTGATAAGGTGTATGGGCCACATCAAGTTTGCCCTAACTGTTCCTTCATCTCACCGCCCAGCCCAACAGTATATTATTCAATTGACTGCCTATCCTGGGGTTTAAGATCAGAATACTTCAGCCTTCAGCTCAATTGACTGTGATGGGCACCCTCTTCTCTGCCAGTTCCTGCTGCTTTTACAGTGATTTGGGGACACTCACCAACTATTAGTGCTGTGGCTTTCAAGAGCATCATACTCTTCCCTTGCTTATATTCCTATTCAATTCAGATATGCTTATGAGAGAAGCTCTGGCCTTGCTGGGGTTGTTCCAGCTGGGACTGCATTTAGTTTAGTTGCTTTGGTTACTCAAAGAGGCTCAGATCAACCCCCTGGCCCCAGCACTCACTGTCTGGAATTCGAATGGTTTATCTCATGCCCCAGCAGGCTCCGCAGCAGCATGCTGCACCAAGCCCCTGCTTATCGCCGCTCTGACATGGCTTCTCTAAGCAAATGTTTAGCCCTACTTGACTCGGGATGAGTGCTGTATTGATTATTAACTTTAAACAAACATCTGGTTTTCATTATGAATGGTAGCAGACCAGAGAGGGGTGCTGTACTGGGCGGTGCGGTCACTTAACAACCATCAGGGCTGGCTATAAAGAAAATTTAACATATCCTGTAATTACAGTCTGCACAGCACAGGGGGATTTGGGATCTGCAGATCTGATTTCAGAACAGAAGAAAATGTTTATTGTATCTGCTACGCACATTTATTTACTCAGTAGTAGCAAGGCTTTTGAAATATTGCCTGTGCAAAAGCTTATTCCTTGCTTGTGAGAAGGACTTTCTTGTTTAAGCCAGGAAACCTGAGAGAGACTCTCGGTCAGGATGGCCTGCTTAATGCTTTTACAGGCTTCAGGATTTCAGGGTTTGTCGACTACGTGGATCTGTTCTGCAATACAAATAACATCTTCCCCCCCACACCAGTCCTGCCAGCACCAACAAATCCCAGCTCCTCCATCCATGAGGAATTGCTGCACCTGGGGTGGCTCTGCAGTGGTCCTGTGGGGCGCAATGATGGGATGCTGAAGATGCGATGCTGGGGACATCTCCCCAAAAGCTGGAAATGGAAAGGATTTGGCCATCTGTCGGTGGTCCCTGACCTCAGAAGAAGGAGGGGGTTTGAAGACATCCAAGGGTGGCCCTTGAGTTGTCCCCAACACTGATGAACCCAAAAGGGTGAATTTGCACCCGGCGGCCGCATCCGTAACCCCGCAAGCAGCATCAGTGCCCTGCTCCCAGGGAATTATCAGCCAAAGGGACGTTTTTGGGATGATGTAATGCTGTAACTTGAGCTCCAGCTGAAAGGACATGGTAGGTGGAGTTTCTATGGAGCCAGACAGAGCTGGGATCCTCTCCCTTTTTCTCTTTTTCTGGCTCATTCAGGCTGTCTCAATTAAAGCTTGGTCGAATTAATCTTGCACTCTTAATGTCAGTTGCTATTTTTCTAATTCACCTCCACACTCTTAAAGACTATTTCTCCAAACAAAACAGGTCTGTTCTTCAATTTCAGGCTGTCAATTTCATGGGCTGCTGATACATTTATTAGGTGTGTAATTTGCTATTTTTAGGAGGCTGCGGGGGAGCAGCACCATTTTTTTTTCTTCTCTTTTGCATTTATAAACCTCTTACAGTTCCCTGTCCACTGAAAATATTTTTACTATTTAAAACGTAGTACCAAAGTCCAGGTATCTCTGTCCAAATTCCTCCCTGGTGTAACTCCACTGACCTCTGTTTCACAAGGAGTAAATTTACTCTCTAACTAAGGCTCTATTTTTTTCCCCCTTTTTGGTAGACATGAACACTTTTTGGCGACTGCTGGATGCAGGAAAGCATCCAACCGTATGAACCAATGACGTGATCAGAAACAGGCCTCAGCCACTAACTTTGCTGTAGGAAATACTTAGACCTTTTTAGAGTTAAGCCTGTCCCTTAGTCCCAGTATCTGAAATCACAAATGCACACGCACCACACAGGGCACAAAGTCTGCTGCCAGACTTTGCTCATTTCAGTGTAGTTGTGAAGGATATAAGGAGGAAATTCTTTCCTGTTAGGGTGGTGAGGCACTGGAATGGGTTGCCCAGGGAGGTTGTGAATGCTCCATCCCTGGCAGTGTTCAAGGCCAGGTTGGAGGAGGCCTTGGGTGATATTATTTAGTGTGAGGTGTCCCTGCCCATAGCAGGGGGGTTGGAACTTGATGATTTTAAGGTCCTTTCCAACCCTAACGATTCTATGATTCTATGATTCTATGATTCAACAACAATTTGAGGACAATTCCTATGTGGTGCTGGGAGACTTATCTACACCCCTGCAAGAGGGCAGTCTTTTTTGCCTGTCTGGCCTCTGAAATGAAGAGATTGGAGGGGTGGTCATCATCACTTGAGGGCACAATCCCTTTCGTGTGCCAGCTATGCTCTGTCTAGGATGTTCAGCACCCACCAAGGCCAAGCCAGATGGTAGAGTCACAAGGGGATTGCGCTGTGGCCATACAGATAAAGTGGTGGCGGTGCATTTGTAGCAGTCAACCAGCCAGGTTAATCAGTGGAGGAGCAATTACATTACAGAGGTTGTAACTGGGAAGGGATGGTGGTTTTAGGGAGAGAGAGGAGATGTTTGTATTTTTCTTCACACATGATGTGTGGTAGAAGGACATCTATGGTTCTTCAGTGGGTAGAAAGGTGCCAGGGCAAAAGATGTCTTCTGGCATCTCCTTACGTCCATATGCCTTTTCCAGCTGGTTGGAGAGATTTTCTGCATCATGCCTCACCCCAGAATATGGGGGCTCTGGAGTTACTGTCCCAGTTGTGCACAGCCATTGCTGCACACCTTTGTTGTGAACATTGGTGCCTTGTAAAAAAGGGGACTTAGCGTGATGTGTCTCAGACTTCTTCAACATTTGCGGTTCTTGTAGCCTATGCTGAAGCCCAGGATTTTTTACTGTAGCAACACCTAGCCTTTGCTGAGCCATCTTCTCTTGTTTTGCTGTCCCTGTTCTTCCCTTCCACTCCCACATCTGTAATAAAGCAGTGCCAGGGGGCTCCATGAAGAAACGAATGTGGCCATGCAGACAGACTTGAGCTGGAGGTGGGTTGAGAGACAAGGATCAATGTCTCACTGCACTAAGTCACGCTAGACGGCCAAGAAGCAGAGAAGAAGGTGTCTACTGCCTTCCCGGGGAGCAATAAATGACACAGAAATAAACAATGTGGGAAAACAGCTCTAGGGCCAGACCTCCAAGCATAATTAAACACCTAATTTCCTTGTGGGAGGTTAAATGTTGAAGCACCCAAATGCCTTTGGAGATCTGGGCCATCACTTTCTCATTATAAAATGCAAGAGATAAGCTCGCTTGTGCTATCCACATGCCAGATGAGGTCGGACCTATTTGCTCTCTTCTGTGTATCTGTGTGCTGGAATTTATCTGCGATCTAATTCTCGGCATATCCCCACAACATGCTGGTCTGCTCTGGGCATGTTTGAGATGGTTTTGGGTTTACTGCTGCTACTGAGTTGCTTCAGAAAGTATCTGAGGACTGCTGTTCTGTATGGGCTGCTGTGCCTCAGAGTCAGGCTGGAAATCTCTGCTGAGTGTACAGCAACCTTAGACTGGAGAAATGAAACAGTGACCAACTGCTCACCAAAAAAGTGGGGTGGGGGGCAGGATTGAAATGGAAATGCAGGAATGATAGCAGACACTCTAGAAATGTGTCTGAAAAGTCATTTTGTGAGAGTGAGGTGGGATGGCAGGGGCTAAAACCCTTCTTCTGCATGGCAATCCTTCCAAATAAACACACAGAGTTAATGAACAGCCACTATCTCCTCAGATTCGCTAGGTATGCTGCTGCTGCCTCCTCTGTGGTCTTCTAGCATGACCAGCTCAACAAATTAAGCAGCATAACTCCTCCATGCAGACTCACCCAGAGCTTGTTCCAGCTAATCGAGTGGCAAGTGATGGACACCCCAGATAGTCTGCTGGTCTGCACAGTCCCATTTATCTTCATCAGGAGGAACTGCTGGTCCCAGCCTGTCCCTGCTGGGGCTGCAGGCAAATGCCCAGCACTGGCTGCTCAGTGGGAGGCCTTTCTGGGAGGCCAGGAGCAGCCCTGGCTGTTGGGGGGTTAGGGATGCAGAGGGTCAAACCCCATGGGCTGGGGCAGCAATGAGAGTGGCCGAGGCGGACTGAACAGCAGAGATGCTGCGCTTGTTGGTCCTGCTGTATCCTGCTCTGTCGGTGCTGGGCTCATGGGCTCTTGTCCTGTGGTCAGGCTCTTTGAGGGCTTGCACATGAAGCTGCTGGAGGATGGTTAGGCATTTGGGCTGGCTGCTGGCATTGCTGGCTGCTTCTTCCAGCCCAGAGGAGATGTGCTCTCCCTGGGGGGAAAAGGTGATACCATGAGGCAGCACGTGGTGACAAGGAGCATCAGCACTATGGGGCGGGGGGAAAGGAACTTGGAAGCAAACTATTTGATGAAAGACTTTCACAGTGCATGTTTTATATAGATAGACATATTCAAAGGTAGCTCTTAGAGTTACTAAGTCACACATGCAGAAGGTGACAAAACTCATTATCCATGTCGCTCCTCCTCATGTTTAATTGAGAAGGAAAAGAAATGGTTAGTGAAAAATTCAGATGGAAATGTTAAAACCTCTTGACCAACAATTGTTATTGTTTTTAACTGGCTGTGCTGACTACCCTGGTTCTGTGTTGCCACGGGGGCTCCTTATCTTACTCATAGACTTGGCGGCCAATGCAAATCTAAAGCATCCTTTTTCTTATTACAGGAGGACGTTTCCATTCACTCTTGCCAAGTGAACTTAGGGATGTCATGGTACTTTTTACTTCTGTCCATCCTTATAAGCAGCATCCAATCAAATAAATTATTTGCTGGATGACATTTATTTTTGGTCTGATATTTTTCATGTGAAAATTTGTACTGGTAAATAATGCAGGGTAACAATTTTCAGCCACATTTTTTTTTCCCCACTGGTGAACATGTATTTAAGATAACTACAAAATTGCTGTAAAGGGAAATGAGTAATTGTTGCAGTTAAAACAAGTCTGAAAACATTGAGACATTTAATGTTGACATTTTAAAGACAGCCTTTCAGTAGCATTGTTCAAAACCAATGTTTACTTCAGATTTACTTCAGTTTCATTGAAATGGCTTGAGAATGACATTAAACGTTCATGAAGGAACCAAAATACAGCCTTCAACTTACTTTTCCTCCAACGTTTCAGCTATGGAAAAAGCAAACCAACCCCAAACCAGCACATATTTCACATCCACTTCAGGCAGTCTTTCCTCCTGGTGTTCCTTTTCTGTTGTTTGGTTTTGTCAGTGAGCTGAAAGACCAGTTTTTGTTCTCTCTCTGGCCAAACAGAGCCTTTCAGTTACTTTCCAGCTACAACCATCACCCACAAGTGTCTCAGCCTGGCTTATTTTTGTTTCAGCCTTCCAGGTGACCCCTGTGCAGCTCAGCACCCACAAAGGGTCCTTTTTCTGCTTCCTGTGCTTCGGCTGCTGCCCCTGTGCTGTGATTACGAAGGTGCAATGTGGGGACACCGGTGCTGCAGGTATGTCTTTACATGCTGCAGTTTTAGCTCGTGACTCTCTACTTTCTAAGAACAGTGTGGACATAATTACACGGAAGAGTGAGTAAATGCTTTTGCAACTTTCCTGCCTGCCTTCAGTGTGCACAGCTGAGGGGGAAGTGGCTGGTGGTGAGCTGTATATAGGATCTTTAGAGAAGTAGGGAGATATCAGTGGTGTAATGCCACACACGTGTTAATCATGCAGAAGTGCTCTGTCCCAGTTGATGGGGGTAATCAAACTGTAAATAGCAGTCTGCAGGACAAGGTGTTAGCAAGGCGGGTTAATTCCTCAGATCCTGTGTCCTAACCCCAGAGCCCCTGGTGAGGGCACAGTAGTATTGCCTTAAAGGAGAGAACCTGCTGGAGGGTGCTTTCAGTTGAAAAGGGTCCTTTTCCAGACCAGCTCTGCACCAGATGGGTTTTTTTGGTGTGGTTGAATGGCAGTTTTTCTCATGAGCTTGACACATGGGGCCTGCTTTTCTCACCCCCTCTAGATGGGGAGACTTGGGTGGAAGAGGAGTCCTTAAGGGAAGGCAAATCCCTGTGCACACACTGAAGCCAGCAGCATGCACTGAACCACCCATGATTAGTAGTTTATAAACTACACAGACCACGGTACTCTGATTTCTCTTTATTGTGCAGGGCTCCTTGGGAACCGAATGTCCTGCTTTTTTATACAGTTTACTCCAGACAAAGGTCCCTTCCCTTTTTCTAATCTTGCCTTGCTTTTCCTTCCCAAGGCTGGCATATCAATAATTCATCTCCCTTGCATCCAGGAGGTTTCTAAACAACAGGAAACTTCAGGGATGGAACAGAAACATAAAACATTTTTGCAGCCTTTTGCTTTCTGCATGCTAAGAGAGACAGTGTTGCACTGACAGGCTTGGGTTTTTTTTTCTGAGCATCGTGGTTGAGCTCAGCTGTGATAAAACCTTATGGCAACACATTTTTTAGCTTATTGAGTAATAGGGCAGGAGTTGGGCTTCGAGCGCCATGTCTCATATGGGAGATGCATTTATGGGAGCTGGCAGCAACTGCTAAAGCTGAATCGGGACAAAGTTAGAAGAAATATGCTGAGGGTAGTTGCAGAACCCCGGAGTCATGGGCATCATAGCCTTTGCTCCAGGTCTGTCTTTAGACAAGCAGAGAAAGTCTCCTTTCTGCCTTGTTCTTTGTTAGTGGCTTCTTATTTGCTACTTGAGGGTATGTAGTATATCATTTCATCACTTGTAATAAGCCCAAGCTTTCCTGATTTGGCTGCATCTCCTCACTGGTAGGTCTGTCACTATCTTACAAGCAGTATGGCAATTCATCCATACCCAGACCTGACTTTACACCTCAGCAATTGCAAATCTTCTTTTTATTTTAAAAAGATGAAAAAAATTCCTTCTTTTGTAAGTTTAGTGGATACAGACTTTCATAGCTGGATTATTTCTCATTCTAAGAAATGGGATCACATTGTTCCCATCCACTGTCACCTTCTTATCCACTGCTGAATTCCATTCAAAACCACTTTCCTGCCTTGTAAAACCCCTCAGGACTCTACTTCACCTTCCCTCATTTCCTACCAGTGGGCTGCTCTCCTGCTGGACCAGATTTTTGTCCCTTCCTTGGGATAGGCCATGCTGTTTCACTTGCGCCTGCTCATTCTCTCTGCTTGGAGCCAAACATCTTGCCCCTCTAAATCAAATCCTTCCTCAAAGCCTTCATTTTCTCCCTAGCTTACATTTGGCGGTCTATAAAACATTTTTTAACCTGTGTATTTAAGATCTTTTATTACTCCCCCCCCTCCAATTTTATTAGCTTCCTGCATTTGCACAATATCAGAAACACCAGCTCGTCTTGGTAAGGCACAGGCCAGTGATACCAGCTAAAGCTTTGTGAATCTATGCCCTTAGTAAACTGATGGGACAGAGATTTATCATGAGGAAAATCCACAGGTAGATAGGTTACCAGTAGATTAAACATAACTTTAAACTTGATATGGTAGAAATAATGGTAGAATAATGTAACTGGTAGAAATAACTGACAGAATTAGAGAACAGATGTAAGTTAATGATAGCTGATTAATAGAATTACAAAACCCTAGATGCATGTAGAGATGCCCTCTGCTTGGATGAGAAGCGTCTGATCACTATGCAGAGATCTGCAGGGATGGGCTGGGGTCCCTGCAGCCCTGTGTGCACACACAGCATACCTGAAGTGCAGTACTGGAAGATCAGTAAAAACAAGTTCTGATCTTTTTTTTCTTTCCTTTCGTTGAACAAATGGCCATTTCAGCAAAACATTAAAATCTTGCTTGTCAAAACCATCAAATAATCTGCCACTTTAGGAGGAAGGGTGTGGGGGATTCTTTTTTTCCCCTTATATTTAATGTTCTTTAGTGAACAGCTTACATATATCCTTGCACACCCACCCACCCACACGTAGATAAATATAGATGTATGAAAATAATATGAAACGTAGTTCAATCTCATAGCACATAATAATTAAGGGCCCAATTTAAATAAGCATTTCAGCATATGCTTACAATCTACCTGGCTTCAATGGGACTTGAGCACACACTTCATTTCCAGCACATGCTTCTATGCCCTTTCTGAACTGGGATTTTACCTGAATGAAAGCTAAAACATTGAACAAGGTTTTGGGGTTTTTTTCACCTTTCATTACAGAATAAATGTCCTTTTATAACTGAGATAGGAGACTTTCAAGCTTCCCAGTGCAGAAGACAGCTGTACAGAATTCCCAACTCCATAGTAAAAGAAGCGATACTGCACATTGTTCTGCTGGCACGTTATTGTGGTGAATACTTCTGTTTGATTTTAGTCCATTCATAGTGTGAAGCAGCAGTTACTCTGCCGCAGATAAAGTACGAGCGATTTGGATCAGAGCCATGGTTTTGACTACAATAACTTTATTGGCTGGAGTCTAGTTTGTGTAATCACTAAAATTAACACATGACAGTATGACTGCTGAGTTCAAAGCAGGAAACAATCCCAGATACAGCTACAGAAATTGCTCCAGTCCAATTACTGTAAAACAGATGAGGATAAAGTTAGTGTCCCAGTGAGTCATCCAGCCAAGATTCACATTTCAAAACGGAGCCATTCCAGGGGTAGAAATGAGGACAGAACTGTTTCAGAATAGCCATGAAAAATATGTACAGAATACGGTCTGATTATACAAATTTGCAGGCTGTTCCCAGCAAAATGAAGCAAAACAACTGATCCTCAGTAATAAAGGAGCAAATATCTTCCTGGTGAAGAAAATAGAGTGAATTTGGCCTAGTGTGTTTTTCATTAGCTCTTTCTTTTAAAGCAACACATTGTGCAATGAAGTTTGGCTTAGTATTTAAGTTTTGATTAAATTAAATAATCTTTTACAATATTTAAGACTGGTAGAAAATATTTCTATGATTCATTACAAATCCCCGGAGAAATATTTAAAAACAAGACCAACAAGCAAACATATTATTAGCATATTTTCAACTTAGATTTTCTAGCATTTTGTTGAGCATGAGAATCTGAAAGTAAAATTCAGCAGGAGATGACTGGAAACCAAACTGAATGTAGTTAGCTACAGTTTGGTCTTTATGCTGACCGAAGTGGGGGAAGGAAGAGAAAGGAAAAACGGAAGGAGAGAAGAGGGAGAAAAAGCGAATAAGAAAAAAGAAAAGACCTACAGAGGGTGCAAGGAATAAGAACCATATCTCTTAATATTTGAATAACCTCAAATGTTATTTGAAATGTGGCCATTTTATTTAAAAATACATATTTTTCTGGATTCAGGCATCTAGTCACCACGACTGAACAGAGACCTTCCTGTGGTCTGATTTTCATTTATGCCAAGATCGATTTCTATCACTCTATCAGCCAAACTGGTCATACATACAATTCACTTCTATTTTCAGTTCCTTTGCATAGTCTGAGCATGAAAATGAATCCCCAGGTGTTTTTTTTTATTTGCATTTTTAAACTGGTAGTATCAATGGAAACAAGAAATGCTATTTGTACGCTGCAAGTTGCTTCCATCATTTATCTTACTCGTAGCAAAATGTTTCCCAGTTGCTTGTCCTCCTTCTTGAGGTTACCTACTCCTAAACCTGCAGGCCGGCTGGCAATGCCTTTCTTTTCACCCTTGTAATAGCAAGAACACAACCCTCTCTGGAGAAAGCACTTAGGCGATGGGAGAGCACATAGTTCCCCATGGCTAAGTTGCCTCCTGTGGTACCTCTGCAGCTGATGAGCAACAAAAGCTTCCCAAATGAAATATTTGGTTTGTATTAGATTCTAGTGTGCAGCATAGAGCTAAGGTCACCAGCTAACGTCCCAACAACAACTGAAATGTAGTTTAGCCTTAGAAAAAATTGGCTTGTTCTGTCTTAATCAAAAGAAGTCCAGACGTGCAGCACTGCACAAACTTGGGTCACTTGTGTATTTCAATCTGTGGTTTACCTCTCTCTTTGTCCTGGACCCAATCCTCTAAAGTGCCAGTGTTTTCAATAGTGCTTTGTATAGGCTGTTTTGCATAATACTAACATGAAACAAAAATAGAGAGAAATCTAAAGCCCAGAAAAAAAAGAATTATTAGCCAACATAATATATTTTTTTTAACAAGCCAAACCAGAAAAGCAGGGGGAAATGGACACTGTCATGTCCTGGAGGATGGATGGAAAAAAGTTCTTTGTGCTGTGTTCCCAACTGTGGTTACTTGGTTCTGTGCCTATAGCGATACGCTGTCTGTGCCATATGCATTTGTAATGTGCTTTGAGATCTCTCTAAATGCAATCTTGGAGCCAAGTAACATGCTTATTATTACAACCTTAGCTCCAGAGTGAAAACTGCAGACCACTTAACACTGTTTTCTCTCAATCCAAGGAGATAAGGAGCTAAGCATCTTGAAAGAGAACTTGTGCTTGCAGTAGGTGCAATAATAACTTTTTGTGCGACTGCTCCATGGAAGGAGTTAAAAGAGGGTATAGGTGGCCATCCTGCGACGTGGTGTCAATGCAATTAGTGCTGCTTATTGTTGACTGGGCCAGCAGAGGTGGGGAAATTGCACCTTGTTAGTCCCAAATACATTATGGCCTCCTAATGAACTCCATTTTATAGCCAAACTCCTTTAAATTGTCTCTTTCCATGATTAATTCTCCTCTTTCTCCCCTTTCGGCAGGCTGTTGTTGATAGGGAGTGTCCAGTGTTGAATGAGTAAAAAGTACTAATGCATGTTCTTTCCAGAGGGAGATAACCCTTCTCTAAACATGATGAATGCATCTTTTACGGAGGAAGATACCCTGTGTGGCAAGGGCTTATGTATAAGTACTGGAAGGCATGTGTTGCGGGGGGGTTGGTGGGGTAACTTCTTGCAGCTCCTGGCTATTTGCAGAAGCTCTGTGGGCTTTTCGAGCTGCTCTTGGAGCCAAAATATCCTTGTCTCAGAGGAGGAAAAGAGGGTCCATCAATGCTGGGAAAAGTTGGGCTGGAGGAGGGACCATGTAGCAGCAGAAACATGGCACAGGAGCTGCATCCCCAGGAGAAGCTCCACTCTGCTTGCCCTGTTCACGCAGATGCTTTTGGCTGAGGATAAGTAAGAGTTAAACAGAATAAGAGGGGGAAGGTGATGGTACTTGGCATTCTGCAGCACAGAGGTAAAAGGCCAAAAGATGTGTAAATACAGCAGGCAGGCTAAAATTATACATATCTATTATCTATATCTATAGAAATAACTCTCTCTTTAAGTACATACCCACGTATCGCCACACCAGCAAATAATATTATAGCACTTGCAAATATTCATGCATCAGGGTCTTTTTCCAACTCATCTCTGGCAACAGAAGACAGCAGTAAAAGAAAGAGGGGAAAAAAAAAATCTTCCCCAAGCTGATTATCAAATAAAATACTGTTTTATTTTCTGTCTAATAAGTACAAGAAGTTCCATAACTCCCCTGATTAGGCATATTATCCTTCTTCAGAAAGTCAGCGTGATTTATGCAGAAAGTGATTTGGACATACTTTCCTCTGGCTATAGAGATTTCATAATTCCTGGTGTACGTCTGGAAAATCTCCTCTCGTCCTGAGTCCAAACCAAATTAATGTCTTCCAGAATGACCTGAGGAATTAATGAGGTTTTCGCTGTCAGTTCTGCCCATGCAGGGTCAAGTAAATCATTTGCTGGCCCTTACTCCAGTGTTTTTCGCTGTCTTTCTGACTCCATGTACAATGATAACAAAGTTGCAGATGCCTTTGAAATACGGCATCACTGACACTCTCCGTCCATCTGTTGGGACATATTTTAGGCTCTGTTTCTCTGTCTGCTGTAAACTCTGCCTTTAATGGAGTCAGTAATTGCTGATAAATGGGGTATCAATGAAGTCAGTGTACTGTAGGTTTCCCCATTCTTTTCTGCTGATGTGTGCTATTTAAATCTCTTTGCCATTACTTAAAGTTATTGCGTGTTCTTGTCTTTAATTCCAGTCCCGGCATTCTTGGCCCCAGCCACAATTTTTAGTACATAGCAAAACTAGGTACTACGGAGAGCTGTTTGGCAGTAAACAAGTTATCCTCAATTCCCCACTCTGCTGTCCCCAACTAAAGAAAATGTGAAACACATTGAGAGTACGTACATTAAGTTCTGAGTAATTCACAGATTTTCTTTCTCTCATGTCATAAATATTTTAAACCAACCCAATTTTGACATTGCAGCCAAGCAATAAAACCCATGATCCATCCCCTTTCCCCCTCTCCTTTCGTCCCCACGTGGTAGAGAGCCTGAAATAAAATGAGCCCACACTTTACCCTACATTTTATATTGCCTTTCTCTATAATTTATCACAGCTTTTAAGGGTATTAAAATCTTACTTAAGATGAGTACTGTTTGTGTCTCTGACACTGTGTGCTCTATAATCTATTAGGCTCTCTGCCAGCTATCTCGGCAGTTATATCTCATTTTCTTGCATGGCATCTAAGCACAGAATAATGACTCTAATTGCAAAAATAACGATGACACGTGCAGTAGCTTCTGCATTCAACAGGCTCTTCCAAAATACTCAGGCAGACACAGTTCCTCTACAAGCCTAAAGCTAAAGAAGAGGCAAAGAGCAGAAGAAATGAATGGGAAAATCAGATTCACCCTGTTGCATGTGTCCTGTTACTGGCTGCAGCCAAGAGCTGACGACCTAGGAAAAAGGTGTAAAGAAATTCATACTGGATAATTATAGAAATGCCATTACATAGGAATACTGTTCCCAATGCCCTTTAGTCAGTGGATAATTTGTGCCCAGAAACATAGGAAGCTTTTGCTACTGCCTGTAAAGTTAGGACTGGGTTTGCATCCTGGCTCACCCATATGTTCCTTAGTCTTCAAAGATTTTGGCTATGCTTTAAGGACTTTCAGCTTTCTGTTTGAAGCTTGTTTCATAGTTCTCATAGTCCTCTGGGAAGGCATGCTCACTCTTTGCTGTTAAGATGATGGCATTTGACTTTGAAGGAAGAGTCCTCTGCAGCTGGTCTTTGGGCCAAGTAGGATGACTGAGGTAGTGATCAGTCTAAAGTCATGTTACACTCAGTAAATGGTACAACCTAAAGGACAGGAAATACACATTTTGTTGAGTCTAAAGCTTTGTGAGTGGATCACTGAAATGTTATTATGACATGGAGCTGGTGTGGCTTGTAGAAGGGAGACCAATGCAAGCACTTCTGTGTGATTGAGGAAGTCACAAGCACATTGAATGTGCACACCTTGTTTCACCAGCTATTGCCATCTGTAGGATTATAGAATTGCATGGCCAAGGTGTGTACATATTGACTTGAGACTTCACGTATGTAGCGTTTGGAGGAGAACTAGGAATTAGCTGATTCTTCCACTGAATCCTGAGAATCTGCCAGCCATGGACTGGCAATGGATTTGCAGTGAAAGAACATTTTCCTTCATTCATTTTGAATTCATTGTGTCTCCTGTCCATTGCAAGCCTTCAGGTTCTTGGATTACAAGAGAGGAGAACTTGACTCTTAGCCATGTCTTTTCTACCAAAAAGGCTGAATCTTTTAATTTATTTTCCCTTGTTCCTAGTTATTTCTATTACAGTCCTTGAATTTCTTTGTTTCTTTTCTACTTACTTCAGGAGACTGGAATAAAACAGAACACTTTGGTGGCTGTGCCTGGTTGTTAGGGTAAAATGTATTTGTGTTCCTGGAGACTAAGTGCTCCTGAATTGCATCAGTAGTTCACAGCAGAAGACATTTCTTTGAGAGATTTTGACTTTTAACTACCTGATTTGAAGACCTTTTTTTGGGTTGTTAATATTTCATAAAGTGCTTCAAAATTGTCTGTGAAAGATGGATCATTATAATAACTTTCGCTAAAGGACAACAATGTAAGTTTTGTTCCTTTGCACTTTATAGATTTTAAGGCAGAAGAAATAGATATATTACGTTTATCTAATTTAAATTATTGTCAAACAAAGGCCATAAGCCATACATAAAAAATTGTACCCTTAGATTAAGTTAAAACCTACCTTTTGAAACATGTTGCCTTGATTCGGAGGCCTCACATCATGGGAGAATCTGCCACGCATCTAGGGAGGTTACTGAAAATACTCCCTGTTATAACCAGTGTGCCTTAATTCTGGTTTCATCTTGTAGTCACTAGACCTTGTTATACTCTTGTCTGAAAGGGGAAACATGTCTCCCTGTGTAGATGGCTGAAGGGCAGTCAAGTCAACTCTCAGTGATCTCTTGGGGAGCCCTAGCAGATGTAACCTCTTAAGTCTCTTCCTGTTAGACTCAGACAGCAACCCCATGAAAGAAATTCTCCCTCTTTGCTCAGGAGGAAGCCTGACCTCCCTTTCGCTGTCCTTATTTTGCTGAAAACTTCCTTCCTGGTTCTTTTCCCTGAAAGAAAGCAGCTTCTGGATTTTCGTTCTTCTGGGAGAGATACGGTGTGATGACTCTCATTTCCTCTCTTCTCTTTTCAATTTCTTCCCCATATTTTCTCTTCTTTTTTCTTCTAAACATAAATGATGATTTCAGTGCTTTTTGCTATGGCCAATCTAATGCAAATGAAGAAGTCACGGTCTGCCTCTTGGGATGATGTTAACAAAAGTTTCAGGAATATTACAGCATGTTATAACTCTTATATTATTAAATACTGTTTGCTAGGTATACAACATAGCAAACGCACCTTCTCCAGTTTATTTTTAACTCTTGTCCAAATGTTTCCTCCCTGCTTTTGTTCCTCTCACATTCACTCAGCCTGTAGCTTGTGAGACCACTTAAATTCTAGTTATCCCCAACCTGGTATGACGAGGGAAAGAGGCTGTGTAATGAATTCAATCACCTCTTGTTTCTGCCAGGTATGTCCAGGAAGCTTGGGGTGGTTTTGGTTCCCACCACAGACAGCCAGCATTACTTGCTGATAGCTGGCTGTGTGCCTGCTTATCCTGGCCAATGCTGGGTAGCAATGCCAAGTGCAAGCAGGATTGTGATGGAACCATTCAGTCTTAGGTTGAAAGTGTGCAGATGTTCTTTTACTCTTTTTTCTTCATGAACCATACTCTTTAAGCTCTGTAAGGTTGATCCCTCTTTGGACCGGGCCCTCTGCTGTCCATGTGAAACAGCGCTTTCTTGTTTTCTCATAATTAGCTCTTATGGTCTTTCGAAGAGAAATGCTTCATGAACAAAAGTCACAACGTCCGTCTCACATTTGGAAGAGTTGGTTTTGAAAGTCATGTCTTCAGACCTCAGCTCAGGGCTTTGTTCTTTACTTTCTGAATTTCACTCTATTCTTCTATATTATGAGGCAGTGGCACTACCATTACGTGAATGAAACTTCAGCACTTTGCTGTGCTGAATGACTGTTTAAGGGAAGGAACCTATTCAGATTGTTTGTTGCTGAGAAAAATGAGGAAGTGACCTTAACTACTGCCTGGAGATATTCTGTTCCAGAGTATCTCTGTTATAGTGCTTAAATATGCAAGTAGCTAGATCAGAGGTTTCCAATTGCTTTGGACAAAATGAACACCAATTTTGGAACCCATGCTCTAGGTAATTGTTGAGTATATCATACTAGGGACATCAATATCTTGAGGAGGCTCAAAATGTAGAGAGATGGCTTTTGCTTGTGATCCCTTTTTGTTTTTACTCAATCTCCCTCTGTTCTCCTTTAATTTCCTTCTTAGTTTTATGTAACCTGTATAAAATCTAAATTCAAGGAAAACCTTCCCGTTGCCCTTCACTTGCCCCTGTATGAAATATGTTAGCAGAAACATCTTAAACCTACAGATTAAACAACTCATGTGCATCCCTGGTTTCACATATGTAAACCTCCATTTACTTTGTCAGTCTCAGCTGTGACAGGTTTTTATTGGTTTCATATTCATAGTTCTTTTAATCATTCTATTAAAGTTGCTTAAAAAAGTCTGTTATGGGAAATGTTAAAAAAAGAAGTTAGTTTCCTAAGTCTTTTGACAAAAGACTTCAATTTTTGATTAACAAAAAAAAAAGGAAACTCAAAAGCTTTAAAAATACAATTAAAGTTTTTGTGAAAATATTTAGATTTCCATTTAAATGTTTGTGGGATTTTTGAAAATCAAACTATTTTACGGGGGGGTGGTGGGATATAATTTCCAGTTTTTGTCTAGAAAATTTCAACCTTAATGAAAATTTCCATGAATATGTTTGCATTGGTCTAAAAGCAGGCTTTTTACCCCTTTTCTCCAAAAATATTTCAAAAGAAAACATTTCTATATGCTACTTGATTTCCCCCTCACACCTGTGTAAACCAAATGCAATTCCATTGAAGTGAATGAAGTTATGCTGTTAGAAGAAAGAAAAAGCTTAAGTTCATTGCATTTGAATAGATGACTTTGTCATTTAATAAGCTGGGTTTGTTCTGAACAGAGCCCTCTAAATCTAGAGATTCAAATACCAGCAGTGTCACAGTCAGTCCTTCATCCACGCAAAGCAGCTCAGGTGGTTCTCTACAGTTGACTCTATAATGTTTCTTTATTTAGGTGTAAAAAGGACTGAGGCATGGAAGAGGGAAGGGGCATGGAATATCATGAGACATAAACCACTTACTCTTCCTGAGAGGTAATCAGTGCTGAAGCCCTTTGACAACAATGTGGAATGTCTGTACTGCTGCTGGTGGTGTTGAGCAGGAACACAAAGAACTCCAGTCCTCTCATTCTGCTTGTCTTGAAGTCCGGCACTCATCCTCCTACAAATATCCAGGCCTGAATCTCCCATGATGGAGGAGTGAAAATGACGGATACCAGCATCACCACTGATAATCTGTCAATGATCTGGGCCTTTCATTGCACTTGGTAACTATAAGAAATGACTCCATAGAACTGGAGCTGAAATATTCTGAACTATGGCAATAGAAGCTAAAGGAAACACAGGCAAGAGGATAATAGTCTGGTCCTAACTGGCAACATCCAACATGTGCAGTAACTTATATGAAACACTACTTTTCTTGATGGAAAAAAATGAAAAAAATAGATGAACCTTGTATTCGGAGCAAGGGAAAAGCATACAGAGGTTCTGTTTCCAACTGATGCTTTTCATTTTGCCTCAGAAAGGCCTGGGAAAGTCATCATAGCTTCCAAAATATGTACCCAACCATTCTGGATACAGACACTTCTAGAAAAGCTGCCATGATTTTTGATGGCACAAATACCTGCACAGAATGCTGTAAGTGCAAGATCTGGAAGCAGGGCCATGGTTAATGCCTTTTAAGTTCAGGGACTGAAGACTTGAAAGTTGAGATTTACCCAAATTATACCCCTGAAGACAAGTTTAACGCCCACTGGTCTTCACCGCAACCATAAAACTACACAGGAACATCTCTGCAGCAGTCCTTTCTGCAATGCAGTTTGTACTAATTTTTCCTAGAGTCCAACTGCTAGTATTACTTAGCAGCTGAGATGACAGACAAGACTTCCATCTTTAGAGCCTCTTTCAGAGAGCTCCTTCAGTTAAGTGCCCTGTGGGTTTTCCCTCCTGTTAAGTCACTCCTTTCCCCCCCACCCACCTTTTTTTTTCTCTTTTCATGAGACTAAAATGATGAAGGAAAATTAATTTTCATTGCAATGCAATGAACTGTGAAAGAGACTCTTAGTTGTGGTCTGGAATGCAGACACTGCTGGCTACCTTCTCAGACCATGGCTAATCACACCACTGACAGACTGGAGCTCACCGGCTGAACTGTAATGCCTCAGTGCAGCCTCTGCTGCTGTGAGCCCAGAACATTGCTGAAATCCTCAGAGTGCTGCATAAGGGATGACTGCTGACAGTAGATGAGGGAAAACTTGTCTGGGGCTATTTCATCTTGCTAGTCACTATGGTGGTGTTATTCTGCCATCTTTGAGATGCTTTGTTTGGTCCCTTCTTATTAATGTCTAGCTATAATTCTTGGTCTTGTTTTAGCAGGATGATGGCTGGTATTTCCACAATAACAGACTGTGGAACATTATTTATATTAACCTTAGAAGCAGTGGGAAAAGCATGTCCTCGTGTTGCCCATGCCCCTGTGTGCTCCTGGTGATTGCAGCTGAGAGCACAGGGAGGAAAGACAATTGTGGAACATGTCCATGGAACAGTTCTATGGAATGCTCTGGACTCAGCATGCTTCTACCACTCTCCTGCTTTATGACAGCTTCCTGCAAACACTCAAATGGGGGGCTGCTCAGCCTATTGCCACGTTTTCATTGTTCTTCTTGCAAATACCCATGCATGTGGGCAAGATACTCGTTTGTGAATGTAGATGCTGGGGATTAACGATGGAAGTACCCTCTCTCATGTATCACGTTTCATTCATTTCATCACAGAACTGGAGACCAGTCCCATATGCGAAATAATGAGTGATGGGTCAGACAAAAAGAGTCCTAAAAAAGAAAAGAAACCCACCCTAGAAAGTTTGAGTGGTGTGAACACAAAGTGCTCTGCAAATCACTGCAAAGAGTGAAGATCTCAGCTCTGAACTGAACTCAGGCCTTGTGGCTAGATAATCTGTGAGTCTGAAGAACTATATTTGTCTTTACTAAGTCAACTGCTTGTTCTGCTCCAGGTGTGTTTGCATGTTTTGTTTAAAGTGGATGGGATACTGATGTGGAAAAAACAAGAAACAATACGAACAGCTACACAAGCAACAAAACTAGCCATGACTATGATCTAATAATTTGTGATAGGCAGGTAATGCATCTTTCAGGTGGGAGGAACATCCTTCTTCCCACATCCATACTTAGGAGGGGTAAGTCACACACTTGAAGGTCCCTGAGCTGGGTATATGGACCTGCGATGACCTGGCATCTACAGCAGAGCCTCATGCACTACCTGGTCATCAGCTGCTGGCTCTTAATTTGCCTAAAGGGCAGCAACAAAGACTACTAAGATTCACTGAGCACTTCCCCAGCAAGACCTCTCTGTGCGTTCCCACCATGCCCACCACCTTTTATGGTCGTGGCTGGAAAAGCAGGTAACTAACATCTGCCGCTTACTCGAAGGCAATACAAGTTTGCAGTGTAAGCCCAGCCGGTAACTCAGAACCATGCACTTCCCCCACACCCCCCCAGGGGGATGGGGAGGAGAACTGAAAGAATGTCAACTCCCACGGGTTGAGATAAGCACAGTCCAGTAACTAAGGTATAACACAAACCACTGCTGCTACCACCAATAGTAATAATGATAAGGGAAATAACAAGGGAAGAGAATACAACTGCTCACCACCCACTGACCGATACCCAGCCTGACCAAGCAGTGATCTATCCATTCCAGGTAACTGCCCCCAGTTTATATACTGGGCATGACGTGCTGTGGTATGGAATACCTCTTTGGTCAGTTTGGGTCAGGTGTCCTGTCTCTGCTTCCTCCCAGCTTCCCCTCCTCCCTGGCAGAGCATGAGACTCAGAAGGCCTTGGGCAGAGTGCTTGACTGCTACTGCTGAACCCAGGACAGCAGGGAATAGCCTCTTCCTTCTAGAAAGCTGCAGCCCAGGGAGGTTCCAGCAACAGGCTGTGAGCTTCAGTTGTTAACAAATAAGGATACCAACAACCCCAAGAGACGGGGACAACGAAGGCTGCCACCCTTCTGCTTTCCCTGCAAATTCCAGTGACTGCCTAGAGTCCATTGGGGAAACCCAGGTGGACTGAATAGTATTACACTGACTCTGGGAAGCTGGGAGTATCACTCTTACGTAGCCCCCATGCCTGCTGTGGCAATACGCACCTCCTGTGACCAAAGCATCCTCTCCTAAATGGGAGGTTTGGCCTTGCTATCGGCTGAATTCGGGAGGCTGTAGCCTTATTTATTCTTCTAACCCTTGTGAATCCTCACTGAGAAAGCAAAATGAATCATGCCAGGTCTGAGTTTCCCCAGAGAAACGTCTGTGTTTGGCACACATGACTTTAAATTTGTCCCTTCCACCCTTTGGTGATTAATGGCCTGTGATCCTCTGTGATTCATGGCATCCAGGAGACATTATTTTCTGGGATGTAAGAGCTGGACAGCATGTTTTCCTCATCAGTTACTGACTGCGATTGTAAGCGCCTCATCTACCTTATCTAGGATCTCGGTAAAGGTTGTCAAGCAGGCAAACGGGAAGGTGGGGGAGCGGATGGAGAAAGCCTGTTCCATCACCAAGTTGCTCTTTACCCAGAGCCAGACAATTAGTGCATCCCTCAGCCTCTGTAAACTGAGCTTTTCCTCTTCTTGGTCTATCCTGAGCCTTGTCCTGAGGCTGAATTAGCTCAGGCTCTCTGAGACCCTTGGAGGGGATGGTGTGGAAAAAGAAAACCATTCAGCGATCTCTTTCGGCTTGACAGTGATCCTACACACACCTGTCCATGAAGCTGGCTGTGCCAGATTGCTCTGAAAACCAGGTTCACGCCGTGCCATGCAGCCCACATTTAGGTTGAATTACTGTACTTAAACAAATTCTCATTTCCATGCACTTGATATACACTTTTTTTCCCCCCTTTCTCCTCTCCCCATTGGCAACTTAAGGAGCCATTTTTCTTCCTGACGCCACCTTGGCACTCTCTCTACCAGCATGTGAAAACAGCCGGAGTTATACATATGGAGACCTCATCCTCAGTTGCCTAATGGATTCAGAAGACATCCTGAATATTCATCATCTCTCTTTTTATGAGCACCTTGGCAATTGCCTCCGAAGTTAAAGACTGTTGTAAATTAAGGAATGGCACTTGGTGAATACCAATTTATCCGCATTTCAAGACTTCCCTCACCCCCACCTCCCTTCCATACAATATTGAAGTTCCTGTAGTCTTTGTGAATACAGGGCATTGTTTCTGTGCTGCTGAGGCAGAATTGTTTGTGCATCCCTGAAGACTGTGAAATGTCTGCACCGGGGCTGCTCATTTAAACTCTGTGCACTTACTGTACCCTCTCTGGAACTCCTTTCCTGGAGAAGCCAGCAATGACCTTCTCAGAAGTAATGATAAACACATGCTGAGGAAGCTTGGCTCCTTGACAGGCCCTTTTAATTATTAGTTGTAAATTAGCAAATCATGGGGTTTTTTTTCAGTTTCATATCACTGCCTGCTTTGCTGCATGTGGGATCCTCCAGGTACAGTTCCCATGCAGTCCCTGCAATATATACTGGTGGCAGACTCATCAAGCCATGTCAATATTCAGTGCTTATTCAATGTCTGTCATTTTAATACGCACTAATCATTATGCCTTCAGAATAATGATGGTGCAGAAATTATTGCAGAGGATTAATTGTGGTTAATAGTTACCAAGCGGTTTTTGAATGTATGTCAAGTTGTCAAGGAAAGTCCCTGCTCAATCAAGAGCAAGACAGAAGTAGCTTCATCTGAGGCTTATATATAGAACACTGAAGAACAAAAGACTCCATCCTGCAAGATACTGAGCACTCTCTGCTTGTCCTTGCCAAAGCAGACTCAACATCTTCATTGAAGCTAAGCAGGACCTACTTCCCTGAGGTGATACAGAAATTCAGTGGCAAATTGAAGGGTCAAGCCTGGATTTATCAGGACTCATTGTACTCTTAATTCCATCTTAATTCATTGCTGGGCTTTACTAAGTTTTTCATAAATACAAAGAGAGTTGCTGACATTCATAATTTTAATGGAGATGCTTGCCATTTTTTTCCCCTAAAGCTCTAGCTCCTGTAACCACATTTATATGACAAACCTCAGCTGCAGAGGGGAAATAAATGGTTTCTAATCCTTGTTCTTGCAACAGAAAGCTTGGAAAGACAACCAGGAATTCTGAAAACCCAGAAAGCAAATGAAATACACCCCCAAAATATTTCCAGTTATAACAATCTCACAGCTTCTAAGTCAGTCTTACGTACTTTTTAATTTTGGTGTGGAGAAAGCTGGTTCTTGCTCTTGCAATGCTCATGTCATAGGTGTTGTCTGGAGGGTGTGGGTGCTGAGGAGGTGACATACCTGAGGGAGGTGATGGGAACTGCAGCTGGGTTCTGCTGCAGGTTCTCTTACCTGCCGTGGGGCTGCCATGGGGCTGTCAGGTCAAGAAGGAGGCAGGCAGAGCACTGGAAGGTGTGATGTGGTAGGGACGTGGTAAGAATGGGAGCTGCCAGCAGACAAGGCAGAGGCTTGCTGAAAATCACTGTTGGTCTTACCAGATCTCTCAGGACATTTTGGGGATAGGAAACCACAAGCCACTGCTCTCACCTGGAGATGCGGGATGGGCCGGGAGCTCAGCCTGTGAGAGCTGGAAGGTGGGAGGCAAAATAAACTCCTGTACTCTGGATTCCATTCACAAGACACAGAGCTTTTCATTTTAACTTCAGTTATCTCGCTGCTGTCTGGGAGGCCATCAGAGGCCTCCTCTTCTTGAGCTGTATCAGGAGCTGTCCATTAACAGCTTAGCCAGTTTCCATGGGTCTAGACTAAATGGAAGGAGAATAATTTTGTTTAAAAGAGTTGTTTTTTATATATATGTATATAAAACCATGTGTGCACACACACAGTAGCCAGGCATAGAGCTTGTGGAAGAGTATGAGCCCTATGGTAAGACCTTGAAAGACTGGTGCCACTTTCCATTTATGTTTGTACATGGACCAGAAAAACTTTCACCAGCTGTAGTTTGTGATTCACTGCTGATCTGGATCAGAATCCCAATTATTGGATCTTTATTCATTATGAAATATGCATAAGATGCACTGAGAACAGGCATCAGCTCTTAGTCTTCCAGGACTAGAGTCGGCTAGGGAGAGTGCTTTTCCTTCAAGTTTAATCCTTCTATTCTTATTGCAAAAAGGGCTCTGAAATGGCTGAAGATGTTAGAAGAGGTGTAATTATTGCGGTAGAAAGTAGGCAACTTCTCACTTGTGCAGAATATTGTTTGTGAATTGAACTGCAGGAAAGTCAATGAAGCCAGGGGTGATGAAAAGCAGGATTATCATGGATACGGCTAAACTTTGTGTGAGTCTTTGTCATGCTTGCAGCAATTAATCTCCATGGTGATGAGAGACTGCAAATGTGTTTTTTCAATGAGAAATGGGTTTTGATCTGGTAAAATAAAGAAATAGATTGCTGCATCATGTTTTAAAGTGCCCTCAGAGGGAAGGAGGAAATACTTTTCACAAACAAGTAAAGAATAAGAAAACAAATGAGACCAGTCTTAACTGGCAAGGCAGCATTAGAGAAGCTTTTTGCATGGGCATAAGTGAACAAGTAGTCTGGGTTGCAGTTAATGCATGGGAGGAAGGAAGACTCAGGAAAGAGAAGCGGTTTATATAATCCTAACTGGAAAAGTTGGATGGGTTCATATTTCATGGAAGTGTGTTCACCCTCTCTCTATCAACATGCTTCTTTATAGTTGAATTTCAAGTTGAATAATTATATTCTGGTGCTGTAACCACCCGATAAGCCTTTGCATTGCTGTGTATTTTCAACTCCAGACCTCAGAAAGCTGCCCAAGCAGAGAGCTTTGCATAGGATGTGAAATTGGCCAGTGTTACAATCCCTTCTATGGGAAGTGAAGCACAAATTTTCTACAGATAATGTTAAAGGAAGTGGACAAGTAAAGATTGCAGGCAAGAGTTACCCAAATCCCAAATGGTACCCCAACATATTCCAGTTGGGTGAGAACTACAAGACATCTGCATGCTTGAAAGGGCTCGGGACAGGAAGGGAGAGGTAAAAGGGAGGGGGAAAACTGTTTCCAAGGCAACCCATGTCTACCCTAGGCCTTGGAGCAGAATAACTGTGGCTTTTGTAGTGTGGACTCCTTTGAGTAAGTCATTGGAAAACAGCAATCACACACTTTAGCTGCATTTTTAGATATCAAATCTTGGTCCTTTCTGATGGTGCACACATAAAAAAAAAGAGACAAGTGAAATAATCTGGTACTTTATGAAATCTGGCCCAGAGTGATTAGCTTGATTTCTGAAGGACTCAATAACGGACTCTAAGATAAAAGTCTGATCTGCTGCTTAATCTTCTCTGTGAATGATTTACAAGACCATGACTTCTATATTCATTCATTAGTGCTCATTATACAGTATTGAAGTTGGAAACTGTTTTGCTCCTATCTTGCATTTTTGCCTAAGACAAAGTTGAGAGGAAAAGCCTCTTTTTTTTCCCATTATGGAAACCAGTGTCCTCTCTATTGGGAAAATATGTGTCTGACTCTAAATCATCTTTGCCAGTCTTTGAAGAAATACATGTGAACATATGTACATGACTGCTCCCAGAACAGTCACTGCTATTGCCACCAAAAAACTAGATGAAATTATTACTTCCTGGTGGGCAATCTTCTCTTAACTTTCTATTCACTATGTTATGATGGGTGGGATTCACATCTGCTGCTCATCGTTGCATGAGACACGTCGGCTTGTTAATACCTTGGAAGTGTAGGGGAATATTTACAATTGCAAATGCTTGTTTAAAAGGCTACAATTGAAGAATGCAGAGAAATGCAGCAGAATCAGCTCTTATAAGAACATCAATTGGCTATCAAAAACCATCCACAATTTATTCAATGTCTCCTTCCAGCAGAATATATTGTTAGTTCAGCTGCAACTTCTTAACTTCATCATATTTTATATACTTTGGCCATCACGTATTGCCACAAAGTATACTATACAGTGTGATTTAAAATGTGTTCTGATTAAGTACACAGAAATAGTCCTATTCACCATGTAAGGAATGGGGGGGAGCATCATATGTAACCATTGTTTAAATGAAGTTATTTTTAATGATAATTCATTGTGTAAGCCTTCTAAATCTTATGCTTTGATTGTGCTGTACCTTTATTTGTATTCTAGGGTATCATTTCAATTGCAGACCTGAAGAAACAGTGTCTTTTGTCTCCTCCTCTCCCATCACACAAAAATTGAGAAGGAAAATGTAGGGGATGTTTCTCCAGGGAAAATGGAAATGAGAAAAAATGGCCAAAAAAGCATCAAGAGAGATTGATCAGCTGAAAGATGGAGTGAAAGACCCAGATTCCTGGCTGCTGGACCTCATAGAAACCAAAAGTACTAGCGACTTCTGCAAGGGATGAAACAAATTTATTAAGGATAGGTCAACCAGTGACTCTTCAAAGTGATTGTCCATGTGTACCCTCTACCCCAGGAAATCCAAAACTATCACTTCTCAGAAACTGGCTGAGGGTAATGGGGATGAATCACTTTGTGATACGTGCCCTAGTTCTTCTGTGCTTTCCCTAAACATCTGTTCCTGGCTAGTAGGACAATTCTTAGTCACATACTCAGAATACTGGACTCTCCATGATAAACTAAAAGGTCAGAGTCCACATCTCCTATATTAACCAGTTTCTATTAGTGATGTTACCATGGAAAGTCCTTTCCCTTTGACTTGTATGATGAGTGCTGCCTTCTAGCAGTAAAATTAAAGATGAGGATAATATTAAGCAAAACGAAACAAGCCCTAACAAGACAGGTAGAAGTTTACTCACACTCAAAAAATAATCATTAATATTTATTTCCAAATGTGGCGAAAGATATCTTAGTGTTTTTATCAACTTTTAAACATACATAAACTAACTCCTCCTTCCCTGGGAACTTCCAATATCTAAACCAGCAAACACAACTTTTACTTACGAGGAAAGAAAAATGATTCCTTGGGAAAATCTTCCAGTTATTTTTTAAAATGAACCCTAAGCCTTGTCTTGTATGTCAGTTATGTCAACGCAGATGTTTCCAATTTGAAGATGAAGACTGAGTTTTGTCTGAAGGCAAAGTCTATGAGGAGCCAGATCTTCCTTCTTTTTATGGCAAAGGAGTTGGTCTCCAGTTTGCAGGGAGAAATCAGAGTCCAGGAGGGTTAAGAATAAGAAGAGTTCAGCTTAGGTTCTGATAATGAGGAAGGGATTTGATGCAGCTGGGAAACTTGGGAAAGGCTTTACAATGAGGATAAAAGAAGGATGCACAAACGTGACCCTCATTGTTAGAGAAGCCTGTCAGATGTGGAGAGTAGTTAAATTAGACATTGTGATACTGCATAAATGGAGTTCAATTTTACGAGATCACAAACAAGGACTTAATTGTCTCAGAATAAGAATCCTGTTGCTCATTGCTTAGGAATAAATTTGGGTTCCTTCACAGCTCAAGTTGACCACAGAGGCATCTCTATGGACTTCAGCTATTAGTCTCTTTACATTGATCTCATGTAAGAAAGGAAAATACTCCTGAAATTACTGTGTATAAGCTACCACTGAAGCTCTCTGTTATCAGCAGTGTGGGGCATTGTTGAACGGGACAAGCTTTGCACATTTGGATTGGTCCTCTGAGATCCTCGGGACTCAAGGAAGGTAGAGTTTTCTTCATGGTCTTAAACCACAGTCAGTCAGCCCAGGGCCAGAGAGTGCACTCCTAAGCAAGAACTGCCCCTCCAGGTATCCAAAGGTTGTACTGTGGGTCACACAGGACCATTGTTAGTGTCCTGTGTCTGCCAACTGCTGTGACTGTGAATGTGGCTGCCTATTAGAAGAGGAGATAATGATCTGCATCTTACATATAAAAGAGCTATTCTCATAATAAGAAAACAAAGAAAATGCATTTTTTCTCTTCATCTGAATATTCTGCTAATTTCTTTCTGCTCTAGGGCTTCCAGCTTTCTAACCTGATGAGTTATAGACAGTCATTCTTTCCAGCATTAGCTGAATTCTTTTCTAATTATACATGTTCTGAATAGCACAAGGCAGACCTGGTGGTAGAACATTTGGTGCAGAGAGCATAATAAATTCCACAGGGAGCTTGACATGCCTTGCCATAGATGCAATATTCATTTTCACCACTACAGAAGAGATGAGACGCTGCGCCAGAGTTTAAAAACCCGTTGTGCTCCTTTACTCGGATGTGTGGGTGGGATTAACATTGGCTGTTCAGTTAAAAGGGCTGTATTGTAAGACAGCTTCTGTAGAATTAATATCTAGACATTTGTAAACCATATTTTGTGAACACAAAAAATGAAGATGCAATTAAAACCAGAACTAGAAGATACAGAACTGTCACAATTTTAGCACTGTTTTTATTTTGGGACAAAACTGAAAATAACACATAGAAAGCATAAACTATGTCAAGAAATGATCGTTTACTCAAAGATCTCTCTGGAAATTAGGTTGTAAATGCTTAGAGTAGAAAACAATTCTGAAAAGAGAGTGGGTTTATTGTCAGGCAATGATTTACAGAATGAATATATTCAGATTTAAAGTAAAAACATTTCATTTTTTCGAACACCAGGCCTGCAAATCCATCTTGGGACCTCCAAGCAGATTTTTTTCTTGCTTCTCATGGATAGTAATAAAGTTTCTAAAGACCATCTGTGGAAAAGGCCTGACATGTCTACAGACTGTGCAAGATGTATTCAATTTTGGGAAAAGGTGGAGAACGTATACATAGACATGGAAATTTCCCTTCTTTTTATAGATTATCCATTATCCCCAACTAATAAGACGTTAAGAGAATATTTACTAGAAAAACAGCAAACCAGCAGCAGAAGAAAAGAAAGGGAGGTGTTGTCTGGTCTCCTGCTCAGTGCATTAGGACATGTTACCTGGGAAACGTACAGTGGTATGTTTGTTTTGAGAGTTGAGGAGAGGGAAGAGTTGCAGCTCTTCCACTCTGTTGTTTGCTGGGGTTTCCATGTATCATGACATGCTGCTGGTCACTGGGACACTGGAAGATGTATTGCCAGTGCACAGCTCCTACCTGCTACAAATGGAAGGATGCTGTGGAGTGAAGCTGTTTGAAGACAGCCTTCCTTGTTCTCTCCTGGAATGAAAGCTGCTTGGACAGACAAGTCCGTGCTGCAGTGGCACAACTGGCAGGCAGTGTGCACTGCTAGTGCAGAATCAAAGGCTGATCGGAGCTTAACAGCTAGGCTTGGGCTCTGATGCATCTTGGAAAGATGACAAAAGGGATCCTGATACCTTAAGTGTGAGTCTCAGTAATCACAAGCTATTGCACTCTTAGCAGCAGGCTCTCCTAGAGAGCCCATCTAAGCACCCATACCACAGTACCGTTTGCCCCTGGTGCTGTGGACACCTTCCTGGTGACCAAAAGTGTCCAGAGGTGCCTGCTTTTCCTGCTCTGCAGTGCAGTGTTGCTTCCCTGCTGCTTCTTTCCAGACATTCAAGATAACTCTCCTGGCCAACCTGCTCCTGCCTGCCCATCTCCCCCTTTTTAGGCAGTGTTGCTTACCTGAAGGAGACATCCCTTGTATTGGCTGGATCCTTTGCCAGGTGGCAGACATGTATTAATCACTGTATAACTAGATAAAAACTCAAAGTGAGTGAAAAGATAATTTACTTTTCTGAACCACAGCATTTATGCTGTGTGATTCACAAGGCTCCACTCTGTTTCGTGCATCTCTGCACTTTTAGCATGATTCTGTGGCCAGGGATGCTTGAGGCTGGCAAACAATTTCCTTTCAAGGCTGCTATCAGGAGTTAGCAGCCACATTTCATCCTCTCACAGAGATGTTACTTTTGTTCTCTCTTGCTTTGTTGTTTCCCTTTATATATAATACAAGTCATTCAGAGTCAGCATAAATGTTTGTTCAGAAAAGGGCATGGAAAAATGTAAGAATAATTCTGGTAATGGAAGTAGAATATAAACAAAGAGCTTAGAGAAAGTGGAGAAGCAGTGGAGAGGTTTCCTGTTTAAAAAAGGAAAATGGAAAAATTAAAATGGCTACTTATGGAAATGTAGAATAAACCTTCCACAGTTTAACAAAAAAGGAAGAATTTGGATCTGCTCACAGGTCCATAAGGGATTTTAACACAGACAGTGGCAAAAAAAGGTAATCTTGCTTCTGCTTGGAAAATGACTTTTGTAGTACTTAAACCCACATGATTTTCATAGACATGAAATAGAGCATAAGTGCTTGACAGCGCAACATAGACATGAAGGTGTGTTCAGATTGCACCACTCCTGACAGCACTGGAGTGGAGAAGGAAAATCACCATACTTATTTCAATCCTTACTTATTTTAGTCCAGTTTACTGCCAGAAAGGAGCCCTTTAAATACAAGTATGAAGGTAATTAGTGACACAATTCCCACCATAGATCTTCCCTTCTTCCCTGAGATCCTAACGTCCTAAGACCCTCCCAAGACCTAAATCTTGCATCTCAGCAGGCTTGTGGGACACTTATTTTGGAGGATGAGAGGTGTTTCAGAGCTTCATAGTCACCCTTATACTGCTGTGCTGACTGTTTCTAATGTGGTAAAGGAAAGAACATTTCCAAGGATTATTTTTTTGCTTAAATGTGTGTGTTTCACTTGTTATTTCAGATTTATTGGTGTTTATTCGTTGCTGAATAATGAGCCTGAGGGCAATGGGAAACTTAATAGGCTAAAAAATTGGAGCCAGTGTCATCAAAAGCTTCCTGTTCTTTACTGGTGCAGTGTTGCCACTTTATTTGCTTACTCTGCAGAACAAATGTGTTTGTTGCAATGTTTTGGCTGAAATCCTGATTCACACTTACAGTGGGGCTGAGATTCCATCCTGTGAGCTGTCTGCCTGTGGGAAAATATGAGGGAGATGGCTGTCACTCGGCCCTACAGCACAAAGGGCTGTGTGTATGTGTCACCATGAAGGTCCCAGGATGTGCTAAGTGGTCGGTGACATTCAGCAGAGCTGAGTTCTTGTTATCCTGACAAAAGCTGGCCATTTTGATGATGCCAGCCAGGAAACATGGTACGAGTTGTGGGGAACCCCTGTGATGCTGTGCGGGCATGCAGAGGGGCACGTCATGGCTCAGGTGTTCCTCTGTATGATGCTACCCTGGCTAAAATGTCACATGTAGCCTGCAGATGTTCATGTGGTCAAGTCAAGGTGAAACTCAACAGTTTTGGTGGTAATTTTACCACCTGGTATGGGCAGCTGATCAACATTTCTAAAAGCCATACGATAGTTCAGTTTTACTGCTGCCACTGGTAGCTAAAGGCCCTTGGTTATGGGCGTTTCATGGAGGACCACCACTGCCTGAAGAGCTAAAGACTACACCAGCTACCCAAGAAATGGCAATGACTTCTTGCAGCCTGTATGTTGTCTTATGTTTCTCTGGGCTAGCTGGTACCCCTGAGATGTGGGTCTCTCTCGAGAAGTTTCAACCCAAACCTGTGCCTGTGGGTGCCAAGCAGTGCAGACTGATCTGGTCATTCCCTTTTGATGGCAGAGACAGAGAAGGGGAAACATGTATGTACAGTACTAAGACAAAAATTACTTTAACCTGATATCTTTTTAACACATCACCCAAACTCAGTTCTCAAGCCTCTCTATTTTCAAGTCTCTTCTAAAAAGAAGGTCTTCTGATGAGCAGCAGGAGTGCTCTGTAAAGGAATTTGCAGACCAGAGGTGCTCACCATCAATTTCCTGCTGTCTACGATTACTATCATTGCATTTTTGAGGCACTTTTAAAATAAACTATGCAATGATGTAATGCACACAAAATGGCTGGGGTGGGAGTGCAGAGCAAGGAAAAGAAGCAGCATCTGGATTTTGACTGGTATCTTCTATAGAGCATCTTGATGTCTGTAATTAGTGTCATGTTATGAGAGCTTAAAAAAATAAAGGCGCCAGAGTTCCAAATAAAACATAAAATGGCTTTGATAGAATAAATGTTACTATCATTGTTTAAAAATGTTGTGACCTGTCTGCTATAGTTTCTGAGAAAGATATTTTCCAGTGCTGCTGCTCTTGCTCTGACTCTTTTTAAAATTCTATTATTACAGATAAGGACGGAGGAAAATCCTCAAGACAGACTAGTTTTAAATCTCTGTAACACAATGCCAGCATTGTCTCTCCTCAAGCTGAACTTTTAAATTAAAATAGGCATGATCTTTAACAGAGCTCTGAAACACTCTGTTCTACAGACACTTTATCCCCTTTATTAGAGAACATTAATAATTCAAATGTTATAGCTTAGGTTAGGCAGACCCATTTGTCTGGTGTTGGAATAATTCAGCTGTATTCCACTGTTCAGGGCTGTTTTGATACCCAGTGGGCCAAATTCTACAGGCTCTTTAAAAGTCATGGGAAATTTACCTGCATCTTGGCTATGTACTGGGGAGGGATACACAAATAAGAAGTCCTGGCAACCTTTTTCCTTGACCTTTAGCATGCACAGAGAATGCACAAACACAGACTCCCAGACCAGTTTTGCAGACTGCATAAGGCAACATTTCCATTTCAGCCAGTTGGATTTTTGCCTGAGCAAGGCCTCTAGTTTTGGGATCTAAAAGCTCTACATAAATACACTTGCAAAAACACATATGCAACCCACCTCAGCACTAAAGATTTTCCCCAAGCTTTTATTTTGCCATGTGTGAAGCAGGATTTCTTCACTGCAGTGTGCACGTGTGCCCCCGAATGCATCACATTTTCAAATCACAGGGATTTACTGTGACTTTTTTCTAGACTTTGGGAACTGAGCCACTTTCTACCTACAGGTTATATGTAGAACACATTAGCAGCAGTGATTTCTAGGCCTACACATCTATGAAGTTTTCTGTTTAAGATCAAGTGTATCAGCATGTAGTGGCCAACAGATTAATATGTAAACATAGATTTTCCAGGTGGTGTATTTCTTTGACATGAGACCAGCTCTACATCCAAATGCTGCCAGACTTGAAGTACTTAGGATATGGAGCTGACCTCCATGGTCTGACCAAACACTAATAAAACACAAGCAATGCCCTGAAGAGGGCATTTGTTTATCTCTTTCAGAAGAAGTAACATAGACAGTGGAGCAGGAAGAAATGTATTCGGATCCTATTCTACAACTTGTCTGAGGTAAGAGGGCCAATAAAGCTCTACTAGTCTTGTCTGGCTGCTACACGAGATGGTATAAACACCACTTCCATATGATGTTGATACACAGTTGACATTGAGACATTAACCTTGTTTCAGGTTGCCATTATGAGAGAAGTAGAATCCTTATAAACAAGGGGTATTAGCTTTTAGCTATCTGGACATAGATAAAACACAGATTGTCTATTATATAATTTATGTTATAATTATCTATTATATAGAGTTATTTAAAAAATGTTGGATGCTTAGCTTCCACCAATGTCAGTTCCAGAGCATATTAAACAACTGTTATGTGCAAGAAAAGCAATCAGACAGACTTTCTCATATATGTTGTGCTTCTACATTATGAAACGCTATAAGCAACATGCAATTAAATTTGAAAGTGAGGAGGAATGCAAAAGTAGACATATTTATTATTGCACCACTGAAGACAGTCTGCCAAATGCAACTTACAGAGAAATTTTCTCTGTAATTGTTTAGTAGAAAAATAAATTGGTTTTCAGTGACTTTTGCTGAGATATAAGAAAACAGTATTCCACTCACTGCTGAGGTGGGGTAAGCTCATTACTAAAAGTTTAAATAGTTGTCCCTGTCTTAGACCTGGCATAGGAAGAGAAGCTCCATGTTGCTTTATTGAAATAAAGGCAGGTCCAAGTGTGTTCACATGCTTTTTGGCAGTGTTTGAGTGAGTGAGGTTGTCCGTAGGAGAGTGGTAGATTAAATAGATAGAGCCTACCAGTTAGTTTGAGTGGACTAATAGTTTATTCTGTGACTTTTTAAGTTAGTGTGTTTTTTATCTATTCCTCTGAAGAGCATCAACTCTTCTCTGTGTGTCAATACTTGTTTCTATGTCTGGATTCAGCTGGGTTCTTTGGCTAAGTTGCAATGAAGGCAGTAATGGCAAAGGGCCTCCTGTTGACAGGGGCCAGCAGTCCCCAGGGTGAGCTTTCCACTGGCCCAGGCATTTTCCCAACTTGTTCCTTACCATCCTATGATGCAGCCAGGGGACTCCTGGAGATGAACTGTCACTTGTGGCAACAACATAGATGATCTTAAGGTCCTTTCCAACCCTAACTATTCTATGATTCTATGCATGATGTGTCATAGAACCATGGTTTGGGTGGGAAAAGGCCTTAAAGTTCATCTAGTTCCAATCCTTCTGCTGTGGGCAGGGAAGCTCTGGGTGAGAAGTGATATAGATAGCAGTGCTAGTGATATAGATAGCAGTAGCCTGGAGAACATAAAGAACTACAGAGCCCTGGGAGAGGTGGTTAGGGGCTTTGGAGCTCAGATTGCCTTTTTGTCAATACTCCAGGATAAAGGGGAGGACCCCAAAAAGGCTAGGAGGTTTGGCCAGGTTAATAAATGGTTAGAAAGGTGGTGCCATACGCAGGGGTTTGGGTGTCTTGAACATGGGACGCAAGTTTGTAGGCCAGATCTACTGCGGGCTGATGGAGCTGGTCTGAGCAGCAGTTTTGATAGGAGGCTTGCCAGACTGGTCAAAGTGCTTTAAACTGGTTGTGCTGGGGGAGGGGGCATCATTCCATCCCAACACATCCAGTCAGTTGCCATCACCTATAATAAATGCTGGGAGCAATGTAGAGATATCCCAACCGCTCCAGCCAATGAGCCGGCTTCATGTGGAGCTCGGCTCAGATGCCTCTATACAAATGCCCATAGCATGGGGAACAAACAAGAGGAATTAGAGATGTGTGCGCGTCTACGGGGGTATGATATAATAGGCATCACAGAAACATGGTGGGATGGCTCCTATGACTGGAGTGTCTGAATGGAAGGTTACAGGCTCCTTAGAAAAGCCAGGCCTGGCAGGTGGGGAGGGGGAGTTTCCATTAATGTCAGGGATAGGCTGGAGAGTATGGAACTCTGTCTGGGGACAGGTGAGCAGTCCACAGAGAGTTTGTGGGTCAGGGTTAAAGGGAGAACAGCTATGGGGGACATTACTGTGGGGATCTGTTACAGACGGCCTGATCAAGAGGAATCTGCAGATGAAGCACTCTATAGACAGATAGGAACAGCCTCACGCTCCCAGGCCCTTGTTCTCATGGGTGACTTCAAACACTGATATCTGTTGGAGTGATGATATGGTCCGGCACAAGCAATCCAGGAGGTTCCTCGATTGTGTGGAAGACAGCTTCCTTCTGCAACTAATATAGGAGCCAACAAGGAGAGGAGCCATGCTTGACCTCATGATCACCAACAGGGAAGGGCTCGTTGGAAATGTGATGCTCCAGGGCACCCTTGGATGCAGCGATCATGAGGTGGTCAAAATTGAGATCCCCAGGACAGTGAGAAGAGCATGCAGCAAGCTCACTGCCCTGGACTTCAAGAGAGCAGACTTTGGTCTCTTCAGGAATCTGCTTAGTAAGGTTCCACGGGATATAGCTCTAGAGGGCAGAGGGGCCCAAGACTCTTGGTTGATATTCAAGGATCACCTGCTGCAAGCTCAGGAGTGTTGCATCCCAACTAGAAGGAAGTGCAGCAGGAGGGCCAGGAGACCTCCTTGGATGGATAAGGAGCTGCTGAGGAAAATTCAAAGGAAAAAAGAGGCTTATAAAAGTGGAAGCAAGGACAGGCGGCCTGGGAAAAATACAGGGATGTTGTTTGGGAAGCTAGGGACCAGGTTAGGAAAGTTAAGGCCCAGTTAGAATTAAACTTGGCTAGGGATGTTAAGGATAACAGGAAGGGATTCTATAGGTACGTAGAGAATAGAAGACAGACTAGGGACAATGTAGGCCCCCTTTGGAAGTTATTGGGGGAACTGGCTACCCTGGATTTGGAGAAGGCTGAGGTTCTTAATGACTTCTTTGCCTTGGTCTTTACTGGCAAAGGCTCTGCTCGCACCACCCAGGTCTTGGAAGGCAGACGCAGGGACTGTGAGAATGAAGACCCTAGGCCCACTGTAGGAGAGGATCTGGTTCAAGACCATCTTAAGAACCTGAACGTGCACAAATCTGTGGGACCTGATGAAATCCATCTGCAGGTCCTGAAGGAGCTGGCGAATGAAGTTGCTAAGCCATTGTCCATCATATTTGAAAAATCATGGCAGTCAGGTGAAGTTCCTGATGACTGGAAAAAGGGAAATATAACCCCCATTTTCAAGAAGGGGAAATTGGATGACCCGGGGAATTACAGACCAGTCAGTCTCACCTCTGTGTCTGGCAAAATCTTGGAGCAGGTTCTCCTGGATGGCATGCTAAGGCACATGAAAAACAAGGTGCTTGGTGACAGCCAGCATGGCTTCACTAAGGGGAAATCCTGCCTGAGCAATTTGGTGGCCTTCTATGATGGAGCTACAGGGGCAGAGCAGTTGACATCATCTATCTGGACTTGTGCAAAGCATTCAACACTGTCCCACATGACATCCTTGTCTCTAAATTGGAGAGACATCAATTTGATGGATGGATCACGCAGTGGATAAAGAACTGGCTGGATGGCCGCACACAAAGAGTTGTGGTCAATGACTCAATGTCCAGCTGGAGACCAGTAATGAGTGGTGTCCCTCAGGGATCGGTGTTGGGACCGGTCTTGTTTAACATCTTCATCGCTGCCATGGACAGTGGGATTGAGTGCACCCTCAGCAAGTTTGCCGATGACACCAAGCTGTGTGGTTCAGTTGATACCCTGGAGGGAAGGAATGCCATCCAGAGGGACCTCGACACGCTTGTGAGGTGGGCTGATGCCAACCTCATGAAGTTTAACCATGCCAGGTGCAAGGTCCTGCACCTAGGTCAGAGCAATCTCAGGCACAGCTACAGGTTGGGCAGAGAAGAGATTCAGAGCAGCCCTAAAGAGAAGGACTTGGGGGTGTTGGTCGATGAGAAAACGAACATAAGCTGGCTGCAGTGTGCGCTTGCAGCCCAGAAAGCCAACCGTATCCTGGGCTGCATCAAAAGGAGCGTGACCAGCAGGTCGAAGGAGGTGATCCTGCCCCTCTACTCTGCTCTCGTGAGACCTCACTTGGAGTATTGTGTGCAGTTCTGGTGTCCTCAACATAAAAAGGACATGGAACTGTTGGAACAAGTCCAGAGGAGGGCCACGAGGATGATCAGGGGACTGGAGCACCTCCCATATGAAGATAGGCTGAGAAAGTTGGGGCTGTTCAGCCTGGAGAAGAGAAGGCTGCGTGGAGACCTCATAGCAGCCTTCCAGTATCTGATGGGGGCCTACAAGGATGCTGGAGGGGGACTCTTTATTAGGGACTGTAGTGATAGGACAAGGGGTAACGGGTTAAAACTTAAGCAGGGGAAGTTTAGATTGGATATAAGGAGGAAGTTCTTTACTGTAAGGGTGGTGAGGCACTGGAATGGGTTGCCCAGGGAAGTTGTGAATGCTTCATCCCTGGCAGCGTTCAGAGCCAGGTTGGACAGAGCCTTGGGCGGCATGGTTTAGTGTGAGGTGTCCCTGCCCATGGCAGGGGGGTTGGAACTAAATGATCTTAAGGTCCTTTCCAACCCTAACTGTTCTATGATTCTATGATTCTATGATAAGGAAAGGGAGCAATTGAAGCACTGGTATTGAGATATGAGAAAACTAGGTCCTGGTCCCAGCGATCCTGGGCATGCTTAGTCTGTTCATTTCGTTTTTTCATCCCTCAAATTCTGATGTAAAAAGCCATTAGTGTATGTTAGGTGCTGAAAGCACATGGTTATCATGTGTAAGACTAAACACAGAGACAGTAGGAGTAGGAGCCTGGTACTTGCATATGTGACGTATAAGTCTCACAAAAGAGCAAGCATATACAGTTCTACTAAATCACTGTGGCTTTCAAATCTATTTAAATGAAACCTCTCGTAGTCTGCTCAGCTGTTCCTCATAAATCATAATTTTAGTTAAAAAATGAACTTCATATTTCTTCTGGGCTTTTGCTCTCCCATAGCCACATGCCTGGAACTGTTGCAGCCCAGAGGTCTATGGGAGTCTTCCCTGAGAAAAAATATCCTATCCTTGGACCTGGGGGCTGGAGTCAGACTCTGGAAAGGACTCAGAACTGGGGGAGGAGAGCACTGGGGAGAGGGAGAGAAACGGGAAGGACGTGGTGTTAGAGCTTTTACACAGTGTGTAAAAAGTGTGTTTCCTGTTATCTCCTGTGCTTGTCTCACAAAATGACTGTTTGGAAGAGCTAGGTACATTTTACAGTTTCTCTCCCCCTCCAATTTTGCTTGAAATGCTGTGGTTGTTTCGTGACTGCGTTTCCCATGTTTGCACTTGTTTTTCTCTCTCAATACTTTACCCTGAATTTATTCCCTGACCTGGTGGAGACACACCTGCATCCCATATTTCTGCTCAGAGGCCCAGTAAACTGCCTAAACAGCCTCTGGAAGACTCATTCCTCAGCCAAGGAGAACAAATTAACTTCCAGAGTCTTCCGGTTTCTTTGTGCACACTTACCAGTTTGCCAGAACTACAGTGGTTCTCCTTCTGCTGTGCTGACAGTGATCTTTTGAAGTGTGAGATGCATGCACAAATCACTTTCCTTTTGGTCAACCCGAGGTCTTCAGTTTTTGTCTCTCAACCGAGGCTGGATGTAAAGAGATCAAGTGATCGTTGTCCCTAGGGGGATCAATGCACTTTGCTGTGGCAGATTACAGGACATAGCAATGACTATGAAACTGCATCAGTAACAAGACCTTACAAAAATCCTGGTATGCAAAACTGTTCTTGTATGAAACCCAGTCCTACTTTCACAACCATGATGTCACTTGTCCCCCTGGATTTCAGCAGGTCTGAAGGTCAGAACTGAATGTGCATGCAGGAGCTGAATTGCAGGCCTCCTTTGGGAGATGATGGCCAACCAGTTGTCTGGAGAAGTCCACATTTCTTCATTAGTAGCAGGACAGGAGTTTCCAGAAACCCTAATGTGGCCCTATTCTTTCAGGTGCTCTATCCATGGCCAAGAGCAGTCACTGGTCCAAAGAACTTACAACCATGGTGCTGCAGCCATTTTTCTGCTCCATGTCACATTAATAATATCAAATGATGTTCTGTTTATTGTAAACCTACCTCTCCTGCTAACCAATGCCTTCCAGTGCTGCTTTCCAAAACTGCAGGTCCTCAATTCCTGAATGTTGAAAGATGGGTCTTGGTGTGAGTCCAAGCAATGAGAGCTGGTCAGGTGTTTGCCTTGGGAGGGAGAGTTGGAGCAACTGCCTTGCAGCAGGTAAGGAAAATACCAGAATATTTCTTTGAGAATCTTACAATATTACTCTTTAAGAAGATACGACTTTCTGGGGAAACAGAAGTAGCATTCATCAGCTATACTAATAGCTGAAAAAGAACCAGCTCTGGCCCAAACAGAGGTATCGCAAACATGACAAATGCTGCAATTATGTCATCTTCTGCAATTTCCACAGCTCTTAACCTGCCCTCCCAGTCCCTTGAGCTGCAGCCCTCTCTTGTCCTTCCCTGCAGTAATGTCTGACTTGCCATGATTCAGAGTTGTTTCTCTCCAAACACACCATGAGGTTTATTTTTTTGCATTGCTTCTGTTGTTCCCTGTGTCCTTTAGCCTTCAAGCCTGGCTCTGTAATATGAAGGACTCAGTTCATGGGCCCGTCTCTATTTGTGCCTCTCAGTGAGAAGACACCAGCCAGTCTTCCAGTTCTTAGTCCTCTGCAGCTTTTTCCATAGACCTCCTGCTAAGCGAGTTTCCTCTTTCTCTATTATTCACCCCCAAATGCTGCCACATATTCTTAATTAGGTCCATCTGGAAAGCATATGTTCAGCAGGGACTTTGGTCCTACATTAAAGGGCCAAGTTCTCCATGACAGAAAGAGTCCTTAATCTTTGCAGGAAGGCAAATGCTGAAGGGTTGGCCTGTTTCCCCCTTAATATCATACACGGCTGATATAGATGAGTTAGAGGAGTTGGTGACACTTGTTCTCTGATGGGGACAGAACCTTCAAGCTCTCTTGATCAGTAACAATTCTCCTTACTGGTGGACTAGCAATGGCAAAACAAGATCAAATCATACAGAGGTGTTCACCAGCCTTGGAGGTTTTCTGTAAGGGCCCACCAGATTCTTCCAGGCTCAAATATTTGGTATTACTTAGGAGAAATCTATGACTCCTAGAAGACTATGTATTCTTCAGACTTGGTATCTTCCTGGTAAGGATTCAGCAGGAGTGAAAAGAGATGACAACTTAGTATTGGCCAGGACAGGTGGCCATGGCAGACTGACCAGAAACACAAGGCTGTGTACAGCAGCATCACTAGTATTTCTTTAGCTACCAGCCAGAAAGACTGAACTGTGTATTTTTCTTCTTCTGCGACATTCAGGCTCATGCTACAAAGTGCTGTAGAGTTCAGACCTTGGTACATATGGATACAAGGCTGTAGCAAGACAGACAGAGCTACCTCTCACTCCCGTACCTTGTTTCTGTTTGGAGGTAAGAGAGCAAGCTAGCTCGAAGAGAAGCCACCATGGTCTAGACCATTAAACCTCCTAAACAGATGAACAGAGACTAATAGGCTGGGTAGGGATAGTCTGAGTATTGGCTCTGTGCTTCAAACATGATAGCTAGTGGAGTCAAGGAGGCACAAGCTGACACAAGAAGGTAAGGCAGGTGGTGAAGAAATTAATTCAGCTTTGTGAAAATGGACAGCTATAATAACCAAGTTGTGCCTCCCTAGACTGCCCCATACTTGCAGAGACTCACCAGACATCAGTCCTCAGAATCACTTTCATTTATCCACAGTTGACTCTAAGAGAGCAGGAGGAGTGCAAATTGAAGACACCAGTAGGAAACATCATCAGAAGAGGTGGAGGGGGCATCTTCTGAGGCAAGGCATTACCAGGAATGAATATCTGGCTTTTTTGACCTTCAACATGTTACAAAGCTTCTCTCTTTGCCTTGGCTTCCCTTGAAAATAAGGTAGAACAAGGAAGGTGTGAGTTTTTGTGGGTCAGAGGGAATTCCTTTTATCAAAGTCAGCATTGGACCCATGTAGATATTTTAACTAAAAAAGTGTGCTTTTAAAGATCTACAGGTCCCACTTGGAGAGTTTAGTGGGTGATCCATACATTACAGCTGTAAAATTCATAGCTTGATTTTTCAGCCTTTAATGACATGAGTTGTCCTACACAGCACGGAGGGGCAAAACCCTGGCACTCTACCCATTTTTATCACCTGAAGAACTGGCTGTATGTATGGTTAAGAGCCATTCAGTGTGAGTTAGGGCTGTGAAATCACCTCCCAGAGAAGTCTGGGAGAAGCCTCTTTCTAGCCTGAAGAACTTTCCTTAGATCAGGTAGGAAAGCAGTGAGGGCAGAAACTCCTGAGCCCACCCGCAATCACATTTCCTTGTCCAAGAACATCAGGTTTTTGGGATATAGGCTGAAAAATAAAAACATCCTATAAGGAGACTGTTTAATAAGTTGGGGCAGCCAAGTATGTGAAAACTCCTGTGATCTTCTCAGGCCTTGTTGGGATTGGCAGAGAGGTTTCCGAAGCACATGGAGGTGGTCAGACACTTGAAAAGGACTAAAGTGTCAAGTGCCAGGTGGAAAAAAATATCTGCTAAATGTTATCACAGTATCTCTTCTTGGAGAGGTAAATTTCCATGCACTTGTGACACACTGTATGGCAACTTCATGTGCTGATTCAGGCCATAAGCAGCCTATCTTTATTCAGTGTATATATGAGCTTCAGGAATGATCTCTGCATCATTTCAATCAGTGCATTGTGGCATCTCATTCCTGAAAATAATTGTGCAGCAGATAAGACCTTTCCTGTGCCTGCATTGACATGATTTTTCTACAAATGTGTACAAGAAAGCCTCTTTGCAGCTTTTGTGGCTTTTTAAAAATAACCACAGGCTCCCTGAGGCTAATGTTGCCTTAGATGAGCTGAGCTAAGCAGAGCAGTGTTCAGCATAGATGTGGTAGTACAGGATTAACCTCATCAATGAGGTAACAGATTCCTCTTCACCTAAGAGTCTCCATGCCCTGCACATCAAAGGCTCCTGTAACTTTGGGTCAATACTGGCACTGTCAGGTAGTTCTGCTCTAAAAGCCCAAGTCCCAGTACAGGTACTGAAGAAAAATCTTTGTGGCTTGATCTTACAGTGCTTTTCTTTTCCCTGAAGGCTCTACCTTAACTCAAGCAAGATTTAATTAAGGGAAGTCCTGTGGTCAGTGTACACGAGAAAAATAGCCTCTAATGACTACAGTCTATAATTAACGGACCTATGAATGTTTGTGAGGTTGTCTAGTAAGTTGGAGTGGTTTTGGTATTGGTGCTGGTGTAGACACACAAACTGTTTCCTCATTTTACTGCAGTCTATATTGGTATGCAGCTCTACCGGCAAAAACACTGTTCAGAGAAAAAAAATTAAACTATAATTAAAGAGCTAAGAATCAGTGATGATGCCTATGAAGAGTCAACTGGAGTAAGTAATGAATCAAGGAATTCAAGAAGCTGGGGAAGTTGCTGGCCTTAATGTGTATGTTATCTCTATGCAGTGTTTTCTAGTTTCATAATCCTGAGCTTTGTGCTAATATTTCTCATGACTTTCTTTTGCAAAGGTGAGGCCGTCTTTCTGGGAAGGATTGTGGGCAATATAATTCATCAGGTTTTGAACATAAGCAGAAATTGTACAAATTCAACAGTGATTTAATAGTATTCAAGTCGCTTCACACGCCATACCACATTAAGTTTTAAGGTCAGGTTTCTCTGGTTCAGTGTTTAAGAGCACAGCACACCTCTCTCAAGATACTTGCACTGTCAGGATGATACATAACTGATCCTGCTCATAGAAGATAAAACTGGCTTTGTGGATCACAGTAAAATTCACAGGCTTGAATGCCATTCTGGTATTCAGAGGCACCGCTGCTGGAGATCCGACCTTACCATGGAAGCCAGTGTTTGCTGTATTCAAAGGGGAAAGTCCGTGCTGTCTAGGGCTTAAGACATCTGGCTTGTTGTTGTAAACCTTAAAATTCCAGAGAGTAAAAGCCATTTTCAGGTACTCAATCACAAATCAGATTTGGGGTTATCAGTGTGTACATGTAAGGTTTAGCATTCCTTTTAATCTATGTAAACAGTGCGCTCAAGAGCTGCATGTATTTATGTAGAGATCAAAGAGGTGGCAATGTCTATAGAGAATAAGCAGCAAGAAAAATCATAGGGATGGTAAACGATCAGTTGTGAGAAGGAAAACTTGAAAAACTTAGTTCTAGATACAGCAACTAGGTTGTACTCAGACATGGCTCTGACATGTACGCACTGGGCTGGTGCGTCACCCACTGCTTGCAGCCTCCCGTTGTCGCCTCTCATTACTGAGTACACTGTGTTAGGTCCTGGGGACACAAAGCAGCTTGGCTTCCAGTTTTTTCCTACCAGCAGCTTCCTACTTTTCCACCAGCTGCTGCCTGCAGCACCATGCAGAGACAAGTCACATTCCTGCATGCCAGGGCTGGAATCTTTTTCAAGATCAGCTTTAGCCTTCTGTCACAGGAGCATGACCAGCTGTACAGTCTCTCCCCTGAGCTCCCACTTTTGCACTAATGCATGCTGAAGTCAGTGAGGAATTTCCTCTGGGCCTTGATTCCTTTCTCTGATGGCTTTGTGCTTGTTCTGCTGTGGCCTGAGGGTGTCCAGCAAAGCATCCAGCAACCTTCATGTCCACAGAGATCAACAGGCTCCCCAGCTGGCACAATACTGGAAATTAAGGCAGCAGCACTTGGCTTAGCCCTATATAGTGTTAGGAACAAGGATCAGGTCCAGTGAAACCAACCCCATCCACCTCCATTCTGGCTGTCCACTTGCTGGCTCCATGAGAAGTGTCAAACTGAGAGAATAAACAACTTAGCTGAGGAACAAGAATCTTTGGTTAATGGCTGCTGCTCCCGTTAAACTGAGTCTCTCCTTGCACCCACTTAAGCCAGTGGGGAAGAGTTCTGCTTGCTTTATCACAGTCATTTGTGTCCCTTCTCCATGCTGCTAGAGGCCTTTCCTAGCAGCTCCTTTCACAGAAAGCTGAGGGTGGCAGGACAGTGTGATGAAAAGCTGCTGAAATGTACTTTTTAATGAGAAAATGAAGTGTTTTCCACTGCAGTATGATTACTCTCCTTTTTTCTCAAATTCAGCAAAAAAGAGGAAACAAAAAGAGGAACGTGTTCATTTGTTGTAATTGGAGTTTGTGAAACAAGGTCTTCTTGAGAAAGATACCAAACATTAACTTCACAGAATGCGGACGTTTTGGCATCCAAATATTGTAGCATGTCCAGAATATAATTAGCTCCTGAAGTGGTTTGAACTTGTAAATATGTCTTTAGATCATAAACTGGTCCAGTAGCTATGCTGAGCTTTAAAGCTGACTCTTGGAAAAACAAGGCTTGGAAGGAGAACTCAAGCCACAATAGACATACACTAGGACCTGAGAGAATTTTTCACATACATATGGTTCATCTATTTACATATTTTACTGTAACCTTTTCAAAAGCCTTGTGCCTTGGGCAATGGATGAGATTACTATTAGACCAACATAGGTAATCGGGGATGGTTTGAGCTGTTTAGCTGCCAGTATATATTTCATCCACAATTTAGGCTTTAATTTTCACCAGCCACGAGGGGAAGAATGAGAAACATCTGCATCTATGCAACCGTCAGAGTACCTTAGATGCATCCCTGAAGTTAAATCTCACAACAGGCAGGCAAGTGAGGCTGGAGAACACGTTCTGTGTTGGGTAAGCTAAGATAGGAAGAGGTGGAATGATTTCCTACAAATGGGCTCAGTGGCAAAAAATGAAAGAAGAATCCAAAAGACAAAAAGGTTATTCCTGCTTCTCTCTTCTGACTTCCCAGATATACTCTCCAGGCATGGGAGAACCAATGCAGATCAAATTCGCTGATCCAGACCATTGCCCAAAACCTAAGTAGTTAAAGTCTGCATACTGCTTTCAAGCTATAAAGTACACTGTAAGTGCTAAGTATTATTATTACTTTGAATCAAACAAAACCCAAACCTGCTCGAGAGGTTCAAAAATATTTGCTTAACTTTTATGTATTTATTTTAAATTCTGGCTTGACTCTGAACTTCCTGTTGTCTCCAGGGACTGAAAACGCAGATACTCCAATGCCACAAGGTGGCTGTGCTAGCAGTATTTCTGACTTGGCTGGAGACAAGGCGCTCTGGAACACAAGAAAGGCTCCTGTGTGACTTTCCACAGACAGCTTAATCCACCTGAAAAGTGACTGCAGGAAAAGCCCCTGCTAAAGTCAGAGCGTGGGGCTGAGGGGCAGACAGGATGGTGTTATACTTGCCCAGCAGGAGCTGAAATGCTGGAGATAGCTCTTTCCAGAACAGGAAGATGACACTAGGGTTTCAAAAGGCTCTAGATGATTTAGGGACACAGTTACCTTTGATTGATTCCCTGAATTAGGGGGTTTAAGATTCTCATGAAAGCTATGATCAATGACTCCCAGCCAGCCAGCATGCTTTTGGAGAAGGGGTGGGAAGAGTACCGTCTGCATGAGACAACCTCTCCTGCAATTAGTCAAATCATCACAAAGCCTATCTGTTTTCCTCATTTGATAGCAGTCTGTTCGGTTCACTTCTGAGGTTTGCATTGTTGTTTGAAGTCGGATGGAGTCTCTTAACCTCTTAACTGCTTCTGGCCCTACCTAGCAGAACTACACACTACACTGACTTTGGTGGAACGCCAGTAAAATGTTGGCAAAGGAACAGATGCTGTTGGGACCCAACAGAGAAGTGGTTAGCTGCATGTATGTTGTTCAGAGCAGCAGCCTGAAAGCTCATATTGTGAGAAGCACTTTTCACCATGTGTAAAGTCTGACACATATTTCAAAGGAAAGCCTTTAATTACAGTTGGCAGGTCTGCCCCACGGCTGAGAAGTGACTTAATTTTTGACCCCAGCAGCAGAGGAGTCTGTAAATCAGGCTGCCATTGCAGTACTAATTCACATAAAGTGCTGTGGCTTTATTGCCAGCATAGGACTGCTACAAGGGCTGAGTGTGGCCCACCAAAATGACTGCTGAGCTATGGATTATAAGATAAGTGGTTTAAAACAAGTCACTTTGTGCCTCAGTTTACTTGTTCGCAGAATAGGAGAAACAGTATGTCCATTCTTACAACTGCCTTTGGACCTAGGGATGAAACCCCCTCCCCTAGCTATTATTAATTACAGTATTTTGGGTTGCAACTAGATGATCTTAAGATCCTTTCTAACCCAAACTATTCTGTGATTCTATGGTTCTATGATGGGCACCACAGACATATCCTAACTGTAAAGCTAGGTCCAGATTTACATTTAGACAGTCTGAGTTCAGAAGAGTTTCTAGGTTTTAGTTCAGCCCTGTGATGTTGCAGCCAGGATTAAAACAAAGTCTACTTCACCCGAAAGATAGGAAGTTTGGAGAAGGATTCGATAGAGGATATCACTGCTTTGGGACAAGGGACAACTGTTTTGCAACAGGTAGTACAGCCCTCCAGCTCTTCTACATGTAGTCCTAACTGCACTGTTGCTCAGAAAAGCATGTTTTCTCTCAGTTTGGCACCTCGCTGCACTTCATATTTAGGCTCTGGCAAATTCAGTAAGAACCAGGCACCTCATGAATAGCACCATGCTAATGAGAACTCAGGCCCATTTTCTCAGACATAAATGGAAACCCAACTTTGGTATTATTTCACTAAAATAAGCTGAAATAGGGTTATTGGAAACTCAACTCCCTTTTCCCCTTCTTTGGGTTTTGCTTTCTATCTCTGTCTTATTCAGAGCACCGCCTTTTTCCTTCTAACACAATTAGAAGAATGAATGCTGAAAAATGGAACTGATTAATCAAGAAAACATTCAGTTAGGGGAAAAAAAACGTAAGAAGGAATTAGTTCTGAGAAAACCGCAGGTGCCAGCACCTTTGGAAGTAAGCGCTTTTTTAAGATCCCTGGCTAAGGAAACCAGAGAGTTCAGAGATTTTAAACAAGCAATACACAGACTGACAGGCAGCTTGCTAAAACTAGGTTATGGTATGCAAGGGGTCTAGGAGCCCACTCTATCCGTGTTCTGGCTTGCCCTGTAATCTACACAGTTGAGGCAACCAAGCACTGGAGTGTTTCTCTTGCCCTCGTACAGAGTATTTTAGACAAAAGAGGGGATGTAACGTAGTAAATACAAGGGGACGAACCTGGCAAAAAGTAAGAACTGGCTGACAGAGAAGGGGAAGAAAAATTCCTCCTAGTGGTCATTGCAGTAGGCCAATATGGTTTTGTTATTATGTCAGGAAGGAAGCAGCAATGCATAGAACAAGACAAACTGTCCAGCTGTAACACCTGGACACCACAGTAATTTTCACCAGTGATTAGATGAGAAAGTGAGCTTTCAAGCTACTGCCAAGTATCTTTCAGATCGTTGTTCCTCCCAGACAAAAAGACCGGCTTTGCAAGAAGCCTGCTGGGTGATTTCACACTCTGACAGTGGTGTACGTATCATTCTGTGCGCTGCACTAAGTATATACACACATACTCCTCAGATACAGGTTTCCATAAGTAAGCCCTTGTCAGCATTCCACTTAAAATGATGAGTTTGCACAACAAGCACCTTAGCTCACAACTGTGCAGAGCAGGATGGCTAGCTTACACATGTGCTGCTGCAAGATGGATTACAGCACGCATTCACTCTGGGCCCTGTTTGTCTCTTGTCTTTTTGCTCTTCCCAGAACAACCACGCCAATAGGCACCATCTGGTCCTGGTGGATTTTAAAAGATGTCTGCAAGGAGCTAGGTAGACAGTGTGATTTGGCTGTTAATGGTAAAGAAGTGCCTAAACCTACAGATAATTTTAAATCCCTTCACTGGGAGCACTTTGGGGCAGAAACTTTGCTTTTTTTTTCCCTTTAAGTGTGGTGCTTCTTAATGACTAGGCCACTTAAATGGTCTCTCAGCAGAAACTAGAGTGCATTCCTCTGTACAGCTTGCATGAATACTATAAGGAGGAGGTGGAGGACACCATCATAGATATTAGTGGTAGATTCTGCACTATGACAGTATGAGAAGAGTGTGAACTTACTTAATTTTGTTAATAACAATCTGTGAGTCCATGTGAGAAAGAAAAAAGTCTTTTCAGTTAGGACAGTCCAGTTCTGCATGGTCCAGTTTTATTACTATAATCACACTTCGACTGAGTTAATTCCATGGTTCCTGAAATGTGCTAATACCCGAATAAATAATATAAACCAAATCAAACCAGTTATACCTTGCTGAAGCTTTCTTGCAGCAGCTGACACCCCCCAAAAATCCCCATTGAAAGATTCCAGTAAAAAAATGCAGCAAAACAAGAAATAAAGGCCAGTATAGACAGCAGCCTTTTAAATCACTGCACCATTACTGTTGAACACCCTAGATAAGGGGTGGGTACTAAAAATAAATCAGACCTCCTTGAATAGCATGTAAATGACTTAGGAGAGAAGCTACATTTAATAATGTGTTTATTATAACAAATTCAGTATGACTTCATGCTAAAAGGTTTTGTGAGTGTAATTCTTCTCTAGCTGGATACGCTGAAGTTTATATAGAGAAGCTGAGTTTTTTGGATTTGAGCTTTCATCATTCCACAAGCAATTGTAGCTGTGCACTGACACCACTAGGACAATAACAATGATTTAACATGATAGTAATAGCAATATAGTCAAAGCTTCGTCAGAATTTCCATTTTCAACTCTGTTTGTTTAGAAATAATATTTCAACCAGTTAAAACTGCATCAAGCACAAACTTGGCATTTGTGGTCAGCCTGGATGCCTGGATGTAATTACTTTCTTTTAGACAAAAAAAAAGTTACTTGATTTTGTCATTATTTCAAAAGCATTTCATTCTTTGTTGTTGTTGTTGCTGTCATTGTCCAGATGAGAAAAGTTTAATCTTAAACAACATGGTTTTGCAACTGCGCTGTCCATAAAGAAAACAAATTGCTCTTAGCATTAAAAACAGATGAGCAATTTAGGCCTGCATGATACTGATCCTGTGGCCTGGAGATCAATGGGAGCTTTGCCATCTGCACCGCTAGATGCGAGAGCAGCCTTGTGCTGTGGGATATGCGGGAGCTGAGCTCCCAGTGCTCATCCCAATCCATGTGTCACACCCAGGGGATGGGACTGGGAGTACCATTGACAAAACTGCCAGCCAGGAAGGAGGAGGAACTACCCAGCAAGATGATGATTTTGTCTGCACATTGATACCTCTCCCTTAAACTCGATGGGCAGTACATCCAGGAGTGGAAAGCATTCCTGCTACTCTTCCTGGCCCTGCCAAAGAAAAGGTAATCCCAAGCACAGGATGCAAGCTTGGAGGTGGCTTGGCTATGGGGTCCAACTCATGGCATTATTCATAAGGGGATAGATTTGAATTCTCAATTGGAATTTGCTGAATTTTTTGAGAAGTTTAGAACTGTCCCAACTTTTTAAGCATATACCTATGATACCTCCCTAGATAGAAAAGACAACGAAACCTTACATCAAAATGAATCCGAGATTGAGAATATGTACCCATCCATATTCAGAGAATAAAAAAACCCAACATGGTCATATAATTAGCCTAACCCAAGCATTATAAACCCCAGCCAAGGCTGCACTCACAACAAATCCAAATGCGCCAAGGGAAAAAAGGAAGGGCAAAACTACCCAGGCAACATTAATCCTCTCCTGAAAACAACTCAGACTGCTATTTCAGAGTTTATGACCTTAAATAAGAATGAATTGACTTTTAAAACCCTCATTGCCTTTTTAAATTCCACCCCCTTTTCCCTTTCTGTGTGCCTGGACTTAAGGGAAAAATTAAGACTCTTCAGGTGCCTTGAAAGTATTTACTACCTCTGAAGCATAGCTTTAGTTTTGATTTACCAGACTTTTAAACGTCAGTTTAGGGATGATTGCAACAACTGTGTAAGGAAATGTACAAACTTTGAGCTCAGATGACTCATTTTTATGCTTGATTTGTGCTTTAGCAGCAGCATATCAAAGTGTTGATGCTTCTAAATAGAACTGAAATATTTTCTTTTCATAAGGCTGTTTAATATCTAACAAAATGACATAGAAACATGTGGGAAGCTTACCTCATTGATTTTAATGGGAATTTGTTTCCCAAGAAGAATTTGCTGGTCCAGTATTTTCCTAGTTGTGCAAAATCAATTTGCATGGAAAACAGATTGCACTTACTTGGGCTTTTGATGCTGCAGAAGGAGTGAAAAACATATTTTGAGAAGGCCCTTGTTGTATGGCTTGGAAAAGTCAGAAGTCCTTTGCTGCGATGACTGCAGCATTCACGGAGTTGACAGCATGTGCAAATGCAAGCAAGTTTGTCAGACACACAGTCGGACTCATGTTTTCAGGAGGAGACAACCCTGACCATTTCCCACACAGCTGGATAGCCTAAGGCTGCAGGATCACAACTGGGAGGAGCTGGGCATGGATAGGAAGAGCCAAAACATGTTTCCATCCACCTCTGCCCCTGCTTGACCACACAAATCAGACATGAAGCAGGGTGGGTCCTGAGGCATCGAAGGGACCATTTCTCTCTCTCATTTAAGACCAGCCTGGTGCATGTCTGTTGTACAGTGCTCTAAGACTTGGTACTGGGGATGAAATACTGACAGAAGCTGCTGAAAACTTCTCAGGGTTTCCAAGGCCAAATTTTCGTAAGAAGAGAATATAATTGTTCATCCGCATGACACTGCATAATATTGCGTAATGCTGCTTGGAAATAATCCTCCTCTCGGCTCTGAATGATGTGGCTGCTGATGTGTTTGGTGATAGTCTGTGGACAGCTCTGGCAACAGTCACACTGCTGCTTCTTCTAACCAGCAGGTCAGGCTCCATCCTGCTGATTTCTGTGGACTTACTGCTTCCATCATCTCTCTTTTCCCTCCTGCCTTGCCAGATAGAAATACCACCATGACTGTGTCCCATGCCTACAACATATCTCACATCTACAGTTTTTCTGGTGCCAACTGACAGCAGTTTTCTCCTCAATTTACTTACTCATCCTTTAGCTGAATAAGGCCTCAGGTCAACATCGAAGCCTGGTGGAAGCAACCTTCCTTGGTCACCAGTGGACCCGATCTCCTCATCATGACACTGACACCACCCCTTGTTGCAAGCTTGAGTTGCATGGGAGCCCTGTGGTTGCTCCTGCCCATTGCACCCCCAATCCAGGCAGTGCCTATGCATACTCAGGACGTCAGCATGGTTCTCTCCATCAGCTTTGAGGACAAGCCCACCATGTAGAACGATGCTCCTGCTAACAACACCACTCACAATTTCCAAGGGGTTGTGCTTTTAAGAAACTCTTCCTTTCTTTGTAACATCTTTCATTTCATTTTAGACTGATACTGTTGTCGTAGATGGTGGACTGAAGCAGAAAAGTTAGGTAGAACTTCATAACCTTTGGACTTCTTTCAGATTTCCAAGTTGACGGAAACCCCAGGGGAGTTTTTCTGTATTATTTTCATACTTGTGTAGCTGGAAAAGTGAAATTCTTCTGAATGAGCAAGATGCTGAAAATACTTAGCTCTGACGATGCTGGGAAAACTCTGGAGTTATTTTTGTCTACACGTATAATTTCTGGCCAGAAAAGAAAAAAAAAGTATATGCCTCAAGTGTTCTGAGTATGTGAGTTTCTTATCTTCTATTAGAAAACATAAGCACTGGCAGGAGCAAGCAGACTTTCTTCATTAGGTGCCAGGATATTTAGCATAGGTTCCTCAATATTGGAAAAAGTAGTCAGAAGAAAACCAAGAAAAGTCATTATCTGTTTTGGGTTTTTTTTTTCCCCTTTTAATAACGTTTTCAGTAGCACAATGCATTCAAAGCTAGGCACATTCCCCTCAGTGCAATACAGTCTCAAGACATGATTTAGATGGAAAATTTAAGTAAGATTAATGCAATTTATTATCCGCCAGGATATCCCAACAAACCACACTGCTTGGCTGAATTTTTGATTCTCAATCTAATATTTCAGATGAGATTTCCAGATGGGTGTCTTATTCCTCTATTAGTTTAGTGAGGGTGATATAGAGTTTGTAAAACAGGAGAGGTTAAGCTAGTTTTAACACTTGATTAATCATTTAAATTACTTTGTTACTGTTTGAATCCATTGACTTTTGTTTACCAAGCAACTCCCTGAAACCCAAAGCCAACAAAAACGGCAGGCAGCTTTCCAAGTTGTTAATTTATTCAATGAGTTCTTCAAAGGAGTTCTAAAAGGGGAAAAGAGAAGCAAATTTATAGTTGCATTGAAAGGGTAGAGCAATCCTTGCTCATTGCTCGCTAAAAATGTCTAGGTTTTTATGACTCAGAAAAAAAGCCAATATTCAATTATGCTGGTCAGCTCCTGGAGACGTATATTTTTTAAGCAAATCAAACAAGTCCTTAATGGAGCCTGACTGCATGTTCATGCAAATACTGATTGAAATAAAATCAGCTCGTGTGACAAGCCACACTTTTCTCTGCTTTTTATGTGCAACTGTGACTTCATCTGAAGTGAAATTCTGTTTCCTCAAAGGAAAATGTGAGCACTCTCAGCGGGAGCAGGATCAGGCCCATAGGAAGTCAAGTCAAGAGCACAAGGACAAAGCTTTTTCAAAAGCAAGTATGAATGGGTGATTAAAAAGCCCCCTTCAGCTACACAATGTACATGTGTACGGTTTGCAATTGTCCACTGGGGAAAGGGGGGAAAAAAGTCCCAAGCCCTAAATCATGAAAAAAAGGCCAGCTTTCTATTCTGCATATTACAAAGTCTGAGTTTGGTAAATTGATTACAATTTCTTTACAGAGAACTATCAGGAATAAACCACTAAGTCTTAGACATAAATTTGAATTCCAGAGTCTCCAGCTAACCCAGCTCATAAATGAATTCCTAAATGCTGACTGTGCCAGAAGACCCAGCACTGCAAAACCACTTGGCAGAAGCCATTAGTTTCAATGAGATGAACTGCTCTATTTAGCTTTCATTCAAAACTTTACAGAAATGCCAGATTTCCATAAACACAGGTTTCCTTGAATTTCCAGGGCTTTGATTAACTGGTAGATGAGGGTATCTTACAAATATAGATTTGTATGCAGAGTTCAGCTCAGAAAGCATGAGAGACTGGAAACGGACTATAGGCTTTTCTTTCTTTCTTACTTTCTCTCTTCCTGACCTAACAGAAAGCAGGAAAGCTGCTTTAGAACGTTTTGGAGCTGAGGCTTTAATAATTAATAATTATGCTGTGGTTTAACACTGTTATAGATCATTTTCTTGTCATTTATATCATCATGTGTTAAGCTTTTTATGACAGATTAATATCCTTCAGCTTTTATAGTATGGTTTTAAAGTCTTGCAATGTGTGAAGCAATGAAAGACTAAAAGAGAAAGAAATTGAAAAACACCTCCTTGGCTTTTTCTCTTAAAGAAAACATTTGTGAAATCTATTAAAATCAAAGTCTACCCTTTTTGTCAAAGGACAGCATCTTAGTTTTGCTATTTTTTTCTTCTATTTACGTGTACTTTTTTGTGACCCATCAGTCAATCATGTTGAGACCAGCAATGCTTTTTGATATTTAAATTTATGGTCAAGCTGGTTAGGTAAGTAGGAGTTTTGGGGTTTCTTTTGTGCATTCTAGGTTTTGGGCCAGGCTATGGACCAGCTCCTTTTATGGATTAGATTAGAAGATCAAGTCTCTCTCTCTGCCCCTCTCATTTTTCCCCTCCACCAGCAACTGTTCCTAAAAAGCACATAACCTCCATACTACTATGCTGATCATCATAAATCTATGAATTAATGGCGTTGCTAGCAAAAGTGCAAGAACTGCACAGATAATAACATGCAACTATGGTTTACTAACCTTAAACCCTCTTAAATCAGTCATAGAACCATAGCAGCCAAGAAAACTATTGTGGTAAAACGCCATGAACTCTAGCTTGCTTTTAACACTAGGAATATTTCCCCTCTTCTCCAGCTTTCCTACAATATCTCTGTTCCCAACCAGAGTTTTTATAATAAAAATTATAGTTTATGTGCATGTTTTTTGGTTAAGCACCGAGAGTCTGATTCAGCATTTCTCCCTTTTTTTCACTTATTTTTAGGGAAGCGCTGGCTGTGTGGGTGCTGAGCCACGGAGGCTGTGTGTGGCCCCGCGGCTTGGCGCGCACACAGTGGAGTCCTGCTACAGCTGGCAAAAACTGCTGGGATTTCAGAGCTGTAAAGCACTACGTTAGGCCTTTGGCGTTACCCCACCCTTCCTGAGCGCTGCCTTTGAATAAGCCCATATCCTTCGGCCATCTATGGATAACAGGCTTTCCAGTGCATTCTGTTTGGCCATCAAATGAAAAAGGTTAATTAAGCCTGTACATGCAGAAATAAAAGTAGTCTGAGCTTTTCATTGAGAATTCCCCTCATTTACCATTGGCTTTTCCTATGGGACTTGCTACCAAGAAGCCGAGTTTGGGTATAAGTGATTGATTGACGCACATTGTTGTGTTGACAGAAGTGAATTCAGTCAGAGAGGAGAATAGTGCCACTGGAAAATGTAAGCAAAGCAAGCACAGTGAAATCAATGCAACTCTGAAGGCAAAACTAAAGAGTATTAAATTAACCAAACTATGCAGACAGTGTAAAAATATTGAAGACCTGAAAGGAACTGAGCCCAGCCCTCAGTCTTAGGGATTAACAAATGATGCTGCTGAAAACGAAAGCTGAAATGCAAGGATTTGGGGAACTCCAGAAATGAGTTTGAGGAGTTTGATCTCAAATAGGATGGAAATATAATGTTTATAAAGAACTTAGAGTCATGCCACGTTTTGGGTACAAAATCCATGTCTCAAATATTCAGACTTCAGGATGGGATAAACATCATATTGAGTATAAACTTCAATTTGACTATTTAAATTATATGGTCCTATTTACCAAAGAATAACTGGTGAAATAGGGAAAAAAAGCTAACCCCCAAACCCCAAAGATAATTTACTGCTGTTGTACTATATCTCCTTACAGAAAAATGTAACAGGAAGAAACCACTGGAACATAGTTTAGGTCTGAAGAATGATGTTTCTTGAGTATCTGTAAATCTACGAACATCCTGCTGCTTTGCCTGGTTTCTGTGAGCCCTAAAGCTTCAGCTTTGGTGAAAGGCCACACACAGATCACAGACCTTATAGGAGAAACCTTGATCTCTCACTTGGCATAACGCAGAGGCCATCTGTCTGGGAGATAGTGTCTAAGGCTCAGCAGCCTACCTGGTGTTTCATAAAAGAAACAGGCCATCTTTTCTGCTTCTAAAACACAGTCAAAAGAAGGGTCCTGCTCCAATGGCCAATGGCTGGTATACAGAGCACTCAAACTAGGAGATCTCCAACTGAGAGCTTTCCTCATCTGTGTAAGACAAAAACCTTTGCCTCCTATAGACCATGACAGCAACTTCAGGAAAGATGCTGAGTGTGACAGTGAGAGTATGGGAGTTTGGCTGGCGGAAGACCTAGGGCATGTAAAGGGAAAGTCTAACCCTGCTCTGAGAGCTGGCTGCATGTTTTTCAGTGGCTGTTTCACTTATACTTCACTGCTGAAGGCATGCTTGTGAGCATTATCAGTCCTTTTAGTTGGCCAAACTACTCTCTGCATCATGGAAGCAATGAGTCTTGAGAAGGTCTTTGGAAGAGTTTGAGAAAAGGAGTAAATTGTGCTCTCTGCTGAGCAGAAACATGTGGGATACTGTCATCGAACTATAGTACATTATCTGTGCCATACACAGGTAGCATAGATGCTACAGAATTTTCCTAGCAGGGATTTCGTGTCTTCCCAGGGTTGGAATGATTGTGGGAGGCTACACAAAGCACAGGGAGTGAAGAATAAGAAAAAGGTGGAATCAGGCAGGTAAAATGGCAAACAAGCCCTTCATTCACTTTGTCTTAAATCTTGTACTGTCCGTGCCCTGCCAGCCGCAGAATCTCCCAAAATTAGGGGTGCCAAACTCTGCAGGTTCAGCACTATGTAGCATCAAAAAAGATGGCAGAGAAAATGACCTGACCAGGCAACCAAGCAAAGAGATACCATGTTGTCTGGTTGACCTACCAAAACTTATCAGTCCCCTCTGACTCCAGGCAGTTTATATGTGGTTTCTTACATGTGCAGAGAGATGCTGGTGATAATAGGTTATTCTTACTGTGCAAGTGCACCTAACCTGGTTTTGTTGCACACATTATGGGCAAATATGCAAGCATAGAGGCACACACACATACATACAGAGATGCAAACCTGTCAGTGTAGTATTTGTACAAGACGGAGTCATGGAATGCATCTCACTGTTTGAGAGAGGGACAGTGATGTTTTCACATGTAAAGCATGCTAAGCAAAAAATCCTTCAGTAAAATTCACACACAGATTGGTGTACTTAGAAAAGGTGCCTAATGAAAAAAAAAGGAAGAAAACCATCATTATTAGTTTTCTTGCCCATTTGAGTACGTGAGGAATTCTGCCAAGAATCTTTATTTTAGATAACGGAGTCCAAGCTCCCATTATCAGTGTGGAGGAATTAATACACTCTGTTCATATTTTTGCAAAGACCAAATGTGGAAAATGCTCAAACCACACCTGTTTCGGTTCTACAGCACATATACTTCTGCTTGTCAGCTCGCTAGCTGATAAAATTAGTTAGGGGATTTCTGATCCTTCTTTTTTTTCTATTGTTTTATTTTCAAGACAGTTACAAGGGCATGCGGTTAGCACATAAGGATGTGAGAGGGAAAGCAGAAACATTTTAAATCTCTCACAACAGTTACACAGGGGAAGATTTGGCTCTAATATTGAATGTTAGCTGGGGTGAGGGTGTCACGGCTGTGCCATGGGCATTGGCAAGGGGATGTGAGGTTGTGCTGTGGAACCAAATGGGTTTGCTCAATTCTTCTTTGAGGTATTGTGTGATGGGATTCAAACACGGCCCCTGAGACTGTCCATGTTGTAAGGTAAGACATAGGAGAGCGGTTTTGAAGAAAAGGGTCTTGATCAGTTTAATGCTCAGTGGAAGAGACTGTGTGGTCGATGACAAAGGGTGGCATGTCATTCAGATATGTAAGGGAAACTGATGCACTGAAATATGCAACATCAAGGAGGTGTATTAAATAATCAATTAAATTTTATCTATATTACACTAACATCATAGATTACAAAGCCAGTATTTCTGCTACAGAAATAATGAATAGAAATAGTCTCAGAAAAATAGTTTTCTTGGTAAAAATTGTTTTTATTTTTGAATTTTTTTTTTCTTTAGGTTGCTATTCTGTTTCTGATAGAAATATTCAGCTCTCTCTTTTACTTTAGTTTATACTTATAATTCCCACAATATTGATGCAGTTCTCCTATGGGAGGAACCTTTCATAATCTTAAAATCACAAGGGGCCTCTTGCTCTTCTCCCCCAAAAGAAGCTTTTCATTTTGTTTGCATTGTAGTTAACAATGAAAATAATGAAAGCAGCTCATGAATCACAGGTTATGAAAACTGTTAAACAGAGATCTACGTCAAGGTGTTTTGTGAAAGAAGTGTGTTAAACAGGGAAGTCTGCTTACTGTCAAACATTGGAGAGAAACTAGGGAGCATCAGTGCAATGGTATTAGAATGGCAAGGGAGACATAGCTTTGCAGACCGGTTTTCAAATGCTATTAACATTTGATTTTGGGAAGTTCAGATTTAAGGAAGAACAGGTGTGAGGTCAAACCCAAACCAATTTGTGTTCTTTAATGTTTATTCCTCAAACTAGCAGATTTTTTCCTTTTTTATCTGAGAAACTGAATCCCAGTGTTTTTTCAATATCTTCCCAAAACAGCTGATTTGGAAACATGCAAAGGAGAGTTTGTCATTGTGGGCTAATGAGTTTAGGGCTGGGTGAGTAACGTTGTCTGCAGATATATAATAGACTGTATACCCATCTAGCTAGGTCTTTTTCCTGAAAAACAAAGGTTTCTGCAGTTAGCCATTACTCCTGATTAATAATAGAATCATAGAATAGTCAATCAAAAGAGTTTAGAGCACCTCGCCTCCCTGTCCATGCCTATATGATGAAAATGATTGGGTTTTGGTCCCTGATGCTGGTTCTTTACAGCATTAAGCACATTGCATGCACTATTATAATGTGTAATATTTGAAAGCCTGAATGTCATCTACTGGTAGTCAAAAGCCTGAAAACGTCTGTTACATTTATGCAGTCACTTTTATCAAGTAAATTTATAATCTCACCAGAGGATGAAATCAGATCTGCCCAAGGAGACTGATTGTTACTAAAACAATGTTGACTAGCATTATTTCTTTTCCAGTCCTTTATTTCTTTTTTGATTATATCTTGTGTCAGTTTTATTCCTGGTTCTGCAACTGGAAACCCACAATAACAGTGCTATAACGTTTCACAAATCTGCTCATGGTCAGCTCTCTTGTTGATTCAAGCTGTGAGCATTCAGCTTTCCTAATTTTTTTTCTCTTATTTTTTTTTTTTTCCCACCAATTAGGCAGAAAACATTTACGTTATTCAAGTAATTTAGGAGTCCTGGTAAGAAATGCATGTGGAATTTAAGCAAGACCCTATGTACTGGCATACAGAGCTGAGTTATGGCAGTATCACAATTTACCACCTACCCCTTGACAAGCTGTCTGTGCTTGATGTCTGTTCATTGTGACTGTGATGGGTCTATCCTGAGGTTAGGGTTACACCACATGAGTAGGATGAGCTCTCAGCTCAAGCATTCAAAGGTAGTTATAGTGCTTTGGCTGAGGAGTGGCAACTTCTTATGGTGTTGCCATGACATTGTGTTGAATCCTCAACAAGGAGCCACTTATAAAAATGAGACACTGGCTTCTAATTCCCTTAGGTCCATTGAAATTGTATCTACTGTCTCTTTCAGTGATCCAGACACACACAGAGCCATATATGCACGCACATGCATATACCCTTGTTTCCACTGACACTCAGGCTGTACAGCACAAACCTCTCAGCCTCTTGCACTCAACAGGTATGTCTATAGCCCAGCAAAGCACGCACTACACTGACTGCACAGCCAGATGGTCTCCAGAGCAATTCTGCATATGCACCACATTTATTAGAACTGTGAAATTCACAGTCGTGATTCTATTTTTTTTCCCTGTTTTCCTTCTTTCCCAGCTATTTATGCAAACAACATTCTGGATAACATGCAGAAAGCTATTCTTTCCTGGCAAAAGCAGGATTTCTTTTTTATATATTATTATTTGCTATTGGTTCAGGAATGCTTTTGCACTTAACACCTCCATGAACTTTTTTTTGTGACAGAATGTCTCATCTGGAAGGTCTATTCAGAGGTGGCTGGATGGTGTGCCAAATGCAAGCTCCAAACCCTGTCTTCCCCAGGTGCTAAATTACCTTTCCTGATAGGCTGAGCTAAAGCTGGGAAGGTGTTTGGATTAGGATTGAATGGTACATTCAGATCCTGGCCATTCCCTCTTCCGGACACCCAATAGCCCTGTGAATATTCCAAACTGATAGTGTCAGCCTTGAAAGGGAGGTGGTCTGAGAAAACACTTTTCACTGCATTTTTCCTGAACAGAGATCAAATACGGGCAAAATAAAGAGCAGAGATCCATGTGGAAAGTCAGGGTTGTGGATGCACTCACCCCACAGCTGCTTGCTGTGTTTGCACTGGCATTTCATAGACAACTTGTTATGACTTCCAAGGGGCACCTCATGGCCCAGGATAGAGAATACAGGGGTCCAGCAATACTCCAGCAGACCATGTTCCTTGGACAGGATGGGCTGGGAGTAGCTGTGGGTAAGGGGAGATAGGGAAGAGTTAGCCTGCTCTAGCAAATGGTAGAATGGTTGGAGAATGCTTTAGCTTTTCTCTGATTAGAGGACTAAAGGTGGCTGATTTCAGAGAGGGTGTTTTTTGGCCCTCCTTGTCTGAAAAGCATTGCCCCATTAAAGGGGAACTGTGTTGCACTTGACAAGAAAATCCACAACAAAATGATAATTGCAGGGATCTCAACATTTAGTCATCTCTGGTCTGTGGATGCATTAACTTGTCTACACATAAATCATGACCCAATGTATTGTGAGCATCATGATGTGCTCAAGAAAACTGCATCATGGGGCTACACAAACAGACACTGTGGTTGAGAGCAAGAGCCCCTTCAGCTCTTTCATGATGGCCAGTTCCAGATGCCTAAGGGAGTGTACCAGCACATGATAGTTGCTCACTAGTAAGGTGTGGTTGACCTCAGCCAGGATATTTCTAACTTCACAAGCTCTGGCAACATCCTGGTGAGGAGACTCAACTTCCTACCCTTTGTATATTAACCCTGCTCTCTGCCTCAGGCCATGCAATCAGTGCTGCTGACCTTACTGTCCCTCTGCTTATCATTGCCGACTAGAGCATGGCACAACCACTTCAGGACAAACCTACAAACCTTGTGCCATTTACTATGCCCTTAAGCAAGCAAGTCATGTAAACATCAGAAGAACACAGCATGTCTTGGTTGGAAGAGCTGTGATCGTTCTTGAAACAACAGCCCATCACCAGCTACCTGGTGTTTGCCCTAATTCTCTTTGCAAAAAGGAGACTGTTTTGCTTTAATTCTTTGTGGTTTTTCTTCTCTTTTTGTTTCACTAGTGTTTCATGCCCTGATATAGATGTATTTCTCCGGAAAAGCTCCTGTGCATCAGGATTTCTGTTTTCATTTATGACCTAAAGGGAAAACATCTGTTGCTGTTGCTCCCTTACCATTTGTCTTCAGCTTTCCTTGTAACTGTTGTTTTACTTGTGATATCATAGTTCTTTTTGCATCCCCACTATCTTTCTGTACTGTATCTCCCTGTCTCTGTGATAGATCACATGCTGGTGTCAGTATTTTCCAGGACAAAGTCTCATTCTTTATTTTTAGGAGGTGTTGAAGCTAATGTCTGTTACTGCTCTTTGGGATTCCAGTGTTCTGTTCTCTTGTTCCAGAGTCATTTTTCCCACCTGAAATAGTCCCAGAGAGATAATCTGCCTCAAAATTGAATCTTCTATTTATTTTTTCTACAATGGACAATTGCTGAACTTTCTCTGGTTTGGTTTTTAGTTTTTCTTACCTGTATTATTGGTGTCTTGATGCTGTTTGTTGATGGCTGTTGTAGGAAAATACTAAATACAAAACTGAGGCCCATATTCATCTGACACATGCTGCTTCTCCAAGTGTCTTGACACTCTTTCACAAAGCTTATGGAAAGAGGACAACAGAGATCTTAAGTGAGTGAAATTGTCCTCACTTCTCTTTCGACTAAACCACCACCAGATTACATAGTGAGACCATAGCACAAATGTGCTCCTAACTGAGGCAATTCAGGAAAAGGGTTAGAGTTAGATGAGTAGAAGTCAAACCACAGAGGGAAGATATAAGCCTTAACAAGGGTGCCATTGAGGGACCGATCAGCACAATATACCAACAGATTATCTCTTCCATGTTTTATTCCAGTAAGGGAAAAGAGGGGAAATGGCAAAGACAAAAGAACATAAAATCACCAGTGTCACCAGCTTGAGTCAGTCCTATGTTGCCTTCAAATGCCTCTTTTCTTGAAACTAAATTGTGAATTCAGTCCAATTCCTTGACACCTTAACTCCTGCCACTGAGACCTGAAAAAGCCGTGTACACTGAAATATTGCCTGGGTGTCAGTGACTGATAAAGACACTGATTTCTTTTCCAAGTATGTTATGAAGGGCTTAATATAATTAAGCTACAATTGCCAGGCACACGTCAGTGTATGACAAAAAATCTGATTCCCATGGAATATGATTGAAGAATAATGTGGGCAGGCATGGTACTCTTCTATTCCAGATAATAAAATATAGGAGTTGGTTTCAGGAGATGCAATGCAACCTTTTTGGATGCCCAGGACTTAGTATAAACAAAAAGACATGTTGTTTGGAATAGGCAATATTGATACCATAGATCTTTGCAAGATCAAAGGTAATGAAAGCAAGATCTTCCAAGACAGCTCATCTGCTGGTCTCTCCATATGCCACATTCCCTTCAGCTATCTCCTGTTCTCTAAAATTAAAAAGGACACTTGTCCTCTTCTGAAAACAAGGTGTTTCTATAAGGCTCAATTTACAAACTGTGTTATACCTGTCCTACAAGGGGACTTGTCAAGTGTCTCACTGCATTGGACTTTCACCTCTGGATGAGATGTGGGATAAGATTTGGATTTTAGCTTTGACAATGAGCAAAGGCTTCAATGGAGTTTGAATTCTACTATGCTCAAGTCTCAGTGGCTCTTTTCCTTTGAGATCAACTGCCTTCCAAGGCTGGTCTTTGTGTTATTTCCATCACCAGAAGCTGCCTGCACTCTGCCAGCTCCCTCCAGTTTTGAATTCCACTCAGGATTTAAAGGAAAGGAGTAGATCTAGATCTAGAAGTTCTCATGTCAGTTCCTTTATGCCTGCAGTAATGGGAAGGAAAGAATTGCAGATGCTATTGCTAAGAACACAGCCTGTCTCTAATCCTAGTATATAAAATGTGTGCCAGTAGTTCTAAGGATCTCCCACAGCCTTTATACATGGTGTTTTCAGAATTCAAGCGAAAGTTGTGAATGAAAATATCTTTCTGGATATCCTAGATTCTTAGAGAATGGAAAAAAATCCTCATGTAAATCTCTGATAGCCAAGCCTTTCCCCTCTTGCACTTCTGCAAGATTCCATCTGAGTGGTGCAATACAAAATCAAACCACACCAACCAAGCAACCAAAAGAATCCCAATTTTATCCAAACAAACCTATGAAGCTCTCTTCAAGGATTTAAAAATCCTTAAATGGTAGAGACACCTGCATCCGTTCAAAGAGCCGCAGCTGAGTTAAAGACATAGATTCTGTGTTGCGGAAACTCGAGTCAAGTAGTGAATGATGAAAGAAAACCTCTTCATTTAATTTCTTGGCTTCTGCAGTCTTATCAGAGTGTTCTGCCCAGCAGAACTAAGCCCTGTGAAAAATGTATATCCCCAAGTTCAAATGTGCAGTGTAAAACAATATCTAAAATAAGTTAATTCCATTGCTTGTTTCTTGAATAATTTTCAGTGCGAGAGATGTTTTTATAATCATGTGTCTATGATCAGAGACTTTTGGATAGACACCAAATCAAAACATCAGCAAAGAAAATGGGGTGATGTGGAAAACTGACTTATTCATTCATAGTCAATAAAGTAAGCATGCAGTAGCTGGATTGTAAATAGCACTGTGGAGAAGATTTATAAGTCTTAACATGGGGAGACAGGTTTATCCCAGTTAAAAGCACATTTTAACTGGAAGAACTCTTCACCATGTTTATAAAATGAGGCCTTGGGTGCAAGATGAAACCTTAGGCCTGTGTGAATTTGAAATGGGCAAAATATGTCATCTGCAACCATGTTTTTCATCTCCAAAGTAGAAATCTAAAATCCATCTGAAAATGTTAAGAACTAAAGATAAAAATTCTAAGAAAATAAAACTAGCCCTCAGCAGGAGTATGTACTGTGCTTAAAACTTCCCTTTGCTCCAGATTGCTGTGTTTATAAATCAAACTTATATGTCCAGTGGGGAAAAGGGAAGTAAAACTGTTTCCAAATGAAGAAAGAACAAGTGATTCATTTATGTTAAAATCATAATTGAAAATACAGAATGTAGGAATGCGCTGGGTTTACTCTTGTTTTTATTTGTAACATTTGCTTTGTTGCAGAAAATATGATCAAGAGACTGAAAAAGGATACATTTACCACTGTAAATCTTTTAACTATTTGAAAAATAATATACATTGCAGGCTTTCTGCACCTTCTAAAGTAGAGCCTCATCTTTATCAGGGATAAATGCACTTCCTTCGATTTCCTGATAGAAGAGACTATTCCAGAATTTCATTTATTAAACAAAAAATATCTTTATTGACTGTAGTGTATAAACATCTCTGAAGATACCCTAGTGAAATCTAATGAGGTATTTCCCTTTGCAGCATGACAGGGTTCAAATATGTGCATATGTGTAGTAAAGGAAAATAAAATTGACTCTGACAAACACATAACCCATTGAGCCTCTATCTTTGCAACAAATGTGCTCTAAATTCCAATGTGCTTTGACAATCACCATTTATTTCAATGCATCCTCCCCAGACATTCTTATGGGCCAAATCTCTGTCTCATGGAAGTCAGAGGGAGTTTTGCCATCGATATCAGTGTTGGAAAGATTTGATCCTAGCTGTGTTTAAAAGCTATCAGATGGATGCAAAATGAAAGGAAATGAATGTATTTACCCCTTGAAGTTCCAAGGACATGGAAAAAGCTTACAAAACCAGTACTTTTAGTTGGAAGCTCTTACATGTTGACAGAATACCAACTGCCCTTCACAATTTAGCTAGATGCCTCTTCGAGGCCATCATGAGCCATTTAGGAGTGTCAACAATTGTCTGCTTTCTGGTACACTGAGTCAGATTCATCTCCCTAAACAAAACACAAAGTAATTGTGAGGAAACTGTGATCTTACTTCAGGCAATTCCACAAATTAAACAGCAAAGAAAATCAAAAATGCTCGCTGTGCATTGGTCACATAATCCTGGAGAAGAGTTGCTTTCAAACCAGTGCAGCTGGATACCTGTGAAGACATGAAAAATAGAGAAAAATCAGTTCTTGACTTTTCATACAGAAAAAGGGCTTGAACAGCACTTGAAATGCAGTATTTTACTTTTGATGCCTGTTTCATGGTTCTCATCAAACCTGAAGTGACGGTCTATGTGTCTACTATCACTGAAGCATTAAGACACGTAAAAGGAAAACCATGACAATAAAGGACAAAAGTCTCCCTGTCTCAGAAATTGTGCTAGTGCTTCCAAGCAACATCTTCAGTTGAGGCCTTTGCTATTTTTCTTTCCATTCCAGCTGTTCCTTAAAATGTGGAGTCACACTTAAAGCAAGGTGACTCCAAAGAAGGCTTGTATTGCTCCTCCAGCTGTTGGTTTTATTCTCCACGTTTTAACATGGGCAAAGAGAAGACCTTGTGTGGCATAGCTCCAATATGCTTTGTAAATATACTCGTTAGGAGCTGTAAAGCTGGGTAAGGGCTTCTGCTGTAATTTCTGCCGCAGTATTTTCTCGCCCAGAAGAATACCGTGCCCCAACACTTATCTCTGACTAGCTGTGTAATTACTACACTCCTGACAACACTTCCCATTTCCTAGAACTGCTTGAATTAAGAGTAATTTTCTTTTCATAAAAGCAGGAATACAACCAGTAAAACTTTCATTAGGTTGCTACTGCCTACCAGGGGAACATGAGCCTATTGAATGGGAGATCAGGACTACATCAGTTCCTCGCTGGTGCATACAAATTGCTAAAAACTTTTGTGGGTCAATCTGGTTAATCAGACTGCAATTTAATGTGCAGTTCACAAAGAGATGTTAGTGTCTGTGCTGTGGATCAGGATGCTCTCGGGAGGTGTGACATTAGAGATGCTTTTTCAGAGAGATAAATAATCAAAAATCCTTCATTTTTTCACATACTTAAGGCTCAGATGAGGAACTGGGTGACAAAGAGATTGCGTGACTTAACCAGGGTCATACAGGAAGAGTGTGTCAGAGCTGGAAGCTGAATGAAAAATTTCCAGCTCCCAGCCAGCTCCTTCATTATTTGATCATCTTCTGCCACAATAAAAAAATTACAGCCATTCCTTACATAATTGCTGGGAATCCTGAAAGATCATTCCAAGTGTACATAGCTAGATTACAAAAATGCAGCTTTTAAAAAGATGTGCACCTTAATCTGTCTTTTCTCGCCCTTGGATTCAAGTGGCTTAGTTGTAAAGGTATTAACACATATCAAAACTCTGCATACAAAAGCATACAAAAACTCTGGAATACTGCCTTTAATATGTTCATATTTTCCTCTGTAGAAGGACAGTAATTCCTGTCCTTATAAAATTGTGGTATGCTTTTTATTTATGTCTAGCAACCCTATCAAAATCAATGATTATTTCTCATCTTCTAGCTTAGTAAATAAACCACTCAAAAAGTGAGAGCTTGTGGCACTTCTCTCAGCTTCATAGGTGAAGCAGTTACTGCAGACTCCAACCTTAGCCAGCCCTTATGTTATATGTTACTTTGCATTTCTCCCTTGATGTTGCCACTATTATTTTCATTTTACTTTAACATCATTAGTTATGGTTCTCAAAGATGAATCCATTCCTAATGTACTTGGTGTGGCTACCCTTAACATTTGCCAGTGGTTTCAATCGATTTGAGTAGATACCATACAAACAGAATGGATCTAGTTTGACCTTCTGTGAAGCCCAGACTACAGAACTTCATGTACTCGATGAGTAATACTGAAGTTTTAAGTTATCTAAATCTCTTTGGTTTGGTTTGTTTTGGTAACCAAGAAAGCCCTGCGGGGGTACTTTCTAGTCAACTGTCTTACCCTATTGCATTGTTTCTTGCTTTGCCTTTTAGTTTCACAGTTGTCTTTGCAATGAAACAGCAATTAATAAACAATGCACAAAAGCAGAAGAATATCAGTTGAAAAAGGGTCACTAGCAGTAGGACTGTGATATATGATACTCCTGAAAAAAAAGTCAAAGCAATTTGGGGAAAAAATGGTATGATGAATTACAGGAAATAGTAAATTACAGAAAAGTGTATTCTTTGCTACTTTTTCACAAATCCCTTGAAACTATTGTCATGAGATGATGATTAGAAATTTCAGTAACACGGTGGTAGAATCAGTCTGACTCGAGAGACTGTATTTTTGGTTTTGTCTGCAGAACTTCCATCATTGTATGCATGAAAGTGCAAGAAAGTGTATATATATGAATTAACATCAATCCATGCAAACAATGAGTAACCTTATACATTGTCATTTATCTTCAGATAAATTATTTGCAAATTACAAGCCAGATCTGTGGAGCTGCGCCCATTTAGAGATCAAATCTGGCCTCCCATTTTCATTATAAACCACAGTCATAGATAGCTGAATAAAATTGTGTAAATAATTTGCTCTCTTATCATTTCCCTTCAATCTGCAAATATTTCCTTGAGCACAGTTTTATTATATAAGTGCTCTTAGAATCTTGGCCATCTAAGTACAGTTACCAACCAAGATTTATACAGTGTTGTCAATCTAATCTCTCCTAATTTGCTATGCTTTTACCTACTGTTGTGCCCTTTTGTAAATTAGCAGAGGTTTACAGTTCAGCATTTCCTTACTTGATCTACTATGCAGAAATGAACTTAAGTAGGTAGTCCTTAACATGCACTGCTACTAATGTCTTACATGCAAGACTGCTTTATCTATTTACATGGCATAAACCCCATCTGCTTCCTTCACAGAGGAGCTCCTATAATAAAGGTGTCCTTGCATGTGGATTCCTTATTTTCCCTCTGTTAATTTTTGTCCACCAGGATTTTATACAGTGCCCACTTAGACTGACACTAGGACACCTATTGACTATACAGGCTTTCTGTCATGCTCCAGGAAAAGAAGGAAGGCATATTGATTTTTTTGGCTTGCTGTTAAGGCACATTTTGCAATGCTGTGGTTTTGGCTGACACTGTGGACTTGGCAGGGGCTTAAACCTGCAAAATTACAATCTAAAAGTTGCCACTTCCCCAGCTCACTGCTGTTCATTGCCCACACCAGAAGTGCTGCTGTGGTTCTCTGACACAGCAGCCATCAGCCTCCTGAGGCACATTTTTAGCTCCACTGGACCTACCCTTACAGCCTCCAACCCAGTTACACCACATTTAATATGATGGGAGCAAGTGTGTGGTCTGTCACAAACAAAAAGTAATTTTAATGCATTCTCCTTTTGTAAGGGAAGAGATCTCTGGTATTTCTTACAGAATGTTTCCAACTAGCTCCTAGCTTCTCCCAAAACATTTCCCTTCACTGGCTATGCAATTTAATGACTGAGCACATGATGATGTGCCCATTAACATTTCCAAATCTAAGTGACAGTGCTGGGATCCTGGAAAAGGTTTATGGGAATTATACCCTGGATCCCCCATCCCTAGTGAGACATGACCACATAGCTTTCATTTCTACTGCAATCTCACCTCAACTCCATGTGTGCCAGTCATAGGCAATAGTCTCAAGTCCAGCACTTCACTCAAGGCTATGCTTCACTTATAAAGTTATATGAGTTCTCTGATTGCAGCCCCTGCCATGACTAAGGACTCCTATATCAGCTGGGCTTTTAATGCACTGGTGAGCTGGGTCCTAATTTCAAAGCCAGGCAACCAAAGAAATTAGAAATATGGTTTCCATAAATGCTTCATATTGCTTAAAAGTAAAGCTGCTTGCATGCATGTCTAAATAAGGATTAAGGTGGGTTGCTATAGGCACCAAACTTTGGAGATGTTGGCCTAAATGACTTGGATAAGGAGAATTGTTTTTTATGTGAGATGTTAAATAAACCCCTTGAGTTTCAATAAATAAACACAGCTATTTAGGAAGTGGTGACAATGTGCAATCTGCAAAAACGGGAAGCCTAGGAGGTGCTGTGGTAATAATGCAGTTACTTGAAGCACATTTAAGATACAAATATCTCTGTGGTTTTTTATTTGCTTCCACTCTTTGAGTCATTCTGAGAAACTTCACAAAGCTGTGCACATTCCAGTTATGGCTGAAGCGTGATGCACTCCTCACTGTGTACTAAAAACTTTACCCAAGAGAGCTACAGTGTGGGCTGAGAACAGATCTTCTCCAGGCACTGGAAAATGCAGATTTGAAGCTCAATGTAATGGAGAACTCTGTTTCATGTGTATAAAAGAAGAAGAAGAAGAAGAAAGGCAAATATTCTTGGCACGAATAGACAATTAAAAAAAATAGGGAAGTAGCTATGCTCAAGACTGAAGCATTTCTGTCATAACATGTGCTGCTGCAGTCACCAGAATGGGGTGGTGGTGTGGTTTTGTCCCAGCTGAAGAGGGGCTGTTCTGACAGTAATTGAATATTTATTACAAAATTACAAACATAGCCAAATCCCTCAGAGGGTTTACCTGAACTAAAGTCAGTTGGTGAAAAAACAGTTCAAAACAATTTCGCATCCCTTATTTTAAAATCAAGGAATGGATCCAAGTAAATTGCTTTCCCACAGCTAGAGTACGGTAGCACTAGAGAAGAGCTCATTTTGTCCTAGAAGATTCAAAATCAAGAGAAACCCAGACCCAAATACCTTCAAAAAAAGCAAAACAGCAAAACAACAACCACAATTTAGTTTACATTGTTTAAAGAGAGATGATTTATTGGCTTGTTTTTTTTATGCTCTGGATGCGTTGTGGAGCAATTATCTAGTAATCAGGATTCCTAGGTTATGGATCCAGATCTGCAGCTGTTATCTGCAGAGAATCAGCTGCCAAATCCTCCATAATACCGCAGCTTACCCATGCACTGAAAAAAGTAAATACCTATAAATTTACCCAAGAATCTCAAATTAAACATTCAGCACATGTAGAAATGCTCACGATCACTATTAAAAGACAGCGTTTTCTTTGTGGTTTACTGACGTCCACAGGACTATTCAAATTTAGCCAGGGTTTGCATTAGAGATCTGTCTATGCCTGCTCCTGTTCCTGTCAGTTATTCAGGCTTTTTCCAGCTTTCCCAAGAGAAGTTGCTAAACATTTCCAACCAAGTCTGACTCTTCCCTCAGTTTTCTTGGAGCCATCCATCTTCCAGCGAGCTCCATGCTGATAGGTCCCTGAGGTCGTGCACAACCCCAGAAAGAGTCCAAGGCTGCCGTGCAGGTAGAGGAATCTGCCTGGGGAAGGCAGGGTGGTGTTATCGCAGGATGGGGGCCTCACAAGTCATTTAAAAGACCAACTTGGGGGGATGAGTTTTTAGTCTGAAAGGAAACGCACCCTCTTGTAAATGCAGATTAATATCTACGTTTGCAGAAGGAGCTCAATTCCCCAGAATCTCATTGGTAGCAGTGCTACGCATGACACAGTATTTCAGTGAAAACCCATGAAACTTCTTCAGATGACAAAACCCCAAGCCTAATTTGAAATGCTTGCTGGGCCAGGCCCAAAAGCTGAAATAAAGACCTGACCCCTACCACACACACGTGTGACCCATTCCTCTAACTGCTCGTAGAGGAAAAGGTTGGAGGTACTGAGCACGTCAACACTTACCTAGGCTTGGAGAGCAGGGTGCTTTCCCATAATCAGAGGGAAGTGTTGGAATGTATTGTTGCTATGTTTTTTAAGACCTTTTGAAACCGTGGCCCTAAGGAAATGAGGAAATACAGAGGATGAGGTTACATTGTTATTATTATTTCGCCTTTTTGAACACAGGATTATATGGCTAGATTCACATTATATTAGCTTTCTAAACCTTTAAAAACACAGGGTTTGCAGTGCAGGTTTGATGCTTTATTCATTAAGTGAATGTACTTCTGTTTTAAAAATCCTGCCTACCTCACAAGCATTGCTTTTCTGCTCTCTGTGTCTCACATACTCCTTGAAAAACTCTTGTCTAAAAACGTGTGTGCAAACTTTCTGTTTCTTAAATAAAAGATTTACTTTTTGGGCAATAAATCAGTGTTTCCTCCTTTTCTTAATTTTAGACTCGATGCTGACAGCCACTCTCTGACCAAGTTCCCCAACACCCTCACACAATGAGCAGCCGCTGCCTTAAAAACAGGTGGGATCAGTCCCTTCAGACATAGAAGAAGTTGTCCTGTTTTCCAGAGAAGTATTTTCCACACATGAATGTGTTTCCAGGTGCTTCAGGTAAAAGGTAAGAGAGGCAATGTTCATGTTTCCCCTGAGATGTGGAGCCTGATCCTGCGCATACCACAACTTGGGTAACTGTCAAGTTGGTTGGCGTCAGTGGAATTGTTCCTGATATGTCCCAGTATCAGGAAGATCAGAGAAAGGCTCATTAGTTCACCGATCCCTAAATCCCAACACAAGAAAGGTTACGATATTGCATCCACAAGAAACAATCTGTTTGACATGATAACACTGCATTATCTCAGACCTTTTGGTGTTTCTTTTCCATGCAGATGTTAAATGTTCCTATACTGAGTTCTGAAATAGTATCTTCATATATGTATATATATACATTTAACATTTTGGTGTGATGTACATTATATAGTACATAACAAGAAAGAGATGAAGAATTATCTCACTAATACTAATTAGCCAGTTTTGCAGGGTTTCCCTTCAACTCAACACCAGACTTGGTTGACCTCTTTACATCATTTCATCAAATACTATTGATGTACCTTCAGGTAGCTGCAGAGGTAAATGGAAATGACAAGTGACAAATGAAATCAAATCTTTCCTCTGATGGCAAGCCTAGGAGTTGTTAGAAATGATTCCACTGCCTTCAGATGTACAGGCTTGTGTGGCCGGGGGCCTTGCCCCTTTGGATATCTCTTCCTTTCTCACTGTTGTGTTATCCTCCTGACAGTTGTATTTGCCCTTATTTGATTCTTTTTCTCCCTTTCCCCAGTTGCATCACTAGCAAATTGAAGTTTCCTGATAGCTCATCATCCACCCCAGCAGAAACACAATTTTCCTTCAAAAATCACCCTTTTCTTCTCCCATTTTCATGGATGGGTACAAACTAATTAACTTCTAACTGCCGTCACAGCATTTCCTCAACAGCCCTTGGGCAGCTGCTTTTTGAAAATGCTGTGAATAGGAAAAGAAATCATTAGGATGTTTTCTTCTAGATTGCAAATAATTGCACAGTACTGCACGTCCTGTTCAAAATGCCATGACAAGATACACTCTGCTGAAACACGAACTTTATGTGCAAATCCGTGCTTCTGCCTAGCAGAATTTCCTCTGTAATACATGGGAAATTTCGCAACATCCAGAGGAATCACTTCTCCACTCCGCTGCCCCTTGAATATCTACTAACTAAAGTCCTTAGCTCATCATTTTGAACGGGACAAAAAGGATGGTTGAGCAGCACTGGTGTGAAATGCTCTGCTAGGCACCCTTTACTCTGTGTCACAATGGCCTCTAGTGGATTAGCAGCAACTGACAGAAAGCTCCACCTTCCCCCTGGGGCTTGGCATGGCTGCAGGGCCTGATGCACCCCCATGGGGTACACACGATCTGCTCTCAGATGGTTATAGCGTTAGCCTCTTGCTGTATCAATATAGGATAACTGATTTCATAAAAAAAACCAAAAGGACGAATTCATTTCTAATAAACAATCTTATTTGGCTTTGACCTCTTACTGGTTTTAACTTCATCTAATGCAACCTTGTTGGTATTGCTTCTTTATTTGTTAAGAACAATGAGTACAAATTGAAGAGACAATGAAAAATTGAAAGGAGAAAGCATTTTGAGTACAGAAAATGGCTTGCACAATGCAGCCTTTTAAAGGTCTAATGTTATGTTTGTGTAATTTATTCTTCCTCCTTCCTAAAATATGTTGCCTTATTGCTGAAGATTTTGTGCTGCTATTTATCTGTGTTACTGCTAATGGCACAGCAGTGAAAGCGTTGCCAGACACAGACATCTTGAACTTTTACCTGTTAATCTCTTTCTCAAGAGTCAGCACAGTCTCCTTGTTTAATGGTGGATCATCCATCAGAGGCATACGTGAGCTAAAATGCACGGACGGATACTTCACTCATGGTGCAGTCAGCACCATCCCCACCTCCAGAGAGCTGCCATGAGAGCAAATGAGACTGGACATAAATAAATGAGGTCTTGTCTAATGTAAGTCTGGGAAAAGGATGGCAGCTTTTCAGAAACAAGTCAAGTGAGCAAACCCTTCTTCAGGATCCAACCTGATCAGCTACTGCAGGTAGGAAGGATTTTCTCCCCTCAAAGTGCAGTATGAAATTCCAGTGTACCCCATACATTTAGGTAGAAACTGGACAGAGAAACCCTGGTTTTGCTAAAAATGGATGCTTTACCATTAGCTTCAGTGAAGTCTGGATTTTCCTGCTCTTTGAAAGCATGGATCAGCCTTCTTACAAAATTGCGATGTGACAGGAAGAGAAATAAGCTTAGGCAGCAACTCCTTTCTTTGGCCAGAAAGTCTCTCAGCTTGCTCTTAAAGGCTTAATGTACAAGTAAAGGTGAGACATGGTCCTCTGAAGAACTGTGTATGGTCCCTACTAAACCACTTATCACAAAGATCAACTCCATGGATCTCCATGGGGAAATCTACCATGAAACTGGAAGAGAGGAAGTAACTACCTCCTTGGGGAACACCTGGAGCTTGGTGGTGTTTATACCTTTCAGGCACACTCGGAGTTCAGTCTTGCACAAGGCCTTGTGCATTGTTCAGATTCAGGGAATCGTGTACAGGAAAAGGCAAGCCCTTTAGAAAAAACAGTGTTCATCTCGGCATCAGGAGCACCGAAGAGCAAGCAGTACACCAACAACTACTCCTGTTCCACAGTGGTGGTGATGAGCACGGGGCAGGCAAGATTCCACTGCCTCTCTTCCTTGTCAGTTTCACTGGCTTGTAAAAGGTGATTTTCATTCCCTTGCAACATGCTTGGAAGCTGTAGGAACTAATATAATCGCTTGTAGATCAACCAAAGCACTTGATATAGAAACCTCTTACCACAGGTTCAATGATAGTGAACATTTTCATAGATGTAGGTACTTGGAGAACTTGCAATAGCACATATGTTCTTTAGTTCCAAACATCCTGGGAATTGCTAGGAGCACATTATGGCCCTGCTGTGAGTCAGTGTGAGACCAATGTTTGGACTCTGCATAGAAGGCTGCTGTGCAATGCAACTCCTTTAGACACTTCAGATACCTTGCAAATGACAGTTTAACTGCTATTAATTAGTCATCACACTCCCATGTTTGTCTGATTTGCTACTGCAACAAGTTCTGTGCCCTGCTTTACCAAGGAAATAAAACCCCAAAGCCTAATTTTTCTATCAGAGGGCCTCCACAGCAAAAAGATAGAAGAGGAGAAATATAAAACACACAATACAAAGGCAGGCTTGTGTCTTTGCTGAATATTTTCATTGTTTTCCCTGAGGGGCCAGTGGGTTTTTACACACAGCACTAGCACATTTCATTTTGACAACGAGTCAGACTTTCCAAGTCACTACACCTTTCACAACACACTGCAAACTGTCAGTGTGGTAACTTCCTTAAGTTTAATGAAGTTACCTTATGAAATCTCTTGACAGAGCTGTCCAAAAACAAAAACAACCAACCAAAAAAAGGCGTAAGGCTACTCAGAAAATAAGAGGAGTACCCAATGAAACGTGATACAAGCAATCTGGAAAACCTCTGAGGGGAGAAGGAAGAGTTGTGTGCTGACAAATGGTACAAACTCCTGGCTAAGATTAGATTTCTGTGGGCCGGATTTAGATAACGGGCCCAATTTTCCAATGGACTGAATGCCTGCTGGCTCCCAGTATTGGCCCTGCAAGCCACAGGCAGATCATTAAGCTTGCAAAAGCCAGGCACTAAGTTTGAGTGTAAATAAAACTCTGGGGCCAATAGCTTCTAAAAGACTCAAAGAACTATTGCCACTTGAAGGCTAAGCTTTTGGAACGTCTTTTTGCAGAGCCAACCTAGAGAACTGTTCCTAAGAACCCATTTTTTACAATCTAAGTCAGTTTTCTTTTTCTTCTTTATGGTGGCCATATGATGAGCTCAGCGATGTAGCTTATCCTTCACTGTACAGCTGAGGGAATTCCGGGATAACAGTCACCAAAATTAAGGCATGTCTGTCAGTGACTAAGAGCAGAGACACCCACTTAGACCAGATTAAAAAAACATCTATAATTTAAGGATTAGCAGGCTAGCAGAGTTGGAAGAATTTCAAGCTCTTTACTGGGCTCAGGAGGAAATCTCTTTTAATATTCTATTTCATTCAGAAGTAGTCACAGATTAGTGGTTTAAGAGGAACAGGTCAATAGTGATGCATGAGACCTCAGGGGAAGGTGAGTACTGTTTGTCCTGAGTGCTGTGGAAAGGAACAGGTATCGCATCTTCATCTGCGTTGTCCGAAACCAAAAAGAGTATGTAACAGGAAAGGGTTTTTCTTGTAAGCTTTGTTTTAGCTGGATCGCTGTTAATGTGCAGATGTCTACACTGAGACAATCTCCTGCCTGCTATTCAGAGTCTTCTGGATGATTTCTCTATTATGCTCCATCGCAGTTCTCTTCTGTAGCTTTAGTGTAGAGCAAGACACAAAAGATCATCTAGAGAAATCCTAATTTTGATCACTGCAGGGCCGATCCTGTTCCAGATCTCCTGTTGCTTTCAACAGTAGGTCCAAGGCCCTGGTCATTTAGAGTTAGTTGAAAATTTTTGGTAAAAAGGAACTTTAAGACAAACAAACTCAGTCCTAGGAGCAGTACTTGAGGTTCCTACTAAGTGAAATATGGGTTTACTTTTCTGGAGGTTTTTGTTTTGTTTTCAGTAATTCGAACAGCAGGATTTAATAGGCTGTGTTTTCTGTTCTTTGATTGTGACTGATTTTACTGAAATAAAATAAAGTCTGTTTTGTTGGTTTTGGTTTTTTTGTTGTTTTTTTTTTTTTTTTTTCCCAGAGAAAAAGAAATTAAATTTCCTGAACAGCTCTACAAATGATTGCAGATCCTGATCTGGGCTAGAGAAAAGCCCTTTGGACTAGTCAGACACAGGCAGAGAACTGAGCCTTCTGCCTGATAAAGTCTACTCAGATCCTGGCAGATGGTTTGTGTACTTGGAAATCAAGCTGGTTACACTCCCACACTCCCAAGACTTCATGCACCAACAAGTGAAACCAAGAACACAGTTTCTCTTAAAAATTACTCTCCTTACTCTTAACTTCTCTTACTGTAACAGCCACAAGGAGGAGAAAGAAGAGGTTAACAGATTAGCACGTATCAAAGATGGCTGTTAAGAAAACACCACTGGAGCTGCTGAAGCTAGCAGGAAACCAACTGAATGGGCTGAAGATCACAGTGTTAAAGTCAGGATCAGCAAAGTTGAACTTCCCTGTGCTTAGGAGGCAGAGAATTTATTAAATCTGGGGGAAAGGACACAGAAGAAATTCTTTAAGTTTCTGAGTAAGGTTCAAGCATCACTTTTCAACTCGTTTTTTTAATTGCTTGAATCTGTGCATTTAATTCATATAAAAGAAAAGCTTCAGGTGAAAACTAAGGTGAGACAGCTTTCATATCGGCATATAGCTGATGGCAGGTCTGGTCTTCACCAGCTACCAACTCAGGATTTTTAAGTCCATTTCCGATTTCTAGGCGCACATCTTCCTTTCGATCCTTTCCCACAGCTTGCTGACAACAGCAGCATGAGGGCCAAAAACTCCTAGGGGTTAGGGTGAATTCTCTTGGCAAGTAGTCAGTAAGCTGGCTTTGGTGACACCGTTTCTGTGAGCTGCTCTGATATTCTGTGTGCAAAAGGAGTCATATTTTTGCTATTGAAGCAGCAATGAAAAGGTTGCCTGTGTACCAGCTGGTTATATTTGAACAACTAGACTCTGTATTTATCTCCTTTACTAAACTCAATCAGACTGAATATGATGTTAAATAAACCCTGATGAAATATTGTCTCATTTGCTAAGAGCTTGTTTTAAGTATAGAAACGGCTTTGTCAAGTGCTCTTTAAACACAGGGCAAAACTCCCATGATGGCAATATTTAAACTAACTTTACATTCCCATTTTTTTAATCAATATCCTCTATTTATTGTGTTTACTTACATGGGAATGACCTCATTTTATAACTTTGATTTTCCATAGAAGATCACTGAATTTGAACCCAATGTCAATGTATGACAGAAAAGTGACATGATCAAGCTGTAACTCAACATGACACATAATCTTGAGCATAACTGCTGCTGTGCTGACAGTACTGAAAAAGCAAAGGAAAGAGAAAATAGGTGCCCAGGGGACCACTTGTTAGGGTGTGCAAGCTTCCACATCACATGGTACTGAGTCCATAGATACTGCTGTGACTAGAACTGTGTTGAGAATTGTGCTAGGTAGATACTGGAGCAAAATCTGACATTTAAAATACATTTTCTACAGACTAGGTGCCGACACCTTCATCTTCCCTAAGATCATTTGTCCTTCCTATTTTGCTTTACTAATCCTTCTATTTTTCTCTCTCATTATCTGCATGAATCCAGTCCATGCCGGTGAAGTCTGGCCAGATGGGTTAATTCAAGAGGACATGAAACTATGTATGACTGTGTTTATTTGTGTGCAAAAGTCTCTGTCCATAAATTAAAACCCTCTCAGAGAAGCATGTGCAGACACACGTGCACTCACACACACTTATGATTTTTCGCACCCTGTATAAGAAAATCTCAAGCACTTTACAAATCTTGAAGAGTGCATTGCACTCCCATAAGATGAGTAATGACTGAGAACACATTTGCAGGACCTTAGTTTGGCCTGCATCACACATCACATTTCCATGTCTGCTGTGGGAATTGCTCAGTGGGATTCAAGAAGTTCATTAAGCCCAGTAGCACATCTCATTGCCAGAACATGATCCACTGGCCCTTTTGAAGTACAAAGAAGTGCAAAAAGCAGCAACATTCTATATTAGTTTTTAAAATTCTTCATTGTGTTTCTTTTGTATTTTCCTCCAAACCGAACAGTTTTACACGTTCAGCCCTTCCTATTTGGAAGTCTTTCAGTAATCCCTGCTCTGAAGAATGTCTGTATATTCAGCATCAAGTTTATCTTTACTATGATGTGAAGGAAAGATCATATTAACAAAAAATGATTAAGAAGATATTTGTTTGGTATTCAAAGTCAGCATTTATAGGGCACGTTGCAGAATTCCATAAGAGCCATGAACTAAGGGTGTGCAACTTTAGCATTTGGATGTTGTACAAACCAACACTTTTTCAGAATCAATTCGCCAAATATCTAATTGATTACTTTTGAAAGTCTGGACCTAAAAGACTGCCTACAGAGTGTCACAGGAAATCTGTAACAGAGCCTGCAAGAGATTCCCAGTCTCTTCTATTCCACTTCTTACTCTTTTGCCAAAGCATATGCAGCTCTGAAAGCCCAGAGACAAATTGTGATTGAATTCTCCCACATGGCAACACTTGATCATGGGCTGGCCTCTTCAGGACAAAATAACGATGGGACATGATGATCCAATATATCTGAGCCCAAAATGGAACCTGCATTGTTGTTTTCTGTTTTTTTTTTGTTTTTTTTTTCCTTTTTCTAAATTAATATTTCTTCTCTCCAGAAAAAGCCTAAATGGAAGCCTAACTTTGTCTAAATACTTCCAGGATAGTTCCATTCCATCAGAGTAGATGGAAAGTTTCTCAAGAAGAGCATGGAGCTAAAGTGACATATTTATGAGGTGAAAAAATCAATGGAGAGACTGTCACAGGGATCTCTGTTTATTAAATGTTCTCACGCTTTCATGACACCTGACATTCAGGGCTGTCTCCAGGAAACAACATAAATCCAGAATCATGATGCACTCGTCTATTACAAGAAATCAGTTTACCAAGTCTTACATTCAAGATAAGCCTTTTTTATTGTTCTTCTTGGACTCAAAATCCCACGGGACTTCAGCAGGTGTTTGTTCCATAAATGCCAGGGACCCCTTTATATTAAATCTGGAAGGAAAGATCATGATAGAACCAAAATAAAGACAAAGTCAAGACAAATCAAGCTAAAATAGACTTACTGGTGAAATGCCAATGTCCTAAGAAAGATTTTAGTGATGTAACCCAGATGTAGGTGCTAATAAGTACACATAAACCAAATTAGATTAGATTTAAGGTGTTTGGCAGCATGAGGGCTTTGAATAGCACAGATGTACTTCCACGCCGTGTTTTGATCTGCTAGACTAAATGATGACGTTTGTTATTGAAAGTAGCTTTAAGGAGCAGTTTTGTAGAACAGTAAAATTTAGATGTAGTTTCTATATGCAGCTTCTACAGCAATATCTTCTCATGCCTGCACGTGTGTGGCCACCACTGACTTTCAGTGAAAGTACCATCTGTATACTTGTGAGGTACCATTTGGTTTAAGCACATCATATTACCTTAGCTAGAGCCATGTGGTGCAAAGTTCTAGGCATCAGGAGAATTGAGGCCATTCAGTATTTTGCAAGAGGGAGTGCTAAAAATGGAAAGTTACTTTTTTTCTGCCAAGTGGCAGATAGTAAACCTGTGTTAGAGAAGAAGTCCTGTTCCCCTTGTGTTCAGAACACTCTGAAATCGCCCACACAGTCCTTAGATATGCTACGTAAAATACGCATTCATGTTTAGATGCTTCTTTATGCTTGAGTGCAAAGAAAGATAGATACAACCATTTACATGCACTGCAGTGCAGAAGTGTGAGCAAATTCAAACCCCAGAATGTACTCTAATGACCTCATCACTTGATATTACTTGCCCTATTTCTTCATCTTAAAATACTGCAGAACTTCTTTTTCATGTCACTTGCATTGGTGACATGACACGTTGCTGTAAATCAGTTATTTGCCACAACAGCCTCTTGTAATGGTAGGAGCATCAGTTTCCTCACACATTTGTAATTCTACTTTCTAGCTTGTCTCTGCTTGCAGACCCCAAAGAGTAAAATGGCCCTGTGTTCTTACTACCTAGAAACCTGAAAGTCACTAATTAAGGGTAAAGTCAAGGAGTCAAATGAAGGTCTTATTAAGAGAGACCTGTAGGGTAGAGTATATTTCTTTCTAGGGAAGAATACATCCCTGGGAAATAAAAAAGGATTTCAAAGGAGCTTAGTCACTCATAAAGAAAGCGTTCCTTTCTGATGAAAGGTGATCTTTCCAGCAGATGTGTTACAAGGGATGGTGAAGAGACTTCCTATGTGTATTGCTTAGCAGCATTTGGATGTATGTGAATAGGTACAAAACACATTTCAGATTATGATGGTTATATACATTTGGGTAAAACAGATGAATAAATCTCTTGTGTCCGAGTCTGATCTTCCATCAGGTTTACACCAATACTGGAAGAGCTACTACTAGTTTTCACTGCTGTGGGAAATAATAGAAACACAGTCATATAGCAGTAGCCAGAGGTCTGGGAAAAAAACTCATGGAAATTCTCATACAGTATCTGAATTCATTCTATGGCCTGTATTTCAATTATATTAGCATTCACAGTTGTATTTGGAGTCTTCTTTTTTTACATTACTTTTAATGCCCTACAGTCTGAGACTGAGCTGCAGGGGCTCCAGCTCGGGCCACTGTAGTGGTGTCTGCCATGGGAGCAGGGAACCCAGGAGAACCTCATGGCAACCTATAGGGCTACCTACCCCACCTCTTAGGGTGTTCTCAAGTCTAACTTGCAACCTTGCACTTCAAGAATTTCTCTGAGACTGGACTGTCATTGCTCAGACCCATGAAGAAGGACTGAACCCATATGGTGGGTTCTTTATTATTATATCACTTCCCTTTTGGCTTGGCACATCAGTATCATAAATTTTTGCCCATCGCTTTTAAAATGGAAAATGTCTGGTAGCTGTATCTGCATTCATACAAATATTCATTTCTAATGTAATCATATTTTCCTATAATTGCATATTGCAGTTTACCGAACTACGTTTAGTCTCTTCTTCTTCTCTATTAACCAAGTTTCCCTACATGTAAGTTCAGTAGAAATAAGTTCCATGGTACATAGGAACGTATTTTTTTTTAATATGAGTGCAATTTCTTAAATTATGTTGCAACTCAGTAAGAAGAAAAGATTCTTTAAGGAGAAGATAAAAGCTACTGCATAAAAGATCAATCTGCACAAATGTTTATCATCTGGGATTATCATCTGCTTTTCCTTTTTTTTTTTTAACTTTCAGTGCAAACAGATGTCTCAGGAATCCCCCTTTTTCATAATTTTCAGCAACATGTTATAGATACTCTATGTGCAGTGTGTGGAAGAAAAGCAAAATTGACTTTTGGCAGGTTTGGTCTATCAAGTTCATAAACTCTACTGTGTCTGTCTTGTCCAAGATTAGAGACAACCTGCTCCAAGTCCGTTTCCCATTTGCACTTAATTAGGGAGTTCATTTTAGAGGTCCATGAAAAATGGCACAGGACATTTTCATAAGAACTCTCCTCACGATAAAATTATTTCACAGGCACTTCTCCAATTTTCTCTGGAACAAGGGCAAGAAAAGTGGGGACACAAAATAAAGTTATTGGATACCTTATCTGGAACTATCCAGCCTGTTGTCCACTATCCAAGGAACACATAGTACATTCTGGATCTAAGGAAAGAAGCCAAACATTGCATCTTTTCAGACAGTTTTTCTAACTGTAAAGCTTCATTTTCTTCTAATAACTGGGACAGAGATTTTGAAAATGTTCTGAAAGATAGGAAAGAGTCTGCACAAGTGGTTCCTCAGAATCACACTTACATACATACTTTTTAATTGCTGTGGACAACAAGATGTTCTTGTGGAGGTAGTACTTGGATTCATGAGGAAACAGCAGTGAAGGGAGCATTGAACAACAGTAGGGCTGTTTCATGCTCTTTCAGGCTGGTGGCATCACCTGCAGGAGGAGGAACAGTTCAGAAGATGCCCATCAGTCACATCATGAAGTTCCTCAGAGGCACTTTCAGCCTGAATTTGCTGTTATGAAGTATCTGAGAAAATGCCCAAGTTAGGCTCCATGCCTGAACTTCTCCAGAATTTTAAAGGTGCATGGATCCTGGATTTCGAGCTAATGTCAGCTCTATTTTATGTTTTCCTGAAGCTTGGCTGAATCGAAACTATTTTGTAGCATATGAAATATCTTCTCGGAAGAAGACATTCCCATCACTTCTTGGTCAGCCAGATTCCAATACACATCTAGTGAGCAGCAAAACCAACAGGGTGTGGGGGCTTGAAGTACTTTGAATCTGAGACGAGCTTGGGGCAAGGAATTAGGCTCATTCATGTTTTACTATAATAAACAATCAGCTGGTTACAGATTCTAGTATATGGAAGTATGATTTCTTGGGCCAGAATCTGGCCAAGTGGGTATGATCTTAATTTATCTGCTGTGGTTCCTGTAACCATGAAGAAACAAAGAATGAGCTGAGAAAAGCCTATAGCCTGTTGGTCAACAAAAACTCATGTGAGTTACTGTTTTCATACATATCATGCTTTGACTATGAATTATGTTTCTATTTGGCATTACAAGAGATATGTTTGACCTTTGCAGAACAATTAATACCTGCTCAGGCAATCTCCATGCTATCCAGATGACTGACTTTTGCTAAATCTAGTGCCTGGCCTCTCTGAAAACACACGCATAACCATACCTGATTTCTTGTTCAAAATCTCACCTACAGTGGGCAGGTTCTGGGAGCTATGGTTCAAATCAGTCCATCAGACAATGACAAAGATGACACCAAAACAGTTGGCTTTGGTTCTGTATTTTAGGTGTCTTTTTTCATTGACTGGAGGAAAGGTGCCTTGTTTTCCACACAACAGAATTGCTTTCAAGTAGTGAATCAAAATACTTTTTAAGATAATAGTATGGTATGTCAACACCAACAGCCAACTTAGAAAGAAATAGTTAGGTACCCATCTCAACACTCTTTAGGAATGACCTAAAGGTCAGGTTTGCTTTTTAATCTTCTTCTTCTGGAGTGTACAGTGAACATGTTATAAAGACATTTCCTTGACATCTTAGAAGATATTCTTTTTCTAAAGAGCTAGGTTTTGTACCATAAAGGGCATGAATCTCAATTCACCTAGAACCTCATTCTCTCTTTCTTTATGAAGACTCTAGCTTTCTTTATGAAGACTAGCTGAAGCTTCCAGTTTCCTGGAAGCACATGAAATGTAGGAATCAGTGTAACTTGGACCACTGTCTCAGGCTTCTGCCTGACAATAGTTTGCTCTAGGACAGAAACACTACACATACAGAAATTCAGCATCTTGCAAAGACAGACAAATCTCTCGGGAACAAAGGCGGCTTAATGAACTGTGGTCAGAGAAACTTAGTTGGTAGTTCCTTTTCTTTTCTTTTCTTTTCTTTTCTTTTCTTTTCTTTTCTTTTCTTTTCTTTTCTTTTCTTTTCTTTTCTTTTCTTTTCTTTTCTTTTCTTTTCTTTTCTTTTCTTTTCTTTTCTTTTCTTTTCTTTTCTTTTCTTTTCTTTTTTCTTTTCTTTTCTTTGTTATTGAATGAAACAGAACATAGTAACTTTACTTACAACAACGAATCAAGGCAGGACATAACTGTGGTAGGTGCTTCCCTAAATCAGGTTTCATTTACACTTTTGGCCTACTGTCATCCTTCTGAAAAAAGGAAGAAAGATGTAAAGAGTGGTTCAAATAATCTTGCAACGCTATATCACATTTCAGATCATTTGCACTCCCCGTCATGTCAAGCAAACAGACATTTCAAATTGATCAATGCAGTAATTGAAACAGCAAGAAGAACTAGAGGTTATTTTGTCAGCAACAGCATTCTTTATGAGACTGAACAGTGATGCCTTAAAATGGGATGTATCCAGGGAAAGCAAGCTTCCTGAAAATGTTGTAGCCATTACTTTAAAATAATATTATTTAGCCTTCATGCTCTATCCCTTGTGGGTTTTCAATTCCCTAGTAAACGTCCTTTCCAACACATCTTTGATCCTGGTCTCAAAAACCTGACATTTTCATTTTGCAAAGACTGGATATACAATGGACTAGTCAAGAATAAGGGCCAGATGCCCCAAATTGGTGCAAATTGGTGCTGCTCTATTGCCCTCCACACTGATTTACAGAAGACAAGATTCTGGCTGAAAGCCTTCCAAAGCCTTGGCTGCTTTGCTTTGCTATTTCATGTAAACACTTCAATTTTAGTCCTGCTTCCTAAGGAAATGGAGTTTATGCAATCCTGTTCTGTGTGTGTGTACACGGGAGTGTCTGTGCGTGTGAGTGTATGAGTATTTGTTTTCCCTTTCCCTTAAATAGTTTTGAATGTGACAGTTATCTCAATAAGACTGTAAAGCAGGAGGTTTAAGAGAGGAAACTCCTGCAGACACCATGCCAGTGTTCTTACTGAGAAAAAGGCTAATAAGCTGATTTCTTCCAGCCTTCAGAAAATTTGCACTGGCAGAGATTGCTTAGAACTGACTTGATTGGTTCTGGTCCTCTTGGATCCACTTGCTCAACTGTTTACTGCATCAAAACGTGAGCATCCAGAGCTTGGATTAACCCCGTTAAACTGGACCAGTGTTTCTGAAGAGCTAGGTTAGCCTGGTTTTCTCTATTTGCTTCAGAGCATACAAATGCTAATTATCTCATTGGTTGAAATCCTTAATTCTCACGTGGTATTAATAAGCTTAACATCACTTAAGTTGTTTTCATCCAGCTGTTGAGCCAAACAAATTCAGGCACAGCATTTCCCATGGTTTTATATTCAGTTCCACTCATTTTGTTCTGTTCTTGCCAAGGGTCTCAGACAGAGAGATCAAAGGGCAAAGGGAAAATTATAGATGCTAATTCACAAACAACCTCATAAAACTATCCTTCTTAGTCCCGTGAAGAAAGCAGCAAAATAAAATGATGACTGTTTCACTGCTGAATCTTTGTGATAAATGAGGTGATCCTTGGGGGGGAGGTGGGTATATAGAGGTAGCAGGCTTCATTGCTTAATGGAGTGATGTGTTTAGCAAGAGTGAAAGAGAACTGCAAGGAAAGTTATGTGAGAAAAAAGCCTTACCATTTGCCAAACCAAATAAATAAATAAATTATGTTTGTGGTTGGCAAAAACCCACACTCCACCAAACAAACAAAAATGAGCTGTTAGTTAAGCTTTGTTTGATAAATATGGGACAAGGAAGTTATGACAAAAGACAAAAATGAAAGCCTAAGATACACTTAAATAAAATATGATCTGGAACTGAGCAGTAATCCGCTATTCAAATGATGTATTTATGAGATTAAAAAAGCTGTGGGGAGAAAAGTGATTTTTTTTTTCCCCCACTGAAACCAGAAAAGCAGGTGGTTTTCTTCAGCAATCTTCTTTATTTACTTAATGAGATAGTTTATGTGAAGAGAAGGAAACCCAGAGAGCACCCTGACCCACAGTAGTAGTGGGTGTGCAAGGTAGGCCCTTTCTGTATGAAACAGCAGGTAATGACAAATGAAAACAATGATACTTTCACATCCTGAAGTGGTTTGCTGGATTGGGAATCAGCATCTTACGGAAACACTCTCTGGATCACATGTATTTTTTTAACCTATGGACACCATTAAGTTAAGACTGAAGCACAAATTTGTCCACTCCTGGTGACTGCCTGACAAGAAAATAGGTGGACCACGGCCAGCTAGCCAGGCTATGATCCCCTCTGTTGTACCTACATCTCTATTGATTTAAGCAAAACATGACCAGATCTTTCTCTTGCATAGCAGGGCTTGCTGACTGCTCGTGGTGACCTCATCCATGTGTAGGTCTTTTGGCAGACAGTTACAACTTTTTAAAGAGCCAATAAGAGTTAGTTTTATGAGGCTGTTTGTGAATTAGTATCATTCTTTTGCCCTTTGCCCTATGGTCTCCTATTTAGCCTGGGCCCCTTGTCAAGTGTTGGACAAAAGGAGCTCAAGTCAGCATAAAACCCTGGGAAGTGCTGCCTGCCTTTGCTCCTTGCTACAGCTGTATGTCTTCTGCTGGTTGCTTGGTGCAGCTTTGTGGATGGAGCTATGCCTGTTAATACCAAAGATGTAGCAATTCAAAGTGTGATGCTAGTTTATGAGTACTAACTGTCCTGCATCATTTGACAGGAACATGGACACAGAGGAAAAAGCACTCAGTCTGTTCTGTGTCAGGTGAAATTTAACTGACCTACTCTTTCTGCCCATGTGTACTCAATACTTCTATAGAACTTTCATCATTCTCACTGTACAGACAGGGAAATTGAGACAGAGTGGGGTGAAATGACTTGTTCACCCTGATCTGTATGTGTGCAGCTCCTACTTCAGAAAGAAGTTTCAAAATAAAACTGAATGCAAGCAAACTGCAGAACAATTATCCTATACCTCTTTAAAAAATAAAGAAATGCAAGGGTGCAAAGACCCTTAATGTCAGGGTCTTTGCACCAAAATACTCAAGGATGTGAGTTTTTCACACCCCAGAACCTCAGCTCCCCTTAGGTGTAAAGGATGTAGTTACACTGTTGTACTTCACAGACATGTCATGAGTTCAAATATATTAAAATACTTTTTTTTTACCCTATATTTGAGACCTAGAGGGAATATTTTCCCTTAGGAAAAAATTAAGAATATTTCTCCAGATTACCCATATTACTTGGAACAGCAAAACTGAACTATAACTTGTTTGATGAACAGGCTTTCTTGCAACATGTCCAATGCTCCCAGGAAGGGGAAGCAAACAGACTTTTTCCTGTTGTGGTGGTCCTTGCAAAGCAAAGGCCATAATAAAATGGATAGCTTGCATAACAAAATATGTTGCATAGCAAAATGGACTCAATTCTGCAGCAAAACTCTTTGATTCTCTGAAAGGTCTGTTTAGATGAGAAGAGATAGGATTTAAGTGAGTTAAAAATACACCAAAGAACACAATCAGTGCAACATTACTCATTTTGATATTAAACGAGATTTATTTGACAGTAACACCATATGCTCAGTGGTGCTGTCCACAAAATGACAATTCCACTTTGCAACAACTGTTGAAGTTCAAAAATTGTTTTCATTTGGCTTTGGAATAAAAACAAAAAAGCCTTTCAGTTCTTTATGGAATGGAATTGAACTGAAATGGCTGATTTCAGATAAAAAAATCAGACTTCCCTTTTGTGAGGCCTTTTTTACTTCTAATGGGTTCCTTGGTTACCCAAAAGAAGTCAAGAGTAAATGGGCTCAAGTTGTGCCAGGGAAGGTTTAGACTGGATGTTAAGAAACATTTCTTCTTCAGATGGGTGGTCAAGCATTGGAACAGGCTGCCCAGGACATTTGCTGTGTCACCATCCCTGAAAGTATTTAAAAGACATGTGGATGTGGCAAAGGGACATGGTTTAGTGGTGTACTTGGCAGCGCTCCATTAATGGTTAGACTCGATGATGTTTAAATTCCTTTTTTAAACAATTCTATATTCTAAAAGGCAGGGCTTTGGGAAAAGGCAGGAAGACGGCCATGGATAATCTGTAACTTTTCAGAGGCCTATTCAATATGCTTAATGAATATTGAAATTGATGCTTAATGAAGTGTCAACCTACCGAAAACATTTCCATCAGCACTACTATACAGTTCCTAATACTATTAAGACTTTTTGTATTGATTGGGCATGTCTGTAGTGTACAAGCTGTGTCAAAGATGAGACTGGAGCCTTCTTCTGATGAGAAAAGGGAAGCTGAAGATTTTGGCAACAGGAGAGCTTTGGAAGAACCTGAAGTGAACATGGCAAAAGCTGTGTGCTATTGCTAAAACATCCACCACCGTATGCCTCAGAATGTCATTGCTCACAAACATCAGGATAGTTTCTAAATTCAGTGGATTAGAGGGATGCAGTCTTTTACTCTCTCTGCTAGAAGTTTTCTTTCACATTGATTGTTGGCTAAGAAATATGGCACAAAAATATGTAAATACCAAACCCTAGTTTTTTTTCCATTAAAAATGGTGGAAAAATTCTTTCTCAGAGATACTTGAAAACCTGGATTTTCATCCAAAATACCTCCAAAGGTGAAAGCTTCTGAGGGGAGGGAGGGGAAAAGAGGAAACTTTCAAGTAGGAAATGCTGCTGTGGCACCTTGTGGGGATTAGTTGCCTCTGGTATCCATTTGTGTGAATGGTTCACAGTGACTGTCCCCCCTGAGATGCATACTGGAGGTGGTATTTAGCTGGGGATTCTAAATCCTGAAGAAGAATGGGGCAGTCAAATTACTATTCCTGTGAGGTACTACAACAGCATTTCTGAATTGAATATAACTGTTGCTGGTTTTAACCAAAATGTTTTGGTTCTGAGGGTTTTCAACTCTTCAGTGAAAGGTAAAAAAATCTGACAAAAAGCACACATTGTGACAAAAAAAACTGTTACCATACATAACTTCCATTGAAATAGATGTTTGACAGGAATCAGCTTTTTTAACCATCTCTAGCAAAATAGCTATAAACACATCCTAACAGCAGCATAAATTATCAGAAGTAAGGGAGTTAACTAATTCTTGTAGAAGTTACATGTCACCAATGGGACTACAGCTCTTTGGGCTCTCAGAGTTGTCCTTTGCCTGCAGGATCATGCTCTCCTTTCTGCTGCACATAGTCAGACACAGAGAGCCCTGCTTTCCAGTGTCCACACTTACACACGCACTGTATATAACAGCTATATAACCAGAACAGTTTTACATTCTTGGCTCTAACTGTCTCAAAATCAGGCACATACAGTTTATACGAGGTGGCACCAGTGGAAGAGCTCTATTCGCTTTGAACTGAGAGGTAACAGGAGCAGAAGTAGTTGTCAAGAAAGACCCTTCTAGTGGTCCTGTGTGTATGTGTGTTGCTACTGTTTTGAGCTTCTCAATAAAGCACATAGACAGAGGAAGATGACTGTATAGCCATCACAATGTGCTCCTTCCTGACACAGAATTCCAGGCATCATTCCTGGGGTGATGCCTGGTTCAAGGGTATTAGACAGAATACACTGCCACCAGTACCTGGGGCAGTCCAGCCCTTGCAGGCATAGAGAAGGTATGAAAACTCAGTTTGGCCGGCGGAGAATGTGTGTGCATGTGTCCTCGTACTGCCTAATAAATGTGTTCATCCAATTAAGTGGAACAATGATTCATTAACAAAACAGGTACTAAAAAATACTCATTTAGAACAATCACTGTTACTTCCTCAGCTTTTCACTTCATCACTGCTTGTGAGAGTAAAACCAACAAACTAAATGAAGCCCTTATGGGCACCAGGGACCAATTAATGCCACGTGACTTCCTCCCAGGCTTCCATGAAAATAACTGTATTATAATGGTCTGTGATATTAATATCGACTTTGGGAAAGTTAGGCAGCAGCTCCGTAGGGAAGGATGTAGCATGAGCAAGCACTCTGGAATGTGCAGTATTTGACAGAAGAAAAGTGGCATCTCTCTCTATAGGTTGCATCTCTTCTTGCTATTGAAACACAAAAGTCAACTGGGAAAATACAAATGCCTGGGGGAACCTGAGAAGTTTCTTTTATAAATAGATACCTTTCCACTATCTGTTGGAATAAATCTCAGAGCCTCTCTGCTTTCGATATAACAAGTGTCATTCTACAGATTAAGCCTAAGGATTAAATTCTGAGGCGACTTTGGGATCCTGAATTTACACAGCCTCAGAGTTCACTTTTTGGGTTTTAATACCTCACAGCTTAAATAATTTTGAGGATTTTATTTGAATCTCATGGCTATGTGGAACCTCACCAGTTTTTTGCTGTGGAGTATGGAGCTTCCATAAAGGAGCATCACCTCAGCACATATAACTGCTGCCTGAAGTCCCTACAGCTGACAAAGCTATATACGGGTTGCTTTACAAGAACTTATTTTTCCTCTTAGGCTGGCCTGGCTGGTTTGCAACACAGTTCTGCTATTTCAAACTGTATCTGCACTGAGACATGCAAGAGGTGGAATTTATTGCTCTCCTTACACTGGTGGTGTATAGATAATGGTTAAAAGCCCTAGGCAGGGCTTGTGAGTGCCAGTGGAGCCACTCTGAGGTAAAAGTAGCAATGTCCCCATCCCAGTCTTCCCTTGGGACCTCACACTTCCTCCCATATTTAGACCCTGGCTTATTTACTAGGCACCATGACTGTGCACTAATACCGCAGCGACACCATAGCTTTTTCATGCTGGGCTCTTCTTGCAGTGGAGGTACACACAGAGACCCCCTTGCCCCATTGCCAAGGCTGGACAGTTTAAAGACAAAGGCACTGGGTAAGACTCACTGGCAATCCAGGAGAGCACCATGTAGCAGTGAGATCGATGGTCTGGCAGGGAAAGCATCAGCCTGAGTGATAGCAGCCGTCCAGCCCATATCTCCCCTGCTGAGTCACGTACCTGAGTGTAAGGGATATATAAAATGGTTTAATGTGCATGCCAAGGCACCACATAGAAAGAGTACAAGGAAAGCAATCAGGAGGAGGGCAAGGTTTAATGTCTTTCACAGTGACCCTGGCCTCAATTTCTGCATCCCCACAGTAGGAATCTTAACTCCAAAGATGCATGTTAGTAAGCAAGCGCAGGCAGGATGAAGGCAGTCTAATAGCTGAGCATGAAGTGGGTTAACTGAAAAAGTGATCTAAATAATATCGCATTTGGAGGAGTGATTTGGGTTAGAGGTTCAGTTCAGCTCAGCGTTGGAAAGTTCAGGTACTGGCTAAACTTTGGATAAACTTTTGACCCCTTTTTCTTGTAGGAGTCAGACTAGAATCATACAAACACAGACTCTCTCATGAGCTTTCCAGTACTGCTTGTTTTTGACTGAGCCAGCAACAGATTTCCTCACGATAGTCCTGTACTTCTGCTTCCAGACTCACCCAGTTTTTCTTTCCTTTTCCAAACCTGAAAAGTTTTTCATTCTATTCCATAGAAGATTTGGATGACAGCTGAGGGCAGGTCTGGCTCTATCCTGACTGATTTTTGCATCTCTGGGGGTAACTGTCATATTTGCTGACCTTTTCCCCATCCAATGTTAAATATTTTCATCAATAACTGGAGAATTAGTCAGCCTGATGATCGTGCTTTCCAAACATTAACTGTTGCTCTCCTCCTTACCAGAAGTGCCCTCACCCTGGGCAGCTCTGCAGTAGCTGACACTTTTGATTGTATCTCTCCAATTTTCTTCATTTGGAGACTCTTCATGCCTTCTGCTCCTTCCTCTGTGTCCCTGAATCCTCTGTTCTCATGACACATGAACAGCACCTCCCACCTATTATATGTGTTTTCCCTCCCCAGGCGCTATCTAAAAAGGGGAAGAGGGAAATATCTTCTGAAAATATCAGCACTTTCTTCAAGCCCACTCAGATCATCTGCTGATTCCTGTCCTGTAGCCCGTGACCTCAGCAGTGTAGGAGTTTCAGTTCTGTTTTCTTCATCGGGCTGATTACATTGTCAGCACTCAAATAGGAATTAATAGCAGTAAAAATAACCGACACTTGGGAGCGAAACCAGCCTTAGGATTGATGGAATCAGCTGGTAGGTGGTAATTAGAACCAGCCAGAAGCTTACTCTTAAAACTTATATGTAAATTTCCTCCATGTTAGAAAACACACATTAAAACTCCCTCCCACAGCATGCAACTTTCCTTGTTCTTTTTTGTATCCTCACAGTTTGGCAGGTCCTGTGTTGGCCGCAAAAACAAACAAGAGCATCCAACCCTCACCAAATATTGCTTTCCCACATTTCTGGCTCATACAAACTTGAAAAGCACCAGAAATATAATTGAGCCTGAACTTTGGAAATTCTTGAGCCTGTTTTTCAGGCCCAAGAGGTGTAGGAAACATCTGACTGAGCTCTTGAATTCTTTTTCCAAATGGATGTTTCTGTGCTTTCTCTGTCAGCGGGTGCTGCAGTGACTGAGTCTGCATGCTGACATGAGTATCCCTTGCCTGGGTGGGGATTTTAGAGTCAGCGCTCAGCTCAGGGAACCAAGCCCAGCACTGTATTGTGTACCCATCCCTGAAACCAGAGCCCAAATTCATCTGTGTTATAGCAGTATGGAAGTTATTCAGCTATTTCCATTGCATTCAAGCGGTGTTTGCCTTCAGAGTAACCAATGGTGTTCAGCTGCAGAAAAGGGTAAATTTATCAAAGGGGACACCTTTGATGAAGATCAGGCATAACAACTAGAAATACCTTTGATATTGTGCTTCCTAGTAATTTTCCTTCCCTTCCTCCTCTACCTAGATTGTAGTGGGCAAGGCTGTGTGCTGCTGCTATTGTCTGGAGCGAGGAACACATTCAAGTCCTGCAAGCAGGAGCAAGATGTGGGCTCAGGAAACAAGTGTAGCATCTTTGCCATTGCGCAAGGAGCAACATCTTCAGAACAACTTGGTGTTGTGGCTTTGATGGTTTCTTCAGACGCTGTGAGTAGACTGACAAATTGACTTTCAAGTGAAAGGTCATTGAGAAGAATTGCGGATAAAAGCATCTGGATTTACAATTGAAAAGCTACAGAAGTTTAGTTTACAGCTCTACTGGGTTCTGTGCGTAGGAGTTTCTATCATATAATTTGGCAGCTTCTTCTGCCTTCTGATTGGGGTTGTACAAAATAAAAATTCCTTGTGGTTTCTTTATTATTTTTTTTTCTTTTTTAAACACAGAGGGAGTTGTGGTGTTTTGGCAAGTCTGATACAAAAAAATATTGTACTGGCATTGTCTCATATTGTCTCGTAGGTGACCTCAGGCCTGAACTGTACAAGGGTAAAAAATAGGTCTCTGTTGAATACAGTGCACATGTGCTTGAATCAGATTGTAGAGAGAGTGTGAAAAGCAGAGCATACACATGATTCATATAATACCGATGTACAATTAAATGCAATGCCCAGTTCTCATCTCATCCCACTGGTGTAAACAAGGAGCAGCCTTGTGGCATTAAGGCTCACTTTGCTCTGGTGTATGCGTTTCCTCTCTGCATCCCTCTCCCTAAGCCATGCAAAAGGGCATTTGAAAAACAATTAGGTGTCTGAGATTACTTAACATGTCCATATACACACAACACATGACTCCAGTATGTGGTTGCCTTTCAGAGTGTTTGGGAGAAGACGCTTACGGATCACATTTCTTTTTTTCCTTATCCCCCTTTCAGGAACCAGGACGGGAACGCTAATCCTGGAAATCCTTTCCCATAAGGGCAAACACTACACGCAGAAAGGCTCACTCTCTCTGTGCGCCTCCCTGGCACTCCCTCCTCCCTTCCCCTTCTTTGTGGGACATAAAGCTAAACTAAACAGAGATTTGTCCCTATCAATATTGACTTGACTGATTTCCCTTTTCCTGACTTCCCTAATGCTGTTGTAGATTTTCTGTGACATTTGTTTCCGGTAGCAGATTCATACAAATGTTAAATCTAGAAACAGAACATTTCCAAACATCTATTAAAAAGCAAAACAATGTGGTCAAAGAAAATAATGGGGTATGTTTTTCTCCTCAGTTTAATTTCATCAGCTTCCAGTATTTTCTTTCAACTTCAAAAAGTAGTTTTGCTCCAGAACATAAGAGTTTCCTTTCATAATAAAACAGACTCAATAGAGCTATTATGTAAAACAGTGCACTAAGCCTTCTTGCACTGTCTTCTTTGCAGGAATTAGTCACCTAATATGGCCCTAAGAAAAGATGCCATCCACAGCTACCTGAAAGCCCAGACTGCAGTCATTAACAGAAGCCTGACAACCTTCAGTTGGGTACCTATGGTGGCCTGAGTCAACTGCACTGATTTTCCTTTTCTCCATCAAAAGGTTGCTTTGTCCTCATGGGAGAAGACAGGGATCTGCCCTGGGTTTCCTTAGAGCTGCTTCTCCTGGTCTTTATGCAACAGGAACAAGTTCTTGGGGCAGAAATCATATTGCTGGATAAGAGCTGTCCCAGTCACATTGGAAACCTCATGGTGTTGCCAAAGGAAGATGGAGTGAGGGAAATCATATTCTCAAAGTGCCTCCACTGAGGGCAGAGGAAATATGGGCAAGGTGATCTGCAACCACTAGAGTAGGGTGGAAGGACCCTGCCTGCTCCCTCTTTGAAAAAAATGTGCAATGACCCTTCTCTCCTGCTTTGATGCATCCACATTGCACAATGTGTGTTACATCTGTACTATACCCAGACTAAGTGAGAGGGAAGAACCAATGACAAATCTTGAAGTGTCAGCAAAGAACTAAGCACAATTTATATTTTCCTTTTAGCAGAACATCCCCATTTTGCTAGTGAAAAGTGCAAATATGCCCAGAAATGGAATACTCCCCATTTCAGGAAACTCAGGCTCCAGCGTGCAGGACCTACACTGATAAAGGCAGAAGGGAGAGCACTGAAACTGAAAATCTTTGCATGAGCCTGGAGCCTGCATAAAGAAGACTGATTGTACTTGGGCTGAAAGCTGTACATGGCTTCTGCTGCCGACCTTTACCATAGACACGGTGCTGTAGTCATAGCCTTTGGCTAGCTGCATACTGGCAGCATGGGGGAATGGTCTCTGCTTCCCTGTGGAAGAGATCCACACAGGAGAAAAAGGTTTCCACCATGTGCCCTGCAGATACAGCCCTCAGAGAGAACCTGGTGGTTACTGAGGGCCAATGGCTTTGCTCCACATCATTCTCTCTGCCAACTTATCGTACACAAACACTGGGCTGAGCCCAGGTTTCGAAGGAATGAAACAGATAAATCTTACCTTTCTGCTCTAAACCAGCACTGTTGGGAAATGATGCTGTCAGGCACAGCACATGTAAGAAATCTTGCAGTCCTTGCCAATTACAAATTCATGTGTCCACTGTCAGGATGCAAACAACCTCAAGCACTTTGATCCTTGTAGAATATAATCATAGAATCACAGAATGGTTTGGGTTGGAAGGGACCTTTAAAGATCATCTAGTCCAAAACCTCTGCAATGAGCAGGGACACCTTCAACTAGATCAGATTGCTCAGAGCCCCATCAAACTTGGCTGTGAATACCTGCAGCTACAACCTCTCTGTGCAACTTGTAAAGACCCCTTTATGCAAGTCACAAGGCATTAATACTTCTCCCCTACAACAAGTAGCAATGGTTCATTCCCAAACAGATTTCTCTAGGAAGGCAACAAAAGTATAGATCTTATATCTTTTGATAAACCTCTAAGGAAATACCCTGTACCTTTTTAAGGATAACTGATTCTTCTTACAGAGAAATATACAGATAGATGCAGATGAGGTGCGGCTATTTTTTCTCCACGCCACAGCTCTGCAGATTCAATCTTAAATCATTGTTACTACACACTGCTATAAGGCTGTGGCCATGCTTTCATCCAAGACCCTGAATATGAATAAAAACTGCAACAAAAAGAATTCCGTGGCCTTGGAACTTGCCCCTCTGGAGACAGGATTTGCAACATTCTGGCAACAGGATTTGGTTGCTGTGGCATTCCAGAGCTGCAATGGGACCTGTGCAGGGGAGGAATACATGTTAGCACAGGGGCTGAGTGTCCATCTCCTCTTCCAGCTCCTCTCTCTTTCCCGCTGTATTCATACCAAACTTCCCACCCCATCCTAGGGGTGGAGAGTCCTGGGAAACACACATCCCACTCACAGGACAAGGGCCACTGAGTGAGATGGGGAAAGCAGAAGAAACTTGACTTTGTGACTCACCTGCAAACTGAACACTTTTTTTCACAGAGAAATAAGTTGGAGTATCACTTAGGTGGACAATTGCTAAGCTTTCTGTTTTAGTTTGATTTCTCCCCCTCCCCCTTTTACTAGTTTTCCTTTAACTCTGCTTTCCAGTGTCACTGAGTTATTATTATCCAGATCCAAATCTCAGTTTCACTGAAGGAGAACGTGTATTAAAATACCAGATTTACCAGAAACCATCTGCAACTTGCAAGCCCATTGTATTACTATTATATGAGCAAGCCATTGTAAATTCTTTTAAGTCTGTAACTTATTTCACGTTAACACACTGTGTGTTTTACAACACCATTTCAAAGTTTATGGCCTTTTTTCTTTAGCCGCTTGTTCCAATTGCATCTTATATTTCATCAAATATGGTAAAGAAAGCATGAGAATAAATTGATGCTCCATATGAACCCCCCTATAAATGGGTGTTGCCAAATTGCTGTAAAATGATTTTCCTTTTTAGCCTTTCAGAATTGTTAGTAGGTTTCTCAGGCCAAATTCTACAGGGAAACGTTATGACCATTTAAGGCCTCCAAACTTTATGCTTCAGTACAAAAGGCCTAAGGGCGAGGATTTAAAATGGATGAAGTGGAGAAATTTGCACTTCCTTAAGAAAACACAGAGCATTTCCTTCCGCGTGTCAGAAATGAAACCAGAAAATACAAGCTAATTTGTCAGGAAATTTTCCTTCTATAATTCCTTCTTCAGCCCTTCCCTCCAGCTCCCAACACAGCCCCACAAGCCTTATTTTCTCCCCCTCCTTGTCATCTTTATGGCTGCAAGTCCCAGCTCCAGGAACCATGATGGACGACACTGTCCTCTTCACCTCACGCGCAAGAGCTCTGCTGTAATGTCTCCTCGTGTTCACAGCTTGCTCCTGCCACCCTCTTCCCTGCTCACCTCCCTCATGCCTGCAGACAATCCTTCAGGAGATAAGTACCGCCCGGGGATACCGGCTCAGCTGCGAATGACTGTTCGTCATTTGGCTCTAATTGGACGCTGGTGTAAAGTGAAAAAAACACTTGTCATATTTATGAGTTACTGTGAGTTAATAATATGCTGGGATCCATTAGTTAAAGCACATTTGCTGCAAACATGTGGCTTCAGCTTTTTGTTTTTCATTCAAGCAACGTTTCTGCAGATGAAATGCTGCTGCCCCTTTTCTCCCAGGAGCTCAGCGAGCCTCAGGGAGTTACAGCATCAATTATTCTTCTCCTCATATGTGGAACAAAAAGTTAAAGGAGCATCCCAGCCAGAGAAGCTGGAGTTATTACCCAAAATAATAATAAAAGAATATCAAAACATCCAGAAATCAAAAGCTGCAGCCAGCTGAACAAATGTAGTCAAAATTGAAAACACTAAAAGTCTGCAGAAGATTCTCTTGCAAATAAAATGGGCTCTGCTCTCTGTATTTTTAGTAATCTTCTGTCCTGCCTGAGCCAATTCTTTTTCTGTTAAAGCCTGTCTGCTGGAGTCAATTTTCTTTGACTATGTATTGAACGATAAATTCATTAGTGCCTTGCAGGTGGATTTGTCTGAATTCAGAGCCTCCAGAAAGGACTAAAATGACAAGCAAAAATAGAGCATGAACAGAAACTTTTCATACTCTTGCCTCTGAAATGGTGCTGCATTTATGCATAATAAAAATCAAGATGTTCATCTTTCTTTCTCTCCTCCTCTGCAATATTTTTTCAGTGCTGCAGATGTCAAGAGCAGAGTTTACCCTTCCCTTGATGCCATCTTTTTTTTCCCCTCCTGTTTCATCACAGCTGCATGGACTCCAGCCAACTCAAACTATACCTTCGCACTTCACTGCTTAGGACTTTGCTGCACTTTCAATTCAACAAGACTTCTTAACGTAGATAACTGACCAGGAAGACTGAAACTTCAAACTGGTAACACCAGCACTTCACACTTCACTTCTTGATCATTAGTAAGGCTGATTTCTCTAAAATCAGCACAGCAAACTTTATAAAAACACAATCACTCTCATTACCTGTGGCTTAATTTACAATGCCTTGTTTGGAGGAACAGAGCAAGATCCACCTGCTCTTTAATTTGAATGTATTTTGCCAACCATTCCTAGAAAACATTTATGGAACATTTTACATATCATTGCTGATTCGTTCATAATAAGGCTCTTTTATTTTATAACCTTGAATTAAGAAAAAAGCTTCTCCACTGCTGACTCAGCCTCCAGAGCTGCACTTTATATATGTCAAAAAACATATATAAATTTATAAGGTGAACAATGGTTGTATTTAAGTACTGATTTAGTAATCATGAACTTTGCTGGCAGTATCCTTTGGAAACTAAATCCATAAATTTTATTAGTATTAAATATTTCTAATGGGAGTTGACAAATACTTGAACTGAGTTGCTTTTTCTCTGCACTTGGCAAAAGGAAAGGGACAAAAATTCTTGTTACACAATGAGAAATGCATTAATACTAAACCCCATTCATCTCAATTTTGTACAAATATAATTTAAGACCTTTTATAACCATCGGTGAAATTACAATGTGCTGTGGGGAAGTTGCAAAAATTTTATGAGAGTAATAAAATTGTCATTGTAATACCATTATAGGGTGCAGGGACAATATAGATATTTGAATTACCTATTGTCCTTATGCCAGGTTGAAAAAGCTACATGCAGGAATTACAGCATGTAATGGAGACAACTGTTGAAACAAACCAGAGCAATGAAATCCAGGTCCGCTTTAGCTGGCCTAAGACAAATCCTCATTAGAAACCCGGCCTCAGAATAGTCTTCCCACTTGTGTCAACAACAATGAAATTTAAACGGGTGGGCTGTTTTATATTTGTGTCAACGGTAGCACAAAGACCAATTAATTAGCAAAGATGATGTGTAATAAAATAGGGTTGCATCCAACAAAACTGATGTTTTTAGCTTCTGTGACATATTTCCTCAGGTTTGCAGGCAAGGTAATCATGGTGGTCCTCCTTGTTCATGGCCAAAAATCCTCTCAGGTAGCTCATGGTAAACCCATGAAATCTTACCTGGGATTAAAATGGTGTTAACTTTCTAGAGGTGAAAAGTCCTTTCACTGAAAAATAGTGTTGCTGGGCTATATCCAGGGAAAGAGCATTGCTTTCTCCCTGCCTGTCCAAGAGACGAACAAAAGCAAAAAGGAGAAGGGAACACAAGAGAGGCAATTGCAGCCTTGTACGTTAGCAACATTTCACTGGCTGTGTTCTAGAGAGTAATAAAAGAATTGAAATAGTTCAAGCATTTGCCCTTGGCTGAGGGACTCGTAATTATACACTACAGACTCCACTCCCTTGGAACAACTGTCTTTGATTCCTATCTCTTCTTTTATTGCAGCTGAAATGCAAAACTCCTGATGAAACCATTACATTTCCATGTGAAATTCACAGCTATAAGGGGAAACCTCTGCAAAGTTGCCAGACTTGTGAAGGGGGGGCAGAAACATATGGGCAAAGGTTGTAAAGTTCCCTTCCAAGTTTCAAAGGTCCAACCACTTGGGGCAGCCTGCTCTGGAGTTTGGGGTTTATTTTCTCCTCTTTTCAGTAAACATTTCAGAATGGGAATAAGAAAGTTTTATTTCTTGTTTATTATGAGTTACATATTGTGAACCCCTGCAGCTCAGCTGATTGCTCTCCTTAAAATCACTGTTTAGTCCTCACATGGATTATGAGATCCCTGGCAAAGTCTCCCAGTAAACATTTCCAAACACCCACAGACTCAGTGAGACCTACTCTGCTTTTAATACCCCTTAATGTTTGTGTCCTAACTTCAGATGATACCCTCCCACAGGTGAGAAAGACTCATAGACCTTTCTAGGGCCCTCAAAGCAACAACTGGAGCTTGCTCTGTCTGCCTAACTCTTCCTTGGAGGAGGTGGGCAGGGATCAGAGATGCCAGCCGGTGCTCACCTCCTCTTTCTAAGCAGGAATCCACATTCAGGCATCTGCTCTGAAATCCCCAGCAGGGTGCACAGCAAGTGGGAATCCCTGAAAGCAGGTCCTGGTCAATGAGCATCCCGTTTTGGGTCCTCCTTTAGTGGCTTCTGAAAATGCAAGTTGAGATTGTGCTGCTGCCTCTGCTATGCCCAACCTGGACCACTGCCCATGAGGAAAGCCACTGCTTCACTGGCACAGACAAAACATCAAAGGGGTCCCCTCCTGCCCATTCACGCACACTTGATACTTTACTGAAAGAAACTTCAGAGAACGCTTTTCTGTGCTCAGACAGCCTAAGCCTGCCCCCTCAGCTAGGGAAGCTGTTTAGCAGCCTGAGCTTCCCGTCATGCTCATTCCCATGTTTCACACGTTGCCAAGAGGCAAGAAGGTATTTCCCTACACTGCAACCTTTTATTTTCTGTTCTTTTTACTCTGGCTAATATGTCTTCTTGGTAACCACAGTATAATAAATTTCATAGAGCATGACCGGCATACTTAGTTCATATTATTCATTTGCGGTCATTTATTTTTTCCAGCTCCTCTTCCCCTCCAGGTCCCCTCTCCCCGGCGCTCACTCTGTTGAATGATAATAATACACACAGAGTGCCGGCTGGCTGAGAAGGACTTAAAAACAACAAGTAAGAGGATCTTTCTGTGCTCACACCTGTTTTAAGATTTGTTATCCTTAAAAAGGAAAGCTGTAGGGATTCACTCTCTTTCTTCCTTGTAGACCCCAGTGGAATATACCATTAAACCACAGGGAGGAGAGAAAGCCTTCAGTGCACTTAAATATACTTATGTCAAATCCATCTCATTCTTCCTGCCTTCTTTCCTCAATCTAGCCACCGTTCCCAAGGGCTGGAGAACATTACAACCCATTCACTTTATATGAATGGGCACAGACAGACTTTTTCACCATTCCGATATGTCTACATTTGCAGGCATATCCTGTAGGCCAACTGAAACAGCCTTAATTTCAATTTACTGTCTCCCTGAGGAACATGCCATTCTCCTGAAAGTGGAAAAAAACCCTCAATGGCCATTCCCTGCCCCACCCCCCCACCCCCCCCTTCCCTCCACGTCAAGTCAGGATCTGAACTGGAGGGAAAATTTCTCCCAAGATTAATGGACTGCAGTTCTGATGCTTATAACAGGGCACATGATCTTTATTAAACAAGTAATGAACAACTTTCACTAAAGCACTGCACTTGGAAGGTGCTCAGTGTTACTTTACACGACTCATCTAAATCCTTTTCCAAGTCCCTGTAGAATGGTGTTATATTAAGAGAAAGAACTCATTTCTCAGTGGTCATTTAACTCTGCCTTGTTTTTCAGTGGTGCTATCAGTAATGACAAAACCAACACTAACAAAAAAAGCAGCCAAGGTCCCCATTTACTGACTTCAGATGCATAAAAGTGAGATGCTCCCACCTTCTAAGACAAGTATTAGAGGCTAACTCTCAGGGCAACAAACCATAAACAAAACAGATAGCAAATAAAGATTCAACGAATAGTGGGAGTATGGAAAAACACCAGTATTGCTTGCCAGCCCTTTGTGGTCACAGCTTTGATTTAGAGCAAACCAGCATGTAGAAATTTGGATTTAGGAGAGGAATATGTGTTTCTATATAGAAACACCAATGGCTTATTGTCATTCAGGCTCTGCTGGTGCCTACTATTGCAGGATTTTACTGGGCCTTTGGTAATTGTTTGGAAAAACTGCCAACATAGAAGTCAATGTGTAGTATTGCTGCAGTGCATAGATCTACAAGGTTATATTTAGCCATTTATCATGTAATAGCCACAATACAAACCCAGTTATATCTCCCAGTGCTGCAAATACCATGATATTCCAACAGGCTTCTTAAGAAAGTATCAGACACTAGAGCGTACGGCCAAACAGTGATTCATGTTATTACACTGAAACAGTTTTAGCTTTGCTGATGTATTGCTGAATACTTAATGTTTTCTGTGTAGTCTCTTTTGGGAGGATGATAGCTCATAATTGATGGGCCTGGTCTAAGTTATCCAAGTGGCCTGATGCTGTATATTTGTTCACAGAATTACTGCACTTAAGGCAGCTCTTTCTGGTGTGCTTGCATCTAAGTTGTCCAGTTATCAGAAGGCATGGGTGGGCATAAAGGGGGAATCTTCTGGTCAAAAGAAGTCAAGGCGATTTGGGCTGCGCCAGAACTGTCATCTCAGCTTCCCACAGATAATCACAATGACAATAGCCACCTCTGTTTTGGAGGCTGAAGATGTCCTTTTTTTTCTGTTGTAGGCAAATGTTTTATTTATTTTAGCTACATTGCAGTTAAAAATAGCAGCAAACCAAGAAGTGGTTAGAGCAAAAGCACAGAAGAATCGGCCTCAATGGAGAAATGAGTTTTGCTTCCCACAGTTACAAACAGCCTCTGCTTAGTAAATTGGATGTCTTTTCAAGATTGCAAACAACTCCAGAAAAAACAAAGTCCCAAATGCAACTTGAAGGCCAGAGTTACTTCTGCTGTATGTGGCCATAACTAAAGTAGGGAAGACAGCAGTCTCACACAGCATTTTCTCCCTTGAAAATGCCCATCTTTAGATCTGTGAGTTGCCCCATTACCAGGAGATGGAAATGGTAAACCTTTCCAGGGAGTACCCAGGGAAATTCTTAGACATATCCATATTCAGGATATGGCACAAGGCTGTCTCTTAACCAAATTAATACATACTTTACAGCAAGCCATTAAAAGCCTTTGGAACCATTACTCTAAAGGTTTGTTCTGGTCATTGCTTCTGCATTAGCATTACACCATAGTTCCCTTGCAATCACGGATGCTTGCATAAAAGAAACATTATGCTGAGACTAATGCTTTTCATGCTTAGGAAATCTTTTTCTTATTAGTAGCAGGCAAGGAGGAGAATACCTCTCTCCCGTTTTCCGCTGACTGTACAAGTGTCCTAAATTGTGGGGGTTTTAAGAGAAATAGAGTTAGAGAAAAGCTAAAGCCTGATCTGCAATCTGCCTGAGACAACCTTCAATGCTCTTTTTGCTCAGTTTGAGTTTGTTGAGGGGTGGAAGCACTGGGGGCTGAACCTTAGAATTGCACAAGGAATGTCAGCATATCTCACAGCTATGTTTGGTGACCGAGCTCAGAGCTGCCCTTTGCAGCCTTCTGCTGCTGGAACAAGGTGGTGTCGGGCTCCTGCAGAGGTGTGTACTGAACATGTGAGTATAGCTATTTTACCTCACAGCCAGACTCCCAACGGTGGGTAAAGCATTTGTGGTTATTAATTGACACAGATTTTACACTAATTGGCTTGATTCTTAACCGAGAGAAGCCTGTTTTTCAAACACCAAGGACAAAACCTGTTAAACCTCAATTAGAATGCAGCAAGGAAGGTGCAGATGACCTGGAGTAATTACAGGGCAGTGGCTGACAGGACACTATATTTGGCCTGTATTTTCAGCCAGAGCAGGTGATTTTGAAACCAAACCTCCAGCTGGGCGGCACATTTGTTCCACAGAGGCTGTCCAGGATGGCCCGTTCCCACTGATAGCCCTCTGCGGTTTGTTGCACATGGACATGACATGAAGCTGTTGGAGCAAGTCCAGAGAAGGGCCATGAGGATGATCAGGGGACTGGAGCACCTCCTGTATGAAGATAGGCTGAGAGAGTTGGGGCTGTTCAGCCTGGAGAAGAGAAGGCTGCGTGGAGACCTCATAGCAGCCTTCCAGTATCTGATGGGGGCTATAGAGATGCTGGGGAGGGACTCTTCATTAGGGACTGTAGTGATAGGACAAGGGGTAACGGGTTAAAACTTAAACAGGGGAAGTTTAGATTGGATGTAAGGAAGAAGTTCTTTACTGTAAGGGTGGTGAGGCACTGGAATGGGTTGCCCAAGGAAGATGGCAGTGTTCAAGACCAGGTTGGACAGAGCCTTGATCTAGTGGAAGGCATCCCTACCCATGGTAGAGGGCTGGAACTAGATGATCTGTAAGGTTGTTTCCAACCCAAACCGTTCTATGATTCATGAAGCAAATATGTATACCTTGAAAAAACAGGCAAGCTCTTGTGTCTTACATTGCAGCTCCTGACATGGTAGAAGACTGGGAATAATGTACACTGTGACACCCTAACCCACTGCTTTCAGGTGGCTCTGTTGCAAGCCTGGATAGCCGTTTTCCATATTATCCCATTTCACTTTCCAAAAAGTGAAACCTAGGGTAAGGGATGAACTTGCTCAAGTTCACCTGGCAAAGCACAAGTTATAGAGTATGTCTTGTATACTGCCTGGTCTCTACAGCCAATGCAAACATATTCATGCACATTTAAAGAGAAAGGATCCTGTGAGCAGAGCTGCAGCTACAGACTTTTCTTAAACATACACTCAAAGAAGAAATCATTTTCAGAGAGGAAACCATGCACCTGGAAAACGTACTCAGTTTTAATGTATATTAATGTTTTGTAAAAACAAAACAAAGCCTGGAACTTGATAATTTGCCTAAAAATAAAGACCGTTTTGTTTCTAGTGTTATACCAGAATTAAATTATTCAGCACATGTTTGACACTCCTGAGCAGAAGTGTTTCGAATCTGATGTACAGACATTAAATTAGGTAAGGCAACATGGTGCAGTGGATGGAAGGGAGGAGAAAACAGGGGGTAAAGGTGAGCACGCAAAGAATGTCACCAACACTGGCTCCTGAATGAAAGCTGAAAGACCCAGGTATTGGAGGGCAGATGGAAAATACAGGAATGCAGTTCCATCTGTGGATAACTGTTTCTTTTCATGGCTCTCACCGCCTGACCTCTTTTTCCCATCAGCTCCTCAGTGACGGGATGGAAGTGAATTACTCTGGATGGGTGAGTCTCGACAGAGCAAACACAGCTGCTGGCAGAGAGGGCTGCTTGGAGACACAACATGGAGAAAGCAGGAGGCTTTTCTACACCAGCCCTGAAAAAGGTACTTCTCCTTTTCTCTCTCAAAGGCTTCGTTACTGTCCCACTGCAGTCAATGATTATTTCCTTCTTAAGTAGGAGGATTGAGCTTCTGGAGAGCAATGGCTCCTGACCTGGTTTCTTCTCCTGTTATATTAGGCACTAAGCCTGAACAGCTTCTCTTCTGCAGGCTTAAATGTAGCTGACTTGTATTCCCTTCAGAACAATCTTCCCAGCCCTTATATTTCTCCCCCATCAGGTGGTTCAGACAAAGAAACAGCTTGCGTTATGCTCAGCATTGCTGAGGTGAAAGTAGTCTGCTCTACCGAAAAAGTGGGTTAGAGGCAGGGGCTCAAATTCAGTCTGTCATGGAGATAGAAAGATGGAAGACCCTTCTAGGAAACTGAGGCTGCATTGCTTTGCCTTTTACAAGAATAAGGGTGGGCTTCTGCTGTACATCTAGGGTGTCCTTTTAGGCTTTTTTCAAGTCTCCCATGTTTGTTCCAGCAGTTGAGTTATATGCATATTTTGCTATGCACATAATACATAGCTTGGCAAGCAAAAGATAGGAAGGGTAAGTGATGGTATGTTTACCTTAGCTCATGGGGATGTCTTAGTGGTTTAACCTTCTAATGTGGTACGCCTAACTTTTCTCTAACCACAGGTCCATGTCCCAGCTGGGCTGACTCAGCCTTTATCTTCCTCAAGATAAATTCAGTCCCATTCACTTCACAGTGGGTGGGTGTTTCAGAAGAAGTTTTAAAAACGAGAGTTTTGTCTGGTCTGGGTGGACCCTAATGATCTCTTAGCACTTTTCATGAGAAAAAACATTGGTTATGGGCCAGAATCCCCATTCTTCGCTGCTGCAGTGTGCTGCAAGGGCAAAGAAAAGGCTCTATGGTGCTGAAAGCACACACACGAATGCTGTGGTGTTGAAGCAAACATGGTGGTGCTGTAAGTCAAGCCTTCTGAACCCCTTGGGCATACTGGGTATGCCCTAAAAGAGCTGGGATTTGAACTCTCTGGCTGGCTACAAAGTATTGTACAGCCCACTGAAGTAACATTGGGTAACAAGTGCTTTTCCCTATCTAGGAAATTTAATCCTACTGTGGAACAGGGAACAAAAACATTCAAACATTTGCATACAAAGCAGAAGACAAGGAGCAGAAGATCTGTTATTAAGGCATTGCACAGGCGTGAGAGAGGGTGACACGTCAGAGCTCACTCTGAGCATATGGGAGAAAAAGGATGTCTCTGGTTCTGTGAGCGACTACGGATATATATTCCATAAATCTGGGAGTGACTTCAGATAAAAATGACCCTAAGAAACCTTTCCAAGTACACCTCTATCAAGATAAGTGTATTTCTGCAAAGTAATTCTTTAGGCAAATCACCATTTAAAAAACCCCAAACCAGCCCCCAAGACCTCGATTAGATCTACTTTTCTGACAGCATAGGCACAGAAATGCTGCAATTAACACAACATCAGGTTCTTTTCATCACCTGCAAAGGTAGCAGCCCTTGTCCGTATGCCACAGGCTCAGGCAAGCAAGTTAAAGTAAAACAACTCCACACAGTTTTGTCAGAGCTCAAATAATTTCTGAAACCAGTTAAAAAGAAAACAGGTTTTCAGTTGCATTTTTCCCTCAGTACATCCTTCAAGGCTTGAATGTCTCTGCTCTTCCAGGGCTAGAGGCACCACGACGGTCTAGGAGAGACTAATGGCTTTGTATTTCTGGCCAAAGAGGAAGGAATGGAAAGATCATGAAAGATGACCAGTTTGCCTGAGATCTCTATCTGTTTTGCAGGCACAGGTGGTTTGGTTTAGCATCTGAAAGGTTGGATCATGAAGCAAACCAAAAGCAACTTCCAGCCTCTAGGGAGGAGCCCATAATTAGTACAAAGAATGGACAGTGCTGGCAGGTCATATGGGCCTTGTGGAGTTATATTTCCAGAAGAAGGCATTTGTTAGTGTAGTCAGTACACTTCTGATAAGGCAAGCACATTTCAAGCATTTAGGCTTAAACAAACACACTGATTGATGTGCTGTAGGTGGAACATAACTTTGCAACATACTGAATCTCTTAAAGTGTTTTCTATTCTAGCAGGCAGATCTGTGCAAAATGTTGTAAAAGGAAATGCCATGAAAATGTTGGAGATGATTCGGATGCATTGTAATAAAAGCTTAAAATGAACAGTATTGTCCAGTCAGTATCAGCGAATTTTCTCCTTGGCTTCGACGTGGCCTATTATAGGGGTGACCCAAATAAGATTTCTTTCAGCATTCCCTGGTGCGGTAAGGGGATTGAAAAGTATTACTTGCATGTGAAGTGAGTTGAGAGTGCACACAAAAGCACTACAGAAGTGCTAACTAGTATTATCAGCTGTGAATAGATAGCCTTATTATCAGCAGACACTCTTCAACAGTCCCACTCTTGTGTGCATCTGCAGCCAACAGTGATCTCATTTTTTACGGCAGCAGCCAAAGCAATAGGTTGGGTTCCTTAATATTAAAATGCATTAGGGTTTAGTAAGCAACTGTGTAACATTTTTATTTTAGGAGGGACAAGGATCAGTACACAGTTAAGTAAACATGTAAACATGTAGTATTGCTAGGTTCTGTTGTCCAAGTCTATTTTATACTCCGAAGATCTTAGCAATATAACTATTTTAGTTTAGAAAATGCTTCTTTAGATAAAAAGTGAGAATGAAACCAATAAACTTATTCTTACTTTAACTTCAGGGTCCAACTGAACCATTCACATTCTCACCTGCACTCTGGGAGCTGGCAGAAGTCTGGTATAACTTTACAATGGCTATATTTATCTCACCCATATCTGGCTTAACAGTTCCAGGACTGACATATTCCAGACACAACTGCAAGTAGAAGTATACGTATGCATACATAAGAAAGCATGAGACTTGGAAACCTTGACTTAAATCAAGGGGATAGAGTGAGGAGGAAGAGGAGCTGCTGGCAGCAGTGTGTACCTTGGCTCAGCAATGAGAATCCCCTTTTGTGTCAGGCAGACTACACAACAGTAACAGCTGGCAGAGTACCTTTAGTTCAGGCAACCTGTGCTCCCTAACAGGAAGGCCTCCTCATGTTATGATGTTCTTGGAAACCCTGTCTGCAGAATAACATCAGTCCTCATTCCTTGGAGTCCTCATTTCAGGAAAAGCCAAAAGCACCAGAAAAAGAGAGCCTAAAATTTTTTAGCAGCTCTGTAGAGTGAAGGAGATGAATAAAACCCCAGAAATGACCCCCCCTCAAGCTTCAGGATATTTGAAATTCGAACTTGAATGCTGTCCTAAGCAATGCAGCAATGTCTTGGATCATAAAAAGAAACCTCACTTTGAGTGCTGTCCCTGTAACCTTAGTCAGCTGGCTCTTGAAGTCAATTAAGTGGATTAAACCTTAATTGAGGAGGAGCTTTTGAGAGGTCACAATCATCCATAAAGGAGCTGAGCAGTGAGCGCAGCCCTTCTTTGGTGGTGTCTCTTGTTAAATGCATGTGACTTGAGCCATGAACACTGGTCCTCCTGTAGTAACTGCCACAGAATGTTTCAACTCCCTTTTAAACTTTGTATTATAGGAAATACCATGTTATTTGACCTTCTGTTTTGTCACCCAGAAAAGCCAGGTTTAGAAAAAAACAAACCAGGTACAAGAAGAAAATGCAAGAGGAAAGGCTGCACTTGTGCTTTCAGAAAGTCAACAAAATCAAGTACATTCAGGAGCCTTCAAGGCATAAACTGATATAATCAGAGATATTCTCCTGGAAATAAGCTACCAATGGTGGCTTCCAAGCTGGCAGGAGGCTTCTGAAATGGACACAGCTCCCTTAGAACAATCCTATAACTTGCAATGCACCTCTTGCCTTCACCTTACAGTACAAGAGGCTGGAGCCTTTTTCTTATTTACTGTGGCAGGATCTTCAATTGGTACAAAAAAGCCAAAAGCACAGAGCTGTGCTGCTTCACAGCAGAGAAGGCTCTGGTCTATTAACAACAGTAAAGATGAGGTGAAAATCCAGTCTAAATAGATGTGATGTAACAATCAAAAAAGGCAGATCTTCAGTTTGCCTTAACCACCATACCTCTACTGACTCAGTGTTTAAAGTCCTTTTCCAGTGTGCTTCCAATTCACAATATCCAACTATCTAAAACCCTTTTGCACAATCACTGCTTCTCAGTGAGATGAGGTTTCTGTCCTGCCAATGGGTAGGTAAACTGAGGCATGAACTGGCAGGGCAGGAGATTTGGAATTGCCGTGGTGGTCAGTGGCTGACTTGTGTAGAAAGCCAGACAAGCTGGCTGGATTACTAACTTTTGTCTTTTTAATACTGGGTAATTTTAATGAAAAGGAAAAACAGCAGCAAGCTTGGCTTAAATGAAGAATTATTGATTTGGTCTCAGAACATATTTAAATATTTTATTGCACAGATGGAGCCCCTACAACTTTCTTTCCCTTCATCTCATAAAAGCCTTCTTTTACAAGGATACTTGCTGCCCCTTGGGAGGGCTGGATCCTGTTTCCTCTCCATTTATGTGTGTTTCTTGGGGGGAGGGTTAGGCTCAGGTAAGGAGAATCGATTACTCGAGTGCAGGACAAAGCAGCTTTCCCTTATGCTGCCTTTGCTGTTCTCCCACCTACCACCCTCAGGGCATGGCTGTCCGAGGGATGTTTGTGTGGCTGCAGATCTCCCTCCTGCCTGTATGATGCCATCTGTATCCCAGGGGAACCCGTTGCCACCTTCCAGAGGGGTCTTGTTTAAAAATAGACTTGTTAAAAGCCCTGCACCCAAGACTCATCTCTCTTGGGCATTCTAACTCAGCGTAGCTGCGTTTCTGTCCCACCTAAAGGAAGGGTAGGAGACTGCAGGGGAAGTTACCTTCTTATTTATACTAAGGTTTTCCCAGTAGTGATTGCTCAGCCTTTTGCAAACTGAGAGGTCTACGAAAAAGCAGAGTGCAAAAGAACCCTCTTTCCCTCATCGAATGAGAATTTTTAATGTTTTCCATGAAAACAGCTCACAGCCTGAAATGGATGGGCTCCACAGACAGAGTAGGACACATGGTGAGCGATAAGCTCTAGTTGGCTTGTGTAAGACAGTGAATTTGGAAAGCTCTCCCCCTAGCTTCTAGATAAGATGTTTCCTCTCGGAGGCAGTGACAAACACCAACCAGCCAAATTGCAGCTTTCTGCCTAGCAGCACATCGCTTATAATGACAAGCAGCAGACGGAAACTCTTCCAGCAGTCATCACTGCTAAACACAGCGCATGTCTCATGACTGACATGGAATGAAAAGTCTGGACAGAAGTCATTTAAATAAGAAAAATAAAAACCAAGTAGAACCATTTAAAGGATCTCAAAACCCCACAGACCAACAGAATTGCCTTATGATTTACCTGATTTGTAAAAATTGGATTTCTGCAGCTCTGCAGCCCCATAACAGATGTTCATAAAGTACTGACAAGTGACTTGCTGAGAGCACAATCCAGCAGGAACAGAAAGACAACCCATATTTAAGAAACCTCACCAGAAAAAAAAAGGCCATCTCAGCAGCCACCAGCAAATTCTGTTCGATGAGGATACAAATTATTAGCCCATGTTCTGCATTCCAGAGAGTAAGGATAGCTTTTCCATGCTAATTCTTCCTTCCTTTTTGGAAAGTAAAGTAGGATGTGTATTGAAGAAGAGGAGTACCTTTCTTCAGTGTTACTTCATTGCATATTTCTTGCATAGGATCTTGATCTCATGATTACTCATATTTCAGGCTAGCTTAATCCATTCTGGGTTCCCTTGCACATTATGGCCCCTCTATACAGCCTGAGATTGTCCTACTTAAGAAGCAATGAGTTAAATGACAAAAGTAGTCCAGGTATGCTTGATCTTTCTGGGCACAGGAGGAAGACTAAGTTTTCCAAAAGTCTCTCACAACGTTATTTTATGTACCACAGTGTTTGTCAGAAAGTCCTTGCTAATAAACAGGACACTTTTGATGTCTCTGCCATTCAAAATGACTAATCATGGGTGGAAGAAAGGGTAGAGCAGCCTCCCACTGATAGCATTAGATGCCTAAGTGTGCAGTGCTGCGAGGCATGGGGTAGGAAGAAGTGGATAAGCTTCCACACTTCGTGGTCAAAGTAAGTGACGGAAAACAAGCAAGACCATTTAACTTATGTTTAAACTTGACTGCATTAGAAAGTCACTTTTTGATTAAATACCTCCCAGCCTTGAGAACAGGACAGATACACCCAGGCTAACTTAATTTCATTTTAGCTCCCAAATTATGCCTTCATTTTCACACCAGCATAATTTCTTTCTTGTGATGGTTGAGATCTGGCCATCAGGTCCATAAGCCCCCAGCAAAGTTCTGCCTTTGCACACGGACAGGATCTCTGGTGAAAGGGACTACTCATGCTGGCTGTCCGCATGAGCTGAATATAACTAGGGCTTAGTTAGTGACAGAAGAATTAGTCTGAGTCCACTCAAACAGATAAGAAAAGAGGGTTTAGAAATGTCTGGACATTCCCAACAGGCTTTACCCAGAAGTGTATCAGAGTTTGGTTTGGAGTAACAGCTACACGTCACTGAAAAATGACTTTCTCCCCCCAGATAATTTATAGCATATCCAGGAGTGACCTGTCGTCATGATCTCTGCCTTGAAAGCAAAACAAAAGCAAACAATAAAGAGTTTTGCATGGATTTATGCTGAGTTCCAGCCCTTAATTAAGCTGTCCGGGGCTGCTGAGTAACCATTCTGCTCTCAGGGATGATGGCATCAATCCAGAGGAAGCCCACTCAAGTGAAAAGTGCAGGTCCAAATGAGAATGGGAGAGACTATTTCTTGAGCTAGGAGAAGACTCCCAATAACCACCTTGCTCATGGAGAGTTATGGACATTTTGGACTCAGCTGGGCTGAATCTGGCGCAGTTATTTGTTCTCAATACTAATATTTTGCCTTCAGAAAAGTTGAAAGCCATCTATACAAGTCTATTTTCGGGTCCCATATTACTTGTGCTGCACAGAGCAATGCATCAGAGCAGAGCCACCTTAACAAAGACCTAGTTTATTGAGAGGAAGAGCTTTACACAACCTCCAATTCAACCAGTATGAGGAAGATAAACATCAAAGACAAGCCCCAGTATAGCCCAAGACCAATGGATGAATTCAGCTCTCTGATGGCTCTGCATGCTTCAGATGGCAGCACAGAGCTAAGCAGAGGTACTGGTTAAGTACAAGATGTTATTGGTTTGAGAGATCTGCCTTTCAGACAGCTTGCACTTGCTTGTGTGATGTCTATGTGCATCCTATATGAAGTTCAAAGGCTTTTTCTGGGGAAAACCATTAGCCCTGTATTTCTGGGACTGTGGTAGGACAGGCTGCATCCTAGACACTGAACCTGTGTCTAACCTCCTCATATCAGCAAGAGTTAATACCGTTTTCCCCCGTGCCCGGGCAGTGATTGACAGTGCTCAGACTGCCTCACTGGGGCACCTGCAGATAACCACCTGAGATAGATCAGCACAGGAAACTGTTTCCACACAGCGTGAACGTGCAGGTGGTGAGCAGTGGAAGGAGCATGATTGTTATCCCTTTTCTAGCTAACTGTTCTGGGCCCCCTGCATGACGTCTGCATAGCTGAAATGTCATCACTCAGCCAGATGTTGAAGTCACATCTATCTAAATCCGGTTGGATATATGGAAAGTATTGTCTATTTTGAAGCGCATAAATCAAGGGGCATTTCTGTGATTAAGGGATTATTACTAAATGGTGCAGCTTCTATTAATAGATCCCTATTAATGCTGCAGGTGTGAGTAGTAACTGCTCTTTGAAGCATTACTTAATCACCCCCTTTGCAAATCCCCGTAATCTAGCTCTCATAAAAATACATGGATTATTGATTGAGAGGACCTCTGGGATCCCTAAAATGAGGCTCAGCTCAGATGCCTGTGCAGTGCAGGAGACGCACTACAGATCGCTCCCTGGAATGTCTGCCAGGTGTTTGCAGTTTCATGCATAGTGTGTCTTGGATATAATAAAAGAGGTGGGGGTGTAGGGGAGGTCATTCCCATCCAGGAAGACCAGGCTCAAGTAGAGGAAGGAGGAGAATGAGGACCATTAGTAATAGCTGAAGAGAGGTTGAAGGTGCAAAGGTTACAGGGTGGGCTACTTCTCCCTCTCTGGGAAACTTGGAAGAGTGAAAATAGAGAGCAAGCAGATCAAATATATGTTATCCTCAAAATTGATGCATAGCATGCAGTCAGGTCTTCAGCATGCTTGTAAAGCACACAAGCAATTGGGACAAGCCTTTAGAAATGTGCTGGGTACAAGGGTAGATAGGAAGGTAAATTAATCTTTACAAAACACATGAAGATCCCTAAATAGAAGATGATTCTCCACAGCCCAGTGTTAATATTTAGGATTACATCTGCAAAGCTTAATGCTGAAGAGAATTGAGCAGATGAAGCTAAAATACAACAATCCTCCCCACTTAGGAGATCTTTGTGGTTGAGCTCTACGTGGCTCAGATCTGCAAAAGGATTTCAGGGCCACTTAAGGGAGCTTGGACAGAATGGTGTTCCTTAAAGGTGTGCTAAAGCCATGCTGCGTGGGCATCTGAGATACTTCAGATGTAAAGCAGTGCTATCTGCAGAATAATAAGAAAGCCAGTAAGAAATGGACCCCGCAGAGCCCCATGCCCACAAGACCACCCTGCTTCCTGAGCTGTTCATGTAGCACTGGCTTGGGACCTCTGCACCATAACCACTGAGCAGCCTTGCAGAGAGACCCTTGAAATCAAATCACCCTCTTCAAAAAGGACTGGGAGGTGAAGAAAATTTCTTAAGAAGAAAGGACAAGAAGAAAAACCAATCCCTTACAGAACTGCTTGAAAAAGCATCATTTTCCAGGGTGCCACCATCTGTTCTGTGTTATGGGGAATAACCTTGATGTTATTACATTACAGGCTTATTAATATATGCTAGTGTGTTAAATCTCAACCAAATGTAACAAGCAGAAGAGAGACACGTAATATCACTGATGGCTGGAACAACAAACGCGGTTCAGTAAAGTGCTTCTATGAGGGTGTAGGACTTCTTAAGGTGCTCAAAGGCAAGCAAATTCCCAGCAGCTCTGCTGAATGGGCTCATTTTCTTCAGCTACAGCTCCAAAGTAAAGTTCTCCTACTCCAATTCTCCAGCCTTTCACAGGAAAGGGGTATTAGGGCTTGAAACCTTGTGCATCGCTGAACTGCAGCTGGTTCAGCAGACTGGTGCCCTATTGGCAGCATAAGGCACTTTGTGGCTTTTGTCTTTCAAGAGGACCAGTCTGAATAAATAAATACTCTCCAGAAGGCAAGGAGCATTGCTGCTATGCTCAGCACCTGTATCAGGTATCTGTACCTGAAGGGGAATGGAAAAGACATGAAAATGCTTTCATGCTGTGCCTTAATATAATTCTCAGGAGAGTTCAACTCTTCATTTATATTATAGTGCACTAGGAAAATAGATGCAGAGCATGTATCTGTTGTTCTAATGCTTCTGCTTTTCCTTTTCAGTCCTGATGTGGGATTTTTTCTCCTGTTCCCTTTCCACTTTTGCCTTGAACCTTGGAAGATGAACAGCTAGGCTTTCTCATCTAACTTTCTCAAGTCATCTTGGAGCACTTAGAGGTTTTTTCCTTCACATCCTAATTAAGGGTATATCAGTGTCCCGTTGGGACTGAAGTAGTTAACGAACACCATCCGGCAGGTCACTTATAAACTATTTGCCCTGAGATTGAGGGCAAACTCTGGTGAATTCCCAAGGAAAGAATCAAATGAACCTGTTAATGAGCAGAGCATTAGGAGGAAGAAAAAAATAAGACAGGATCTGAAGTCTTAAGGAAATGTAGGAAATAAAGGTTTGTTTATCTAATGGTTTTACTGGTGTCAAGGCACAGGACTCCCCCTTCATTTTAAAGCAGTTGCAAACAAAAGATTCAGTTGCAGATAAGCTTTGGGACTTGGGCTTTTCATGAAACAATTGTAAACATTCCTCAAAGATGGAGAGGAAGAGGGACATGTAGCACATTCACTTCAAATAAAACCCGGCAGCAAGGTTTTCTTACATTATCATCATTATCTGGAGCACCAAGATGAGTTTTAGTTCACACCTTTGCCTGTTTAAACCCCCTATATAGTAAATCAGCTTATCTGTCCCTAGAAAATGTAGTTTAGGGTGTTTACTGCAATTGTCAAAAACCACCACCATAACCTGAAGAGGTGCTGGAACATGGCCAGCCTGTAAGAAATCTCACAAGAGCCTGGTATGGTGAAATTTTCATAGATGATCCATAGAAAATCACCAGTAGCAGTTTGCCTGTCAATGAAATGACTCAAGGAGCAGAAAACACCACTCCCCCCAGAAAAATTCACTTGCTGTCAAAGAGCAACCAGACTGGGGTTTGTGCCTATGTCTGTGATCAAACTTAGCTTTCACTCTAAGTAGGTTTAGAATGGGGTTGGTTTCTTAAACTTAGAATTCCCTTTATTTTCGTTTTTTGTATTAAGGTCTGACATATAGGCCAACTAAAACCTGTACTGCAATAACACAAAATGGGTCCAAACCTAGAAAATATTTGACCTGAATACAGCTGCATGATAAATGTTCTTTCAGAAGAGAATGAAAATACAGCTGCTTAAAATCTAATCACTTAAAAAAAAAAAGAAACAGCAAAACAACCAAAACCGAAAACAAATTTCTCCTAAAATATAGGAGAAATGATTAAGAAACCCAAAACTTATCAAAGCTTGTATTGCAGGTAAAGGGAAGCATCCTACATTGTTGTAACATCCCTTTCTGTTTATCTGCAGAAAGCATGTGACAGGACCTCCACTGGCACTCTGTGCCTCTTTGTTAGGACTAGACCAAAAGCACCACATACTGGGTTTTTCGGTCTGAAGCAGCAGTGCAGATGGGAAGACTGACTGGGCTTCAGAAGCTTTGCAGCAAGGCAGAAAGAAAGGATACAAATGAGATTTTTTACTTCATCTAAGTTCTTCAAACACAGAACCAGGGAAACTTTCTTTGATCCCTCACAATTATCACACGACATTGGTGCTAGAAAATACATCTTGACTTTTATAAAGCTATAGCATGACCCGTAAAACCCATTGTTTGTTATTTTTGCCAGAAGCAGAAGGTCCCCAGGGTAAAAGTATCAAAGAAAGGCAGAGAGGTTCCTGGAATAGCTCTCTATGATTTGAAACAAATGAGTATCTAAACTGTACAACTGCTAATGCTGGATTGACAGCCTCTTAGAGCCAGAGCATCCTATAAGTTTTCAGTTTAGCTCTTATATTTTCCTTCAGGTGGATGGCCTTCAGGTTCTCTTGTCCTTTGAAACGTACTGTCCATACCCTCCTCCTCAAAACAGCTCTCTGCATCACCTGTGTTGTCCATCAGTGGAGGGCTGACAAACACTGGAGTCTCACTACTCATTCCTGCCACCCTGGGGGAGTGTTGGTGAAAAAGAGGGAAATATGAAAGAGGAAGGCTCCATAATTACTGTTCGCTGCTAGGCAGCGAGGAACGGGTGCACTCCATAAGGATCAAGGAGAGGGCTGTAAACTTGGCACACCTGCAGTGTCTTGGCAAGTAAAGGAGAAAGACTACTGACTTCTACTTCTGGGGGTTTGTGCTGTTCCATGAGAAGTGGAATTAATAGAAGTGGGGGGCTATCTCTTCATGATAACCCAAGATATGCATCCATGCAAGACTGTGGTTGAGCAGTCCCTTCTGCATGCTCCAACCATGGCAACCTCCACAAATCCAGGCAGCTTCACTGATTACCAGGGTCATTTCACAGGCAGCATCTTTACAAGCTGGTATTTGTCCTATTTCTTTCCCTGCCCACTGACATCAATAGGATATTTTCCACTTGCTTCTCTGAAGCCAAGGCTTTTTTTTTGAAGCAGAGAAGAGATACTTTGGTGTGGGACACTTTAACAAGAACACTAAACATGTTGATGGATGAGGACGGCTAGCCAGCAACCAAGAGAAGGGAAACTTTGATGAAATGCAGGAAAATATTAAGAAGCACTGTAATAGGTTCCTAATGTCCACTGGCTCCCTCTTTTCAAGGCCTTACCTAAAATATAGGCAATACAACACTGATGTCCATGTATTGACTTTGGAAGAGATGAGTGATCCTCACTGGAGTCTCCAACTCTATAGCCAGGGGATCTAAAATATCTAGATATTTTTGTCTCCTTACCTCCCCGACTAACCCATGCCTCCAGTTTTTGAGCCAGAATACCATGCTCAGCTCAAACATAAGTCAACTGTCCCTGCAGAGAAGTCAGTAGAGGTTTCTAGCCATTAATCCCAACTGAATTGCTCCATAACTCCTTACAACACTTGCAGGGCTATGTGAGTTGCAACACCAAAGTAGGAGAACTAGCCAACTGGCCCCAGCCAAGGCTACTCTGGCTCCTTCACCTCAGTCACCAACCCAGGAAAACTGGTTTCTACCACAGATATAGTATCTGCTGTGCATAAGTTGCCCCCACAATTTGATATGCTACAGTGGAGGTTCAAGAGGATTTTCACTTCCTCCTGTTGTCCTGTTCCTGTATGTTTATTTCACCAACAGCTTAAGACATCAAGGAAACTTTCAAAGCAACTTTCTCTATTTCACAATGTCTTGGTAAATCAAACATGTAGACAGAAAATCTAATAAAAAATACTATAAGGAGTTTTAATCAGAATAGTATATTGAAATGTAGATAGTAAAACTGCTGTAACTAAGTGCAGATGCTAAAGGAACTATAAACCTGCAGTCAGCATGGTTTGCTATGTTACTGTGTTAGAGCAGAGACTGACTATAGTTTTACTATTTGACTTAATAAACTGGCATTTTTTATTATTATATAATGCACCAAGCTGCTTTAGTTTTACTATAATAAATACAATTCAACCGTAGCTTAAAGAGAGTTGCTGCTTTCCTTTGCTTCTATAACACACACAGTGAAGCTGGAAGAAGTGTTTGAGTAACACTTCTTCAGTGCCCTTCCTTTCGCATCACACACCTGTGTCTGAATGTGTGATCTCTGTATTCATTTTGCTTGTGGTTTCCTTAGAATCAGAAACCATCTTCAGTGATTTTTGCAGCACAAGGATTTGAGATAGAGACAAGTGGCAATGTTTGGATTCCAATTTCAGACAGACACGGAGATTTCTGCATTTGAAATATGAATATTCTGCACAATATTCATCCTGAAGTTTCTATATGAGAGCTTGCTGGGTAACGGTCATTTGGTCTATGTGGAAAGCACCATGCTGAAGGACAGAAGAATGGGCTGTAAGGAAAAGGATGCCTATTTTTCCTTATGGTCTTACATTTATACTCTCAGATTAGCTTTTTCCCTCTGCACTCACTTCCTCTCCCTTTACATACCCACCCAGAGAACAACAGTGTGATGTTCTCTGGGAACTGTGTGCTGGTGCCAGACTGAGAGCCATAGAAACCACAGAAGCAGAAAAGTATGTAGATCTTGCTTTTCTTCCCTGAGAGGCTGGGATGACACAGCTCCAGCACGGACAGGGAGAAAGCAAGTTACCAAAAAAATAATAAATCCACATTATTCATCAGACTAATGGTAAATGACAGTGATTTTCTCCATGTGTCATTGTTAATTGTATTCTTACTGCTTTACATGTTTACAACTCAGCAGTCAGCCCCTGCAGCCAAGGTATATTATGGCAAAACCCAGGCCTGGGACACTCATTCAGGCTGGTGTATTAACGTAAGCATTTGAAGGATTCACTTTTATTGTACACATGCACATGTGTACTGAAGTTGCAGGCTTTAGTATTGTGCATATGTGCGATCTCCCTGTTCTCCAGCAACAATTCACAGTGGCTGCTTCTGGTTCAGGAGCACTATGGGCACAACATGCCCTTAGTCACAGCTGCCCCGAGCCATGCCCTCCATAGCACGGGAGATGGCCTGCTTGAGTTTCTTGCCCACGCAGAACACAACAAGGAAATTCTAGCACAAACAGGCAGAAATCCAGGCATGCCTTTAATTCAGACCTTGTGCACTCTTCCAAAGGCATTTGGAGACAAGCTGAGGATTGACTTGCCTCTTTTCCTCAGCACATTTCTATGAAGGTCTCACTGCCAATTTTTCTCACTGGCCAAAACCCTGAAGACATCAAATTCCTCCTTTTTTCTGGTTGCCTTTGCTGGGAGCTTATTTTAAAAAGAAAAATTTTATACATGGTAAGTGTGATTTATTGTGAGTGGAAGGATGGCCAGAGGAGATTAACTTTGGTTTGAACAAAGACAATTGACCTGAGCCACTGTCAGTGCCATTGTGAGAAAGCTCTAGTCCAAACCAGATCTCTGCCACAGAAACCAGGTGCAGCCATTGACCAAATGGAAGCAAAGAATCCAAAACATCTCGGAGTTTTGAACAGAGGTAAATTCAAATCCAAATATCAAGCTCCTGTAATTAAGGAATCTAAAACACTGCAACAACCATTCCTCTCACTCTTTTCAGCTGAAATGTTTTGGGGAAATCAATAATTGGACCAAAATCTGTAAATTTAACTTTGCATCTTATGTCGGCTGTGAGACCTGGACTTCGAATCTTTAAAATCATCAAATGAATCCTGAGGCTTTGGGTGTCAGGTCACCAAGCCAGGCTGACTACTGAGCACCACAACACCAGCAGCATCAGAAACAAACCAGGCACTAAACATTTCACTATATTCGCTTGATCTTCATCAGTGTTCCTTCCTTCTTCAGTCATCTTCCCCTTCCAGCCCAGGAAAAACTGGCATCTATTTTAGGTGTCCTGCCATTATCACTGAGATGCAATCTCTGCTAAACAAACAATTTCCAATGCATTGCCAACTAAACCCTGGGCTGACCTTTGACTTCATCATCTGAAATATGACCATAAAAATAATGAGCCTGTAAACTGCTTTTGGCAATTATGCCGCTGCTGGAATGAAAGGACGTTGTCATTAGCATGTAGCTTATGAACCCCAGCTTGCTGGTCCTGGCAGGCAGCCAGCCTGGGAAACTGAGCCGGCCTTAAAGCTGACACAGGTTCAATGGGATAATTAGGCAGCTTTTTTGTTTGAGTTTGTTGATATAAATGTGGTAGAGATTAGCCTTTTCCCCCCTCAGCTCTGGGTAATGGTCAGGGCTAACAGGTGTCAGGCTAATGGTGCTGCGGGAAATTAATACTTGGTTTCCTGGTACCTTCCTTTGTTGTTTTTCCCTGCAGAGGAATTCCTCCAAATCTTCCAGCACTTTGCAAGTGCCTTCCCTCCCGCCTTCTTTTCCCCCTTCTTATTTAGCTTTGCCCAAAACGCTTTATCAAGAAGAGCACGCTGCCAAGTTGCATACAAAAAAGCTAGAAGTGCTGCCTGGAAAATGAATTACCATCAAATTGGTCAATCAGCCTTGCATTTATTAGGGCAAGGAATAAAACCACAATTCCAAAATAGCAATGGGCCAGATCTCTTTTTCTGAAGTTAGGGGGAAATCTCCAGAGACATGAGCCAAAGGAGAATAAAGGACACCCAGAACGTCGCGCAGCTCTGAACAAACTACAGTACCACTTATAAAAGTGTTGAGGTCACTTCAACATCTGGTTATCTTAAGCAACTTGGGACAGGGTTCTTGGCGATCAGGATGAATTGAAAATGCCAGATCACCTAACAGCTCTCTGTAAGTCCTTAAAGTAGAGTCTATCTGTGCTTAATGTCAAAGTAAGAGAGACAGCAAGAGAAATTGTGAGCTTGCTTTGTGCACACTGTAGCTAGCTGATAGCCTATGCAGAAAGCAAGCTTTCATACTCATTTTACTCATACACGCTGCCTTTTACTTCAAGGATTACCAAAGCACGGTAAAGAAGGCTAGGTCCTACACGAAAATCACTTCACCTATCCCCAAAAATCCCCTGCTTCTGGGGAAAGACCTGCTTACTAGTGCATCAAACACACGTGGCAGCTTAGCTGGGAGGGGAAAAACCCTTATGAAAGGCTATATTTGTAGTAATATGTCATTGTTAATTCAGGACATGGTGGCAGGTAGCCTTTCAATTAAAAGAAAGCACAGGAAGGCGGGGGGGGGGGGGCTTGAACCCCTGTTCTGCTAAGGATGAGCAGAGACCCACCAGCACATGCCACACTGCTGAGCCCTGACACCCCTCACCTGCATTCATCCCTGCCTCCTTCAGGGCCTCCAAAGGCTGCAGCACCATCTGCTGAAACACATGGTGGTCTCAGCAATCATGTAGGTTTTCCCTCCCTTTCTTTCCCTATGCTTTTTCTTCTTCCCTGTTAGTATTCCCTTTCCCCAAGACCTACCACTTGTTTTCCCAGTCTCCCACCCTACCCTCTGGATCCACACTCTGCACCTGCTTTCTGGGATGCACAAGCCAATTGATTTCCTCCTTCGCTTCTCATTGCACCAGTCTAATTCTTTCCTGCCCCATGCTGTGTCTCATCACTGCTATGTTTCAAAGCGAAACCAGTCTTTTAGTCAACTCCTAGACACAAAGGTCCTACTTTTTTTCCTTACTCCACACACCCAATGTCAGGCCTATGGCTACTTCAGAGACCTCCTCTGCATTTACCCTTGGTTTCACACCAGCAAAAGATGATAAAGATGCTACAGGGACACCTTCCCTCTCAGCCTCTTCCTTTAGCAGAGGAGATCACCTTCCTAATGCTGCTGCTCCCTGATTTACAGGAGCAGCAGAGGTACTCTTGAAAGCTGGAGAGGATTTCTGCAGTCCAGCTTCAGTTTTGGCTGCCTGCAGCAGTGAGAGAAGATGCTCATCCTTTACAAAGAGTGAATAAGTCAGTTGGAACAGATTACTACCGGCTGTGGTAAGCTCTCCACTTGCTGGAGTCTCTAACTAAAAAGCAAATACATTACTGAAAAGATATGCCCTACCTTGAAAACAATTTATTGGGCTAAAGGCCAGAATCACTGGATGGAATCTATGGCTTTTGTAATAAAATAGATCAGAGTAAGTAATCACAAGGGTTTACTGCAGCCTAAAAGTCTATTAATATGTTCTAGGAAACAGCAATGAAAACATACTGTGTCTACAAAGTTCTGCTGAGTGCAAGAGGTATAGTTTGAGTGTATGTGTTTGTGTACCATAGCAATATTTGAGCTATACTTCAGCTTTGGGTGGGTGTTCCTCATCACCTGAATATGAAAGATTAAAAGAAATCAAACCAACCAACCAAAAAATTAATCTCCCTTTTGTAGAGTGCCAAAGACTGCAAAATAGAGGCTATAGATATTATGACACACCCTTCCCTTAGCTTTTCTTACTATGATATAAATTATCATGTGATATATATGCTAGAAAAGTCAAAGGGAGAAGAGTGCTAGCAAAGACTGACAGCAAAAGATGAAACAGCTTGCCCTATATAGGTAAAACCATCAGAAACCCCCAAACACACACAGCAAGACAAACAACATTGATTCCATGAGAAACTTTGATTAAATTAAAATCCCTGCAAAGAAGAGCTTCTGTTTTCTTTTACTGCTGAAGAAGTGGTTCAGCTTTCAAGGCAGAAACCTAATTTATTGACTAAAAAGAATGCGATGCCAAGACTTATGCATGATAAACCTCTCCTTCAGACATAGGCCTGTGGTCAAGTACTGCTCTAGAATCCAGAGCAGCTGCTTTAATGCCTGGGTTTGTCCAAACTGTTGTTGGGTTTTGGGAAGGAGTGAATAGAGCTGCAACAGCTTTGCTTTGGTGTAGAGGTACCCGCACTGCTCTGCTTCACAGTAAGCAGTGTTTGCATGGAGATGAGGCAGTGACATGCCAGTCCTGTCACATTTGGAGTTAAGATGTGCTGTCAAACTGTGTCAAGAAGCCAGTATTTATTTGTGGGGCAGTAGTGTTCAGACAGCAACCTGCACATGAGCCAGCACTAAGGCAGCACCTGCAGCATCCCAGACCCTCCACTCTGCAGGCTTCCCAACCTAAGGCAGCAAGAGGAGTGAGAAGAAATAAACAAGGAAAATACCTTTGCCAAAGGATATGCAGAAAAGTCAAGCATCAGTGGGGAAAAAAATCAAAATAGAAAAGACAAATGACTGAGCAAATAGGATATGAGATTTTCCACTGATTCCTAGAGGGTAACAAGAGAAGCACATTGGCAGGGCAACACTTCCAGCATCAAAGCAGATGAGTGGATGAATTAAGGCAGTAGCCTGGCAATAGCACACAGACACTGTTTGATACCTGGCTGCAATATTGAAGATCCTGACAAACTGCCAGCACTGCAGGTGCAGGCTGAGACTTTGCACCATGACATTAACTCACACATAATTGTGACTCACAAAGTCTTCCCATAAGAGGAATATTTCTTGCCACAATTCAGTGTATTCTTCATGTGCCGCACATGAACCCTTTGCTTAAATCAGTGTCCTGATCTTAATAAGCATGACCTTGAATTACTACCTTCAATAAGGCCCTTGAGTGCTTTAGTGCCTAGTGTATATTGAAAGTCCAAGCAAACAGAGAGAGGCATGCAACAGTCACTTGCAGAAAACGACAATCTAGGGTCTCCAAAAAATAAAGAGGGGAGGTGAGAGAGTATAAGCCCCAAATAAGCATTTAAACTCTCATTTCTACTAATTGAAGATGGAAATAAAGCCTAGGTTTGCATTAAAAAGTGGATTCCAGATGGGAGGCTGAGGATGGGGGTGAGGATGGAAGAGGGGGGAATAAAAACATTCAGACCCAAAATTCAAAACACCACTGAAATGTGGAATCTGTAAATGGGAGAGGTCAAAGAGGATTCAGGTCTTGCCCTGGAAAAGTTTGTTGGCACAGACAGAAAGAAAGAAAACAAGAGGAAAAAAGGGGACTGTTTGCTGTTTCTCCTAAAACAGTGTCTTTAAGAGACCATTTAGAAACAGAGTATGGGGAAGCGTGGGATAGGATTTCACAGCTTTTGGCAGCTGTCTTTTGCCTTCTTTCTCCATGCACACTGACAGAGATTTCTCTCTAAAAGTATTGGCTAATTCCACAGGGAATAAGGATGTCTCAGAAGGAAAATATTTCTGTTGAATTCCCATTTGCACCAGTTCTGCACTAAGGTACATGCAGTTGGCTTAACTGGCATCAAACCTCATCTGTACTGATCTTAACAACAACAACAACAAAAAAATCCAAACAAGAAACAGCCTTCAAAATCCTTTCTGTCTTCCCTGACCCAGTTCTGGTTCTGAATATGCTAGAAGATGCAGTTGCTTAAGTAAGGATACAAGACATCTTCCTAGTGGGCCATTATATCCCATTAAAAACTGCCTCTCTCTAAGGTGCCACACAACCCACTGGATTTTTCCTTTGCACTGCGCCAGAAAGAGTGAGTACTTTTCCTTGTTTTACAGAAATCTCTTTAGGGCAGTCACGAGTGAATAGTCCACTTTGAGGAAGGGTTAAAAATATTACCAGATGAGCTCCCATGTGGGCAACAGTTGAGAAAAATCTATTACAGGATTCTGAATACAGGGTATGCAATATCAGTAAATTAACCACCCCACGAAGAATTCCATGTTATTGCAAGGCCTTTCGACATGCACGTCAATCAGGAAAAGACAGAGAATCAAGAAAAGAAGCAATAATTGCTGCTGAGATTGAGGTGGGGCTAATGATGACTAACGCATTTGTTATGGAACAGTCTTCAATTAATTCCCCTGGGGAGGCAGTAAATCTTGTTATCTAATCTCACACACACGTCCCTAACCTGCACTTACTTTCAGAAAGTATGCTAGGCGCTTTCAATGCATAGAGGAAGCCAAAATGTGTATGGTTTTCTGTGGGAAAGGCAGTTAAGGTATTTCTGTTGGAGGACAGTAGAAATTCTGAAGGGTGAGAAGGAAACTCATATACAATTATATTGCACAAATGTGCCCAGGAGTCTGAAATGGCATGAGTTTGGAATGGGACCTCATCTCACAGTCGCATCAAGTCAGGACGAGTTGCTTTTCTCCTTGAAGCAAACCTGAGAGAGCAGATTTTCAACTATACCAAGAATAAAGACAAACTATTTTCTATAGAAAATTCTAACAGCAGTTTACAGCATGATCACAAACAAAAAAAGAAACACTTATCATAATTCTTTGAAAGGAAAGTACGGTTTGTGCAGAATATTCCCTGAAGAGATCTTGGAAATTGTTGCAGTTAATTTGATAATATATTGCCCAATAATAGTTTCCTCTTCCCTCGTGTTCCCTTAAGTTGCAATGATTCATGATGAATTCATACTACATGATGAAGTCATCCAAGAATCTCTGAATAACAATTAAAAATGTTAATACTGTGTATTGTTCTGGCTCAAACACAAAAGGGACCTAATAAGATAAAACTAAATACTTCAATATTTCATAAGCACTGTTCTCCGCAACAAAAAGCATATACAGGTGAAAAATATGGAAGCCTCAAGGGGAAAAGGTTGTAAAAAATAAGACATAGAAGATAAAATATTTGCATTATGGAGAAATTGCCTTTTATTTCAGCTGCATATATTAATATTTGAAAGGTAATATATACAGCTTTTGGCATTTAGTCTTTATCTTATATGAGATTTTAGTTGAACAAGACCAAGAAACTCGCTGAACGCTGTTACTGATATATGACAGGTTTGAGCAGACCTGGGAAAATCAAACACAAACTTCACCAAAACGATGAAAACTTATTACTGTTGCTTACATTATGGATAATATACAGCTGTTTATAATTAGATAGATACTAAAACCATACCAGAAGCCTGAATAGTTATTAGCTCTGATTTTGTTTATTCCTGATGTGTGATTTTTCCCACGAGGAGGATTTTGGTTAGCTGGAAAATATCTACCCTGTACAGTTGCCCTTGTGGAAGTCCATCTGCATTTGGGCTCCTTAGTTCTAGTCCCACCCCAAATAAATGTGCAATTGCCTTGATGTTGGCATGTGCTGAACACCAGAAAGAGTCAAGCACTGGCAGGTCCTATATTGTCAGACTTCAGCCATTTGGCTTTGAGATTTAGGCTTCTCTTGCTTATATTTAGACACCCAGGGAAACCTCCACCGTATTTCTTTCTTCCCTCCTTCTTCAGTGAACTTCTAGGATAGAGAGCCAAGAAGGATGAAAGCAGCTTTGGAGGCCAAGCACCCACCCATGGTTCATCCTATACAGGCATTTAGGATCCAACTCTTCACCCAGATCAGCTCCACAAGGCTTTTGCTCCAGATCGGTGTTCCAACTGTTCCTAACATTTGGAAGGGGCAGTGTTTTGGACTTCGCTTTGCCATTCTGTTCTTACTGCCTTTTGTTTTACTAATAACAAAGGTCTTTACCATATACTCAAGCATAAGCAGAATATCTGTGTATGTGAGAGAAGGGATCTAAACATTCCCAGACTACCAAGGATAAGAAGGTTTATAAAATAACACATACAGACTGGAAAAACAAAATTCAAATGCCTTGAAACATAAAAAAGAATCATGGACACAAAGTCTTATTTCCACATTTCACAGTACAGCATGAAATACAGAGGCACACCCCCCCTTGCTTTTCTTCATTAAGATTGGTCAAAACCTGTGCTTAAAAGACCCTCAGTATTTAATGTAGAAATGAGATACTCATTAAATGCTTGTGCTTTAAAACCTCACTCTGTAAAGGGAATTCAATCTGGTTCTCTTTAGATCCTCAAGTTAAAGGGCCTTATGGTGGGTTTCTCATAAGCAACCTCTAACTATTTCAGCTTGCTGAAAGTATAATGTGGAAAAAAGCACATTTATTTGAAAAACAAATCTTGAAAGTTCAGCCATTAGCCTCAATGCCAATAAAATCTTCTGGTTCAGTCTGGAGTCTCTCAGGGGTAAATGTACAGGTGCTAAGTGCTGAGCAGCTGCAGCAAGTGATGAATTTAGGGAATGGTATGAAGTTTAAAACCCAAGATGACCAAATGAGATACATTTTACAATCAAAGCCCAAGCTTATGTTAAAAATTAGAATGCCTTTATAGATGCATTTGTTTTTCCCCTGAGCCTTCTAAAATCAGTATGGCAGCTAACGCAGAGTTAAGAGTGAAAGTACTGAGTACTTCTGGCAAGTTCTGGCTCAGTGAAAAGCTGAAGCATAAAACATTTGTGGATTATTATTATTTTTAATGTGTGTGGTAGAATGAAAGGCACAAGACTGACTCTTATACCCTACTCATTTACATAAAGGCCTCCTCATTCTACTCAGACAGCCCCCAAGAAGCTATGCAGTGAGTGTAAACGAAACTTGCACAGGTTTCTAAGTGCTTTTGCCTTGCCAGAGCAGTATAAAGGAGCCTTAATGTTACTTACATTCTTATCCTGTGAATAAGAAACCATTGGATTCAATTAAGTGTGTCTATGCTGGTGCAGTGTTAGCACAAAGTGATGTAGAAATCCCATTTCTTGACTTGAAAATTTGTGGCTGTAAACATTACATTACCACAATTTAGGATCCAACTAGCGAGTCAGTCCATCCATCCCGGCATGTGAGAGAGCTCCACATGGAGCTCAGTGGGTGCCTGCATGGGCGCTCAGGGCCCCTCTCACCACTGCACTGACCTGCGTAAGAGGGGCTGCTTCTTCTGAACTTCTGCCACTTAAAATGAGCAAAGGCTCCTCAGCAGTTGAGTTACGCAGGTTCTTAAACTGAAGCCATAATGCAGGCCCTTGGCTTTAAGCAGGACAGCACAATATGTTCAGGAGGGCAGGGAGCCCTGCCACAGCACCAGGCGGAGTAGGAGCGAATCCTGTACTTGGATGTGCTGTGAGAATGGGGAACAGCTCAAGAGCAAACCATGGTGCTTTGTTACATAATCAAGCTGAGAAAGAGACAGAGATGTCTCTTGAGTTGGCAGAGCAACTTTCGTTTGTCTGTCTGTTAAATAAATCCTCCCGGTAGCACAAATAGGAAACCTTAGACCTTTTCCTCTATTTAAATACCTGCCTCTGTTACCTACATGTCAGGATCGCCCTGAAATTTCCTTCACAAGCCGTGTGTGGCCCCTGGCAATACTGCGGCCCTGTGCAATTGATGGAAGAGTTCCTATGGCTTTCCAGAGAAGCAGGAACCAGCCAGTAAAAACCATGTATTAAAAACGTCAGTCTTCTCTTAAATATGATCAATCTAAATGTACGTATTGGACCAACTACTTTCTTACAAGAAAAATTAAACATCTCATTTAATGAATTAGTGATTTTCTCTTCCGTCATTAAGTCATTTCTAGAAAGAAAATAAAATACTCCAAGTCCAGCTGTATATTTATCATGTTTAGTGCAAAATAAATCCCATACCAGTTCTTCTGTCCTAGGCTTCCCAAAACCTTGTACATGCTTTATAAACACTATTAATCATGCAGAACCTGTCAGCAGTGTTAGCAGAGCACATAATGTATTTGGAACATTTGCAGCGTAACAGCTTTGAATGTAAAGGTCACCATCTCCACATTAACTCCATAAAAAAAATTGGGTAATTTTCCTTTAAAAACACACAAAACAGTTTCTCCCGGAGATCCCATGCGGCAGCTGATTCTGACATCTGTGAAAGAAAGCATCAAGCTGCACGTATACCATCAAAAAGCTGCATGGAAGATCAAAAGGAATGGATTTGCCTATGTTAGCTCTCAAATAGAAGAATGTCAAACCCAGGAGCTACATCAATGCATCCAAGTCAAGCCCATGCAGGTAAAGCATTTTTGCAGGAATGATACAGCCCTTGTCCGTCACTAAGTGGGATCCAGCTGGTCCGCAGAGCGCCTGCAGAGCTGCTGTAGCTGAATAAAGCCCCCTTCCTTCCTCCTTTTCCTTCTGCCGGGAGTGCCTGTGGCTGTTCTCCCCTGGGCATGGGAGCGAAGGCTGACCTCCTCTGAAGGCATGCCAGCTCTACTAATCAACGAGTGCGGAAGCTGTCAGCGATTCTTCCTCACCTCTCCCACAGCCCCTTTGGCTCTGTCTGTCCCACAACCCAAGGCTGCACCTCACCCTTGCGCTTCTCTCTACAGAACCTCACCTCTGACTAAGCTGATAGGCAGCAACAGGCATGCAGCTTCTCTTATAAATGAAATAGTAAGGCATGGATGATGAAAAGAAGGGATTATCTGCCTCCTCCAGCCTTGCTAGCCATCAGGCACTCACACAGAAATAATTAATTCTGAAAATCAGCTCTCTGGTCACAGTGGGTGTCCCATTCACCTTTTATCACACCTTTGGATGCATTTCAACGGAGCCTTAGGTGACATGATCTAGTGTGTGGTGTCCCTGCCCATGGCAGGGGGGTTGGAACTGGATGATCTTAAGGTCCTTTCCAACCCTAATCATTCTGTGATTCTATTATTCTATGTTAGAACAAGGTCTGGGTCTCATCCCAGGTATTACGTACAAGTGAAAGGTCCTTGAGACTTAAAAAACCAAATCCAAACCATTAATGTGCTGGGGATTTCCATAGTTTAGGCAGCAATACTAGTTCCTAGCAACAAAATCTGACTCCAAATATACTACATTGATGGGTCTAAAAGGTGTCTCTCAAAGGTTACCTTCAGGATTTGAATTTCACATCAATCTGCCTCTAACATGCCATGGGTCTGATTTGAAGGTAAAAGGGATTTAAATTTTAAACAAGCCCTTAGACACAACCATGCTCTCACAGCAGCACAGATTTATGGCCTCTTCAGTGTCTTCCAGCCTCTGCTACTCAGCTGGAGGCACCCCAGGAGAAGCCATAGCACAGCACCCAACACAGGGAAAAGATCAGATTGAGGGCAGAAAGGAGTCAAAAATCTCTGTGAGGAGGGTGGTGTGCTGAGGTGAGATGCATCCTTGGTCTGTCCTGGGGCTCCCTGAGCTCCAGCTCCTAGTGATCAGTGTTCAGCCCTAGCTCATAGTTTTGTAAGATAAAAACTGGAAGTTCAATGAATACGCAAGATTTATGTCTTTTGGTTGAAGATTCTTGCATATGAGAAATACAGGATGAAATTGCATCATACATCCTCCGTTTTCGGCTTTAAATAAATAAGTAGAAGCCCTAGTAGTAGACTATTAGACCTTACATGTAACTTCAAGAAGCAGATATGTTTTCCTCCCCATGAATCAACAGAACGTTATTAGCAAAATGAAAACAAACAAACAAACAAACAAACAAACAAACAAACAAAAAAAAAACCAAACAAACAAAAAAAAGCAAACAAAATCAGCCATAACAACCAAAAAGCTGTTTGCCATGTATAAACAAATTTCAAAAAAGGATTTGCAGACGGGATGCCACAAAAGACCATCAGACAGGATGAATGTTATCATAAGGAAAGAAACATGTGCACTTTTATCTACCAGCTAAGACCAGTGTTGCAAACACCAAAATCCATCCAAATAAAACAAACTGGGAACCAACAGGGGCTTCTCCATATTGCACACTTCTACTTGTCAGAAGATATGACTGCTTTATGAAGTTATCTGTATAAATTATTTTATTTCGTGTAGTCAACAGTCAATGTAATAAGCAGATTCCATCCAGTAAGTCAGTTCTGAATTTCCCCACATTTGTTATCCTGGATTCTGGAAGACAACTTTTGCCATTTGGGGAATGCTCTAGAGAATGGTTTCCAAATGCTGGGTGTGTCAAGTGGCAGTGTGAACCCCAGGTGTCTCCTTCACAAGCATTAAGACTTCTTCCTTTAGCTTTAAAATAAAGCCTTTCATGATTACTTGTGAGAGAACACACCAATGTACAATGCACACCCCTTGGAGCCAAGTTCATGTGTGTGCCACTATCGGTTAGAACCATGGAGAAATATATCTTCCACTGTTTGTATTCTGAACTGAGAGTTTTCAGCACAGGGAACATAAACATGTCCGAATGAGCTGATGTTAGAAAAGAGAGTCAAAACAACCAGCCACGATCAGCACTACTGATAGAATCTTCACAGAATTATAACAAAAATTACTTAAATATGGCCAAATGGTGGACTGGAAAATTCATCAAGTCTTTTGTACCCAAGGAAATAACCAGAAATAGATTCTTTCATCAGCACTGAATTCTCATCCAAAGGCAAGCTGGTGTTTGTGAACTTCCTAGTGTCCTCATCCCTAGAGAAGGTCACTGTGTCCTCCTCAGCACTGCAAATCTTTCCCTTCCAAGCAATGGGCCAGGCCAAGTTGCTCTCATGTTGGCCTTACATGGCGTGGTGGGAGAAAAACTGCTTTAGTTCACAGCCATTTGATTCATTGCTATCACTTTTAATGAGTGCCAATAGCTTAACTTTTGCAAAGGAAATACCTGCCTAATGCAACTGGACTTTGGCCACCAACTTGTTTTCAAATAGCATTGGCTTGCTTTGACCATTAAGCCAAATCCAAATCACAGACAGAAGGAGGGATAAGGCTGTGCATTTTACTGTTCATCCCCTGTACATCAGGGACCACTTTTAAGCCATAACACTACCTACAAAGGGAACCAGACAAGGAAACAAGCACATGATCCAGCACACTGGGAAGGAGGTAGCAAGAGCAGCCTGTTCATATTTCTTTCAAAGCAGCAGGCAGGAGCTGCTGTTCCTGCTATCAAAGTCTCAGTGAAGCACTGCCATTCAGCCTCCCTGTCAAGTTCACTTATCCCAAACACAAAGCCAAGACACCAAGCAAAAAATCCTAGCCCTCAAAAGGAAATGGCAACCATTCCTTCCAAACATCCAACCTCAGGGACAGGGTTTCAGCCCCAGCTTCAGGCTCTGCACACTACCCCAAAACCATGCAGTCCCATCACCTTTCCCACCTGCACAGAAGAGGCACGTTTCCAGCCCTGTCTGAGCTGCTTGGGAGTGAAAGGCTCAAAAGCTGTACTGAGCACCCATGGCTGTTATTGTGTTCTTCTTGCACAAAGCAGAAAGGAGGATGCTGAAGTTGGGACTGCAAGACAGGCTAGCACTTCTGATAAACACAATAAAGGCCACCCCAGCAATCAGTAAACAGTGGTATAATTAGCAAATGTTTTTCTATTTACTTCCTTTAATATGCAATAGGGGGAAATGAAATAAAATGTCAAGGACTTCATCAAACAGATGGTTCTGCACTTATTATTTTTCTCCACTGTATTGTTTGCGTCAACTAAAGAAACTCCTTTACGAAGTGTGACTCATGGATTCCTGGGAAGCTGCATTCTCAGCAGGGGGAGGACAGCAGGGGAGGACAGGAAAGGGGAGGGAAGAGGACTCAGCTCATGAGCTTTTATTAGGAGTATTATTATGTCTCATTAATTAATCTGACCGCCGCTTTAGTGACATCTCGGTCTCATTTCACAGGAAAAAATTACTCTGGATTGCCAAGTTAAATAGACAATTACAGGAAGACCAAATTATGCCTACATTGCATTCCCTCAGGGCACCAGGCCAAATTCATGTCAAACCCATAATAACTAGACTACCCTCACTAAAAACAGCTCCTGTGGACATACGTCATGAACCATTTGTAATCTACACAGAGGATGTATTGATCTTCCTTGGGCTTCCTTTCTCATAAGCTCATAATAGCAAAGACAGGATTTTTGAAGTGTCTAACTCTCTGCAGCACATACGCAGAGCATAAGCTGTGTTAAATCCAATAAAGCTTAATTAAAGCATAACCATTAGCTGTTTAATTTCCTTTTCCTATCCCAAGGGGCAGCTGCCTAAAGAGCAGGAGAAGCTTAGTACATTTCAGAGAAGGAATGGGAGGGAAAAAACCCCAGCAAACCCCCCCAAAAGTTTCTATTTTGCCTGAAGACAAACACACAGGTATAATCCAGGCAAGGTCTCTCTTTATCTGGTGACTCTCTCCCAAGTTTCTAAATCTGCTTGGACTACAGAAGAGCTGGGAAATCCTTAGGAAAAGAAGGGATGTGAAACAACATGTCCAAGAGAATGCAATGCACTTAAAACCCATCTGAAATCAGAACGGCTTACGCCTTCAAATCTCTCTATTGTAATTCTTTCTTCCACTTCCAGCGCCCAGCTCTTGGCCTGTTCTCTATCTCTTTCCCTCATGTGCAGGTCTTTACTCCCCACCCCCATCTGATGGACCCCAGCTGGATGGGCCACATTGTCCCCAGTCCTGGTAGGCTCCTCAGCTGGTCCCCTCAGCTCTTTGGCTTTGGAGCCCCTTTCAAGCAGAGGTTTCCTTGCTCAGGATGATGAGTGCCAGTGGCTCTAGAAACTGGTGTTGATTAAACCAGGGCATTAGGAGCCTGGCATGGGCACAATGACACAAACCTTCTCCCTTCCTCCCAGTCCCGATTCTTCTCAGTCCATCCCTCAGGCCCACCATAATTTGTTTTTCTGTTATTCCCCAGCTCAGTTTTCTTGTAGGAAGAAACCTTTTGGATGACACTGCACCCTCCTCATCTGCCCTTAGCACACATCTGGCCTGCCCAGTGCAGGAGATCTGGGATCTGGGTCACTCCCTCTCCTAGGCCAGGCTTTTCCTCATCAGAGTGCATGCAACTTCTCATTCCCTCAAAGGTGAGCTCCAAGTGGTCACTGCCAGGACACAGCAGGTCACCACCACAACCACTGACAGCCATTAGGGTTACG